>NC_048230.1:63980248-64020743 GCF_002007445.2 Ailuropoda melanoleuca | reverse complement strand
GGGGCTGGCCGCCCAGACCGGGGCCCCTCCCAGCAGAGGGCAAGCTCTGGCTCCCCTCGCCCGTAAAGACACCCCTGCTGCCCCTCCTTCCAAGGGCCCACCTCTGACTAGTAACCCAGGCCCAGTGGGAATGGGAGTCTTATCTCATAGAGATAAAAAAGTCTCATGTATTTGAGCGTAAGGATTACATTTATCAGCCAAAAAAGACATATATATAAGCACACACGGACACATGCAAATTCCTGATTAGATGTGTGCCGAGAGCACTCGCATCCAAACTGGGCACAAACCCAGGTGTATCTGGAGACACACAGACCCTGAGTCCTTGTCTCACAGCCATGCACACACATACACGTGTGCGTGCGTGACAGTCTTCATGCGTGTGCACATATACTATGCATGTGCTTGTGCACGTGCACACAGGATGCATATGTGCACGTGTGCATACGCTGTAGCACGGACGCGTGCGTAAACACACACACACACACACACACACACACGCTACACTCGCACATGCCATGAGATCCAGCCCCACCATGTGTCTTGCAGGAGGAACTGGCCATGAAAATCACAGCTTTGGCATCTCCGGGCTGCCAGCTCGGTTTGGGTTCCTGCTGCCAATCTCAGCTCTGAGGAGGGCCACAGGAAGTTCCCCGCTTCCCTGGCTGCCACATCCCAGCCACCTCTGACCCCCAGAGGGCCGGAAACTCCCCCGGCTTCCTGCGAGCCCCCGGAGCACTCCGTGCCCACCGCTGCTGCAGGCATGTGGTGTGCGGAGATAAAGAACGGCTCAGCATCCCTGCGGCCGCAGCCAAGGCGTCTTCCTTGGCCTCCCCTGGGTGTCAGGGCCTGGAGCGCCAGGGCCGCCAGGGCCTCCGGGGAAGGACCTTGGGATGAGCCCAAGGTCGGAATGTCCCCGTTATCTGAAGGACGCTGACAACTTTCCTGCCTTGCTTTTCCCAACACATCCAGCAGCCTTGAGGAACTCGCCGCCCCCCAACGCCACTGTGCCGGGGCTCCAGCGCCATGCAGCCAATGCCCGCGGCTCCCATGGCTCCTACCGAGCATCCCCCCTCCAGCCTCTGCCACCTTCCTGGCAGGGAGCTGGGGGTGCAGAGGGCAGTGATTAAGAAGTTGCCGAACCAACTCCCAGGCTCTTTGTTAACTAGTCAGGAGGATTTGGGCCCCCTGCTGGTGTCTTCGCACTAAACCATTCATTCATTCATTCACTCATTCATTCATTCATTTAAAACACATGCATCGAAGCTGTGCCTGGTGCTAGGGATTCCACGGCCAACAGGCAAGAGTCACTGCTCTCACCACGGGGATCAAAACCTAGGTACCAAGAGAGACCTTCCCACATGGCCTGTGGCAGTCAAGGAGTCTTTGCGGAGGGAGTGACGTTGGACTTGAGTTTAAAAGGCCAAAGAGAATGTTTGCGGAAGAGCAAGCTGGACAAGGCCATCAGCAAGTGCAGAGGGCCTGGTGCATAACTGGTGCTCCAGAGATGTCTGTTGGCTGAATGAAGGAATGAATGAATGGCCACTGGAGGCATTCAAGTAGGGACGTGACATTGACTCTTATCGATAAATCATACTTTCCACTGTGGCTGAGGACCCCCGGGACTCTGCCTCTCACAGGAGGGTCTCTGCCCAGGATGGATGTGCCATCTCCCGTGGGTTCACTGCCCCGCGGACTCCCTGTGCCCCGTGCCCACCACGCACCTCCATACAGACGCACAGCCATCACGTGGCCGAAGCTGCACCTGCCCGCGTGGTACTTGGAATGGGAGACAGCCACAGGTACATAGCTGTGTGAGGCCGTGTCCACATATCCAAGAATGATAATCACAGCAAATGCTTTTAACACACATGCCCACAGGCCGGGCGGCCAGGCGCTGGTCTATGTTCTTCGCAGTCCCTAACTCAGGGAATCCAGCCCCCTAAGCTAAGAACAGCCGTGGTCCCTATGTTTAACAGATAAAGAAAGTAAGGCATAGAGATGTGAATCATTTGTCCAAAGTTATACAGTTAGTAAGTGGCAGGGCTGGGATTCGAACCAAGCTATCTGATCCCAGGGTCCATGCTCTTATCATCAAAGCAAAGTGGTCGGACACCTCCCCACCCAACTCCAGCCCTCCTCCACCACTGTTCTTCCACACTCCACCCATCCATGTTATACTCCAGCCACACTGAACCCCTTGGGGTCCTCTAAACACGCAATTCCCTACCACACTCATCTCTTTGGCATGTTTCCTCCCATGATTCTCTACACTGTGTACCTCCCTATGAGATCTATTTTTGTTAATTGTTTACCAAACATTTGTTAAGCACAGATCATGGTCAGACCTTCGTGCTAAACATTCAATATGCTTTCTTTGGTTCAGTGCTCACTGCAACCTTATGAAGGTTCTGCTCTTACCTTATTTTGAGAATGACTGAAGTGAAGGCACACAGTGGTCAGGTCATCTGCCCAAGGTCACAGCCTGGCCGAGTTTGAAATAGACCCAACCTATCTTGAAATAGACCCAACCTAACTTGACTCACGGGCCTCCGCTCTTAATCTCATCTTGGACTGCGACCTGTTCCGTTTTGTCTGCTGCATCTGACAGGTAAGTCTTAGGTGGTGGAGGAAACGATGGGAAGAAAGAGGAGGAAGAGGAAGAGAAACCACGTGAAAGCAAAATGCAAGGCTATTGGCCCTTACAAATCCTGAGTGTGGGTGAGGTGGGCAGGTGGAGCAACCTTGCAAACTTTTTACCCATATTTTATTGTGAATAGTTTGGGAATATTTAGAAATATGGAAAAGTTGAAAGAATGGTGCCATGAACACTCATAAACCCACCATCTAAATCTGGCGATCAGCCTTTCACTGTACTTGCATTTTTGCAATTCTATCCATCTTGCCGGCCATAGATCCACTTAAAAAGGGGAGACACTTTGCAGGCACGGCTGAGCTCCCCTGGGAAAATCACTGCAGTGATTTGGGGTTCTTAGTGGGTCCAAAGAGCCCATGCACAGTTCACATGTCCACACACAGGTGTGCATCTATGCAGGAGTGAGTCCACATGTGCACACGTGTGTGCACACACACACAAGGACACAAAGCATAAGGAAAGCTTATGGGATTTGGGGGGGGCACCTCAGTTGGTCAGTTAGCCAGTTCCTTCCCATCCACCATCCCCACAGGGGACAGCCAGGCCTTCGTATGGCCCCATCCAGGCCACCAGGAGCCGCCAGGGCTGAGGCTGGGGGTAGGGTGTTTCCCTAATTGGCTCGCTCACCCAGCAGAGGAAACAGCCGCTGGCTTCAGCCTCAGATGACAGGAAACGCCACGGAGGGTTACTTGAGCAGTAATTACTACTTTGAGAAAGGAGGGAAAAAGCTGAGGGGGAAACGTTCCAACTCAAATAATCTGCTCATTGGGGGGATGGGAGGACATTTCAAGGAAAAGACATTTTGAAAAGCCTTCAATCAATCTGACAAGCAATTATCTGCTTAGCGGCTGGTACAAATCCCCCAGTGAGTGCTGGTGCCCCTCCCAGGAAAACAAGAGCCCCCGACTGACACTCAGCGCCCCCAGCCCCCACCCCGCCCCCCAGCAGCCGGGTGGGTGAGTGGAGACAGATCCTGCCTGGAAAACCTCAGGCTCTGGGGGCAGCGAGTGGCTCTAGGGGAGTGGCTGCCTGGTTCCCTCCACCTTTCACACCCACATGTAAACACACACACACACACTCTACCAGCGTGAATACATGCCCTGCCCCGCGTGTTGTGGAATAAGCCTGTTTCAAACAATCTCTATGTCCCCAGGCAACCAGAAGAATTCTCACATTTCATTCATTCACTCGACAAACATTTTTCTCAAAAAGAACATTCCCTAGGACATCAGATGAGAGGACGAGAGACACCCATGGCCTTCAGAATACGGTTGGGAAGGGAGTCATTGCCACTCTTTGTGGCTCCTAAGCCAGTTTGGGGAAGCAGCACAGAGGACCGGAGGGAGCCTGGCAGGGGCGGGACAGGAGAGCTGAATCCAGACCCAAGCAGGCAGAGAGCAGAGCTGCCCACGCCTTCCAGTCTCAAGCCCTGGGAAGTCAGGCTGGGGTGGGGGGGGAGCGTCACCTTTCTCCTCTGCCGGCCCCAGTCCCAGCCCTCCTCTGCGGACAAAGGTCTCCTCTACCAGGCCCTGGCCCTCCATCTTGCTCAGAGAATCCTGGCACTTATCTCTGGCACAAGCCAGGCAGGATGGAGAGCAGGTGGGTTTGGCCACTGTCCTCCCAGGGAAGGGTCTTGCCCTGCAGTCCTCAGCTGACCCCAAGAATGAAACCTTAGCAGCAGGGAGTGGGGGCCTGACTGGCTAATTCCGCTTGCCCGTGGCCCTTCATGCCTCCCCACTCCACACCCCCACCTCTGTCTCTCTCTCTCCCCGTCTCTCCAAGAGCGTGCTGGGCATGGTGCGAGAGCACATGTATGCGTCTCCCCGTCAGCCTCTCCAGCCACCTGTGAGGTCCAGAGACTGTGGCTCAGGCAGGTGACATAAGCTGCCCATAGTCACACAGTTATTACCCCAAGGGTCAGAATTTGAACCAAGTGTTACTAACTCCAACATCCATGTTGTTAACTACTTTGACATGCCAACAGCCCCAATGAGACTCACGTCTAACACAGAGCAGACACTCCATGCATGTTAGCCATTCTCATCTCTATTGTTGTCCACCTCAGAACCCAGAGAATGTCCCATTGGCGAAGCTGGGGGCCCCGACAGGATATTTGTACAAACACGGGCCTTGCGTTTTGTAATTGGACCTCAGGTACAGATCGGGAACTAAGATGCATGTCCAGCCAGTGGGCCCCAAGCAGGGCTTAGAACAGAACAACTCATTCCAGCTCCAACCTTAGGGGGCCAGGGTCCACTGGCCGGGCACTCAGGCCCCCTAGCACTGCTGGGTGGAGAGACCCGCCTGACATTGCAAGCTCAGGAAGGTCGCCCCTCCTTCCCTCCAGGGTCTGCTGCCTGGAAAGGGAGGGAACCCACCCCACCCAGACAGAACCCATCACACTCATGTTAGCTGCTCCCCACACTCTGGGACATACGCAGGACACGTTATCTCCCAAGGCCATCACAGGGAGAGGAACAAGTGTGTAGATGAAGCAAAACGATCCTGCTTACCTGGCCCAGGAGGGAGGCGGCTGTTTGCTCTCCCAGGACATTTCATTTTGCCTTCGATGTATTGGCAGGCACACTGCTCACCATGTCCCCATGAGGACACACCCTCGTGTTTTATGACCAGAACCACTCAGGTACGGGATCAGCCCCAAGTTAAACCCAACTCCCATCTCCCGACTGCACTGCCCAAAGCAGAAACTCCCTGCTTGCAACAGAGCTGGGGAGACATCCAGCCATCCGTCCATCTGTCTATCCATCCAGTTCAGCAGCATTTATTGACGCCTACCTGTGCCCAGCCCTGTGCTAGACGTCGGAGGTGCAGGGGCTCCTTCCCTTCAGAACTCGAGGTCCAACACGGAGACAGGGAAGATGATGCCATTTGGAGAACATGCAGGACTGGATTCAGATTCAGGCTCTGTCCCCATTGTAGCAGTGTGACCTTAGCAAGTTACTGACCTCAGCAAGCCCCAGCCTCCTTCCAGGGGAGCAGAGATAATGGGCGTACCTACCTCCTCTTGTTGCCAGAACCATGACACAGGAAACTACCTATAAAATGCTGAGCACTGTCTTGGCACCTTGAGATGCTCGGTAAGTCAGCTGGCATTATTTGTTAGTGCCTTTTGTGAAATTCAGGAACGACACTCAGCCCGACTGCCTTTACAATGTTCCTACCAAACCCGATAACATGTGGGGAGAGTGTCTTGTAAATGACAGAGTGTTTATCACTCACTCTTGCAGCAAATGTCCCAGGAGTGCCTGTGATGTGCCCTGGCAGGTGCTGGGGATGGGTGAAGGAGGCCCGGATGTGGCCGCAGTTTCCGGCAGCCCCCGGGAAGGAGGGCCAACCTGTGACCAGGCAATGAGAGGTCTGATGTGACAAGAACAGCAATAAAAGTTTTCACAAGGGCGGGCAAAGGAAGGAGTCATTAGCTCCCTGGGGAGGTCAAGCGGGCTTCCTGGGGGAAGGGAAGCTAGCACTGGCACTGCAAAGATGAATGGGCATGAGGCTGAAGAGATCCTTATTCTCTAGTTAGAGAGTGAGTATGCTGGGGCAACACAAGACAGGGGGGACCCGGACAGGTTTTGCTCCTTAGGCATCAAGCGCACAGGAGCTCTGAGGAGAGCAATCTGAGAAGGCTTCGTTCGAACCAAGAGGAGGAAAGGCTGTCCAAGGGCAGCCTGTGACCTTGAGCAGAGAGACAGACCACACTGCAGGACAGGGAGGACACCAGCCGGACACCAGCCAGGAAGCCAAGGGGGCAGGACGCATTGCCTGGGTTCCTCGATGTCCCTCAGTCCACAGTGAACCTGGGTCTGGCTGAGTCTCTCTGTCAGGCCCAGCAGGGATGATCAGTTCTGGGCGGAGGTATGGGGCTCAGTCTGGGGTGGCCACTCCAAGCACCACAGGACTCTGCCTCAAATCCTCCCCACTGTGTCTATTCACTCGTCCCATGCAAACTCCTCTCCCTGTAAGTTCTGCTAGATCAGTCCTTTTCTGCTTCCTGTAGAAACCAGACTCCACCTACCCACTCCAAATCCCACCCCCCTCCCTAGCCCCACAAGCATCCTGTCACCTCCTCAAACCACTTACCTGTCACTAGGAGGTAATGTACGTCACAGGGGAAGCCCCTGGCTGACATCCTCCCCAGGAAGCCACATAAGCACTTTCATTAATCAGGGTCAGGTTTGCGCTTCTATTGTCTGCTGTAACCATTTGTTTATTTCAACTTTGGCGACAGCCCCAGTTTATTACAACTCTTACCGTCAGACAGGGAAGAGAATACACTTGCCTTCCACCTGCACGTAGGAATGGCATGCTTGCGTTTTGTAGCAAGAGACTCATCTTATTCAATACACCAGAAATATCAGATAATGTTTAAAAGAGAAGGCAAATCTATTAGTACATCTAATATATATATGCATATCTTTCATCCACGAAGAAACACGAATTAAAATAAAATAAAAAGGAATAACAGTATATCCCATAGCAAACAAAATTATAAACACCAACACCTAATGCTGGTGAGGCTGCCCCGACATTGCCAAACAGGCTAACTTCGCTGGAGGCGAAGTAAATTAGAACAGGCTTTATGGAAAGTAAATTGGAAAATATGTATCACAAACCACAAAAATGTTCCTACCCTGAGACCCACTGATTCCACTTCTGGGAATTTATCCTAAGGAAATGAGACCAATAAAGAGAAACACTCTGTGGAAAAAAAGAAACGTGTTCATTAAAGTGTTACTTAGAATAGGGGAAAATTGAAAGTAAAGTTCAACATCAATTTCATGAAATAATAGGTATCCATTAATATGATAATCCGTAAGGCCGGAGCAGCAGGCAAAGTTGCTGGCAGACTGGAAGTGGGAAAGCAGCGTTCACCTTTCCAGTTTATTACCAAGACCAGCAGGACACGCCGTGGGTTAACGTACAAGTCACTGCACTTGCGAGGCTAGGCTGGTAGCCCGATGGGAAGGATTCTTTTTATCCCCCTCTCGTTTTCTAAATTTTCAGTTGGGTTGTGTATGGGTTTTATAGTTTCTTTTAACCGGAGCTAACAGATGATCACTCTTCACAAAAGAACCATAAACAGAACTTAATGAGACAACGAGGCTTTCACAAGTCTGTCTGCCCGTCTGGACCCCACTTCTGTCTTCCTTAAGATCACCTGCCCCATAAATGTCATGTGGGAAGTAGACAGACCTGGGAAGGCATTTTAAATCTTTGAATCAAGCACTGTGAGGAACAATGGATTTGTGGGAAATACTGGTGAAGGACTGTTGAATACTTCATTCCCATCCAAACCACCCTGCTAGGTGGCTGGTAGAATCCCCATTTTACAGATGGGACAACTGAGACTTGGAGGCCATGGAGACGGAACCGAGAACCACACAGGTGCTAAGGAATAGAACAGGGATCGACTCACACCCAGATCCCTCTGTTCCTTTGTCTCTGGTTTTTGTTGTCTTGTGTCTCAATCCACGTTGATGATTCTTCTCAAATGGACATATTTTCCAAGAAGCTGATTCTTTAAAAGAAGTTGGAAGTTGCAGCCTGAAGGGAACTCAAGGCGGCCCATCAGTCTGCCAGGGAGGACTTGGAAGTAGGACACAGGGGTTGGCTGGTTTGCTTCAAAAAGGACCGGCACAGCCAGTGGCTGCAAAACCTGCTGGGTCCAAGCATTCCAGAGGAAGGCAACCACGTTCCCAAGAATGTACATCGGCAACCACAGAGATAGGCCCTGGAGAAGGAAAAAGGGCTGGGGAGCCCCCAGTTGGCTCCCAGTGATGTCACGCCCCCACCCAGAATGCCTGTAAAAAATGACCTGCCCTGGAGTAACTTTATGGGGGCCTCGGTGTCTGCACCCTCTCTCCTTGGCAGCCAGGCCGGCGTGACGGCTCCTGTTGGCCGGCACCCCACCCGCCCCCCTCCTGTCCCCAGCCTCCCTGCCCTGGGCCTCTTGCAGTCTATAATTACCCACAGTACTGGCTTTATGGGCTCCTGGAGATGGGGGACCAGGCGGCAGGAGGAAGTTCCTTGAAAGGGACCCAGGAAGCTTTTCAACAAGGCCTCTCCCTGCCCCCCACCCTGGGGGCTCGGAGAGCAGACCAGGCGGCCCCTGATGCCAGCCTCCGCAGACCCTCTCCCAGCTCCCGGGCGCTCTCTAACCGGCCCACGGGCATCCACGCCTGCTGCCAATGAGCCCTCAGCTGGTCCCCAGGGACAAAATACAAATTGCTCCCTGCAGCCTCCAAGTCTCTGTGTGGTCTGGGATCTGCCTCACCTCTCACAGCGCCCCTGCCCATCTCCCCCATTCCTTCACACCACCCACTTGCCCCAACCTCCCCAAACGCCAGTCCCTATGCCTGGAACACTTGCCCGCCCCTTCTCTGTTCACCCCCCTGAGCTGGCTCCCTCCCCCTCTCCCTTGAGGCCTCCCTTTACATCTCTCTTCCTTCAGGGATCTTTCCTGGACTTCTGGTTCAGGGAGTCCCCCAGGCCCGTCCCATGACTTAGCTGCAGGAATGAAGGCAGCCAGGAAAGGGGGCGCACCAGGCAGCTCACCCCTGCAGCGGGCCGAGGGTTCACTCCGGACAGTCCTGGACGGGCCGCCTCCCCTGGGGGAAGGAGCTGGCTGTCCACCCACCCGTCCCATCCTCATCATTGTTCTATCCGCATCATTGTTCGGGGCTCTCCTCCAGCCCAGCCCCTCCACCTGCCCTGCACTTGCCTCTTCCCTGCTGCCCTGCTCGGTTTGTGGCCGAATTCCCCGGGCCCAGCGCCATACTTGGCACAGAGGCACAGCGGGCTGGTCAAAACTGTATCCTGCTGAGGGTCCCCAGCCCAGCAGTTCAGGGGTCCTGTCGATGGAACAACTTCCCTAATCCGCAGCATTGGCCTGAGACTCCAAGGGTCTGTCCTGCCCCGTCAGGTCCTCAGACAAGGACAGTACTGAGCAGAGCCAGAGGCTTGGATTCAAATCCCATCTCTACCAATGACTGTGTGGCCTTGGGCCAGTTGCTTAACCTCTCTGTGCTTCAGTTTCTTCAACTATAATAATCCCATAAGGTATGCACAATGATTATCATTGCGACCGGTTCAAATGAGATAATGTATGTGAGATGCTTGGTCATCTTGAAAATAATCCCTACCTCCGTAGCACGTGAGGGGCTGCCCGGAGCCAAACAATGATGCTTAATGAGCAACCAATAGAGCCCGGATCCTGAGCCCGGATCCTGAACCCAGACGGCCCCCTGCTGTGAGCACCTGCTCAATGCCATGCAGACCGAACAACACCCGACCGCTCCGCGGCCACAGGCCTGCGCTCAGCAGCACTTCTAGCCCCAGGCAGTTTGAGCATCCGCAGTGACAAGAAGCTCACTACCTCGCAGGCGAACCAAACCGGTGTTCAAACAGCTCCAAATGGCTAATAGCTGGTCCAGTTCTGCCTCTCAGGGAGCGTGGAACTCTCTCTGGCTCACAAGAGGCCCCTTGGAGGTTTGAAGGAGTCATCTGCCTTGTCTCGTCGGCCTCTCGCTCCCATAGCGAGGAGAGAGCCCACCCCCATGACTTCGAGGTCTTTCCCCTCCCCCCCAGGGGCTCCAGTGGAATTCAGTGAGAACCACGGAGCGGGGGGGGGGGGGGNGCAACCAATAGAGCCCGGATCCTGAGCCCGGATCCTGAACCCAGACGGCCCCCTGCTGTGAGCACCTGCTCAATGCCATGCAGACCGAACAACACCCGACCGCTCCGCGGCCACAGGCCTGCGCTCAGCAGCACTTCTAGCCCCAGGCAGTTTGAGCATCCGCAGTGACAAGAAGCTCACTACCTCGCAGGCGAACCAAACCGGTGTTCAAACAGCTCCAAATGGCTAATAGCTGGTCCAGTTCTGCCTCTCAGGGAGCGTGGAGCTCTCTCTGGCTCACAAGAGGCCCCTTGGAGGTTTGAAGGAGTCATCTGCCTTGTCTCGTCGGCCTCTCGCTCCCATAGCGAGGAGAGAGCCCACCCCCATGACTTCGAGGTCTTTCCCCTCCCCCCCAGGGGCTCCAGTGGAATTCAGTGAGAACCACGGCGCGGGGGGGGGGGGTCTAGTCTGCACAGAACACAGATGTGCGCCACGCTCAGGACACTTTGCTTCCATTCATGCCCTCAGGAGGGCCAGTAGCCTTCGGCAGCTCGAACACCATGCGGCCCTGGACAGACCACCGCCTTCTGTGAGTCTCAGTGTCCGTCTCCAAAGTGGAATGACACAGCACCGGCCTCATAAAGCTGTTGGTTAAGTGCTGCGCGAACGACGCTCGGCCCAGTACCGGAGAAGCAGCAGGAGGCCTGAGAAGCCAGTGAAGGGCCGCCACGGAGCCTTATTCACACGGGGTCTTAGCAAATGGGCTTTTGCTCATCTTCGGTCGTTCCTCATGACTTCACGATGCTGTCGGACTGTGACTGCATTGGTGATCAATATGTGGACCAAGACAGGACCAGAGGGGACCTCTGCCGAGGCACAGGGCCCGCAGAGCACCGTGCCGTGGGAGTGCTCTGTGCGCAGCCCCCACCGTCCCTCCGCCACCCCGTACCCTGGGTGTGGATACCCCAAGGCCTGACAGCTCTGTTGTGTTCGCCTCTGCATCCCCAGACCCTGCAGAACAACTGGCCCAAGAACGTAGGTTGAATTCTCCTCTGCACACGGATGACGGGAGCTTGGAGCTTGCCAGGTGTTAAGCTTACTGTCATTTCCATACGAAAGCGTCCTTGATATCAAAGAGGAGCTGCTGATGACCACTGCCCGTGCCTTAGACCCTCCTCTATCAGCTCCATGCCCTCCCTGCAGCCAGCCTGACTTCCATTTTCAGCTGGGAAAACTGAGACTCAGGGAAGCTCAGTGACAGCACCAGGATTTGAACGCAGGCCTGTGCCCCTGTGCCCTTACGAGCCTCTTTCCTTCTCTGCCGGCAGATTTCAACGCTTTTTTCTGATGCAAAGTTCCAAGGGAGACGCACTCAGTCTTCCAGCTAGCTCACCGTCCGCCCATGGGCCTGATCCCCCAAATCTGCAACGGTATCGGTATCGTGAATACCTGGCCCTAATTTCTCCATCTCTACTCTCACTGAGGCGTGGAGTCTGTGCTACCTCCCCTTGAAACAGGGACCTGTGACCACTTTGACCAATAGAATATGGCAGAAGTGACGCCATCTGACTTCCTGGGCTATGTCATGCACCATGAAGCCTCCCCTTGCTTTAATTGCCCTTAGAGTCCTGAGCCCCCGTTAAGAAATCGGACTCTCCTGCTCTATTTTGGAGCAGACGCTCTCCCTCCCTGCCAACGTCAGATGTTACTTCTTTAGGGTGAGAGGCACAAAACCTGGGAGGTCCCCAAGAGGGTGAGAAGCCCTGGAGGGACATGAGGAAGACAGCAGGTCGGTCAGATTGGAACTCAAGACAAAATGAGTTTGGGGGTGACTCCAGAGCTTGCTAAGGCTGGCTCACGGCATGTGCACAGGAATGTGTGCAGAACAGAAATCGGAAATGCCCACCCACTCTGCTCCACCCCCAACCCAAGAATGTGATAGAAAAATCAAGAGTAACTAAAAAGATTCCAAGCCTTGCTCCTCCTGCCAACCAACCAGACCCTGGTACAGATTGGGAAACTGAGGCCTAGGGACAAGAAGGGATATGCACCAAGTCTGGCCCTAAGGTTGGGGTCGGGGCAAGAACCCATGCGTCCAGGCACTCCATTTGCCCCTCCACCCCCTCGAAATGGGGGTAGGAGTAGTGAGTGATGGGCTGGCCATGTCCAGACCTGAGGCCAAACGCTGTTCACATGCACTGCTGTTTGCTCAAGGGGGCGGGTGCCCGGTCCTCTGGCCACATGTCAGGCACTGGAGTGTCAATGGCCACACAGAGGCGCAGGAGTGGGGGTGGGAGGGGCTGTCCCCAGGGACTCTGAGAAATTGGGTGAAAGTGTACCGTATCTTGGGTCACGCCCTGCCCCAGGACAACCCTGCACCCTCCCAGACCTGGGAATCCTGGATTTCTGGCAGCCTGGCTTGTCCCTAGCACTGGCCCAGTCAGAGGCAGACGATGGTGTTCTGGACCTTGGAAGAGCCCATGTGGTCAGGTCAGGCCAGGTCTGACCATGCGCGTGTGTGCGTGTGTGCGTGTGTGTGTGTGTGTGAGCAACTCAATCAGCCTTAGTTTATTGTCGCCTTTTCTGTGCCCAGGGGACAAGAGAGTAAATGGGAACCTCCCCTACCCCAAGAAGGAGCTCAGAGTCCAGAGGGAGTTGGGGCCTGAGCAAAATTTACAAACACCCGCCAGGCACCGAGCGCCTGGCTGTGACCTCTAACTGAATCTGCCCCCTGCCCCGCTGAGGAAGAGGGTAGAACCCGTGTCACAGCTGGGGA
Organism: Ailuropoda melanoleuca; assembly: GCF_002007445.2. Taxonomy (NCBI): domain Eukaryota; kingdom Metazoa; phylum Chordata; class Mammalia; order Carnivora; family Ursidae; genus Ailuropoda; species Ailuropoda melanoleuca. Next base: position 64,007,675 of record NC_048230.1, on the reverse strand, counting down.
TGGGCTAACGGACGTGCCTCTAGGAAATTCTACAAGAAGCAACTGCCAGTCCGTCTTTGCTCACCATTTAATTCCCAGTGATTGGCACACAAGAGGCAGGTGCCCACTAAATCTTTGTTGAGCGAGTGAGGGAAGTGTCAAAGGTAAGATTAGAACCCAGGTCTGCCTCCTGCAAAGGCCCAGGAGCTCCTTGGCCCGCCAACGTGCACATGGTTCTAGGACAAGGCAGTGTAAAGCCGTATGGGAGCACAGCTCCCCGGGAGACAGGGGTGGCACCAAGAGCAAGGACATTTGACCAAGGTTTTGAAGTGTAGGTAGGAGTTTTCTGAGCTGACCGTTCATTCTTCAAATATTCAAAAGGCATCTATTATGTGCCTGGCACTCTTCTGGAAGTTTGGGATCTATCAATGAAGGAGACAAGATTTCTGCCCTGCTGGGACTTACATTCAAGATCAAAGAGAGCAAGAAACTTAGGCAGAAGGAACTACCCAGTAGAAATGGGAAGGCATATCTTGGGGATGCAGCATATGGGGTTCACCGGGGCAGGTAGGGGTGAAGGGAGTCTTGGGAAGACAAGGCTGGAGCAATGGGCCAGGGTCCAGAGGGTTTTGGGGGCCTGAGAGCAGAAAGGAACGAGGGAAGTGTTTTTTCAACTCATTGACCTCGTGTCTTTGTGCCAATAGTTATTTTTTTTTATTCTTAGTTTATGTGTTTTTCCCCTACTTTAAGCCACGGATCCCACCATGAAAAATCTAGGGCTCCAGAAGTGTTTAGTGTCATCTAAGAAAAAAAGAAATTATTTTTGCTCACTATTCATCTTTTCATATTTTATATTGATTTCGGTATTGAAAAATATTTATTTCCACATTTAAAGCCAGAATCTTTGTCAGGTACCCAAACTCCAGCATGGGTGGTTAAGTTGCTTATAAAGTATGTGACATGTTTTAATTTCTTTAAATCAATCAATCAATCAATCATTCGTGATGTCTTTGGCAGCAATAAGATAGAAAACAGCCTTTTATTTTATTAGGAAGCTGAGCTTGTCAACATTTCAAATGGGAGGTTGCCTGACCTCCGTTTCTGCAGATTGTTGGAGAAAAGTGAACGCAGACAACTCCAGGCCTGAGTTTGAATACAGCATTGTGGAGGAGGGTGGGCAGGGGTCTTGGGTCGAAGTAGGACCCTCTGGGGCACAGGGGGCAGGGAGGGGAACAGAGCTTGGGGCAAAGCCTCCGCAGTGAGCAGAAATCGAGAAGCAGAGAGCTGACCTCCACTGGGTCCAGATCGGGCTGCCTGAACAGATCGGAAAGACAGTTCCAAGGATCCGGTGGCAACAGGGAGTTGGAAGTGATGGAAGGAAAAGAGATTTAGGCAGGAGTCATCAGGGTCTCTGTAAACTAGGAATGGGGAGTGGGATGATGGGGGTACAGACATGGGTAGGGTAGGGACCAGGCTCTGTGGAGGCTGAGGGACAGGAAGCAGCTGAATGAGTAGGGACCAGCACAGGCACTAATCCATAGCAGGTGCTCCGCTAAAATCTTCTATGAAAGAATGGTTTTGAATACCAGGCTGACGGCTTTTTTTTGGGGGGGGGGATAGCTTTGATAAGTTGGATGCTTTTTATTTGCTCAGAGGTGATCTAGCTAAAAGCCCCTCGTTCATTCATTTTATCATTTTATGGAAGAGGAAACTGAGGCTCGGTGAAGCTAAGTGCTTTAGCCAGGGACCCCAAACTGGCAAGTGCTAGAATCAGGGCTTAACCCCAGTTCTGTGTGAGTCCAGAGAACTTAAGTTCTTTGTCCCCTGGGACTTTGTCCTGCAGGAGGAGACACTGCTGAGACCAGACTGCATCATGCCTTTCATGCGACCTAGGAACTTTTGCTTTAATGGGCTCCTACTGCCATAAAAATATATTTAAAATGATCATTTAGGACTGTGTTGGTATGGAGAAAAATGGAATCCAGACTGAACTATAGCCACCTTTTGTTCATCCGAGTTTAAAGAAATGAAACTCTGTTCATGGGACTCCCAAAAGCGTCATGGGCCCCCCTGCACGGTACCTACTGTGTCTGTGGGCTGGGGGGTAGATCCTGGGCAAAGATGCCTCAGGGGTGTGATCTCTATGCCTAAGAAAGTGATCGGTCCCCTTGCAAACTAACCAAAGCCACTCTTTGGGGTGTAGACCTTGAAAGCCAAGCAGAAGGCCAGGGGAGTACTCCCCAGAACACTGCAGGATGTCTTCCAGACCTTGAGACATTTTCACCTCTTCAGCGGGACAACCGACAACCGAGAGGGGAAAGCTCAATCATGGGGTGGGGGTGGGGGGTCACTTGGCCCAGGCCAGTGTTGTGTACACAAAGAAACAGCAGGAAAATCCAGGCTGCCGGAGCCCCAGCCCTGCCCTTCCCCCAGCACAGCAGGTGGAGAGATGCTTGGGCTGCCCTCTGCCCTCTGCCCTCGCCTGGCTTCCTGGCTCTGTCTCCCTGGGAGGAGCTGGGGCCCCATGGGTGACCTTTGGCATCTCTGATCTCTGTCTTCCCTCCCTAGCCCCACCCCCATCCCTCAGGAGTTCCTGGGCAAGAACAGTGGGCACTGTGAGGAGGGCGCTCCCAGAGCCTGCCCCACCCACTCTCACCACCACCCCCCAGCTGACCTCGGCCTCCCTATGTCTCTTCTGGAAATTGAAACCACCCTTCCTGGGGCTTCCTGACAATCCCCCATACCAGCCCCAGCCCTTGGCTTTCTAAAGAAAACGTGAATGATTTTCAATTTAACTTGTGCCAGGTTCTGTGCTAAACACTATACTTACACAAGGCCCTGAACAACTCCGCCAAGTAGGTAGTATCATTGCCACAGGAGGGAGTCCTATGGGTTAGGGGATTCACAGCAGCGAGTGGTCTGGCCAGGGCTCCAACCTGCCAGGCTGGCTGGGGATCCCTGAGTGCTCCCAGCACCGCCCCTGCTGCTGCCCCAGTTAAATTCTTCAGTGTCTTCTGATTCCCGATGCCTAGCCTGACTCTCCTGGCCATCCTCACCTGGCCTTTGCCACGTCTCATAAGGACCCCCAGCACTGCCCCCCCCCACTCCGCCATAGCATCAGGCACACGGCCACCATTCAGAGCCACTGATGATTCTTCAAACTCCCACGTCACTTCTCAGCCTGGAACACCCTTCCAGATGGAGGAAGTTCTCCAGGGGATTGAACGGGACATTGTGACACACGGGCCTGAGTCCAAATCCCACCTCTGACTCTGGGTCCAGCTGTGCGACCCTGGACAAGTTACTTTACCTCTCTGTACACTGATTTCCTTATCGGTAAAATTGGAGCCACAAACCCCACCTCATACTGTTTTCATGAGAATTCACTGAGAAAGGATATGTAGGGGACACGCACAGAATGGGAACTCAGGGGGTATTGTCTCAGCTGGCCTCACCATCACCACTACCTACCCCCATTGGTTTACCCCTCAAATCTCAGCTCAAACATCACCTCCTCTGAGATGCCTTCAGGGAGTCCCTCAGACAGAGGCCAGAGCGCAGCCCCTGAGCTGTGAGCTCCGGGAGGGCCTGAGTCTCCTCTGGATCCCAGCCCAAAACACAGCCCCGGGTGTGTTGTGATGCTTGTTGGAAGGAGGGAAGAGAGGAAGAAAGAAAGGAAGGAGGAAAGAAGGGGTAGGGCAGGGAGGAAGAAAGGAGAGAAAGAAGGAGGGGGGAGGGGGAAGGGAGGAAGAGGGAGGAGGAAGAAGGAGGAGGAGGGAAGGGAGGGAGAAGGAGGGGGGAAAGAAGAAAGGAAGGAAGGAAGGAAGGAAGGAAGGAAGGAAGGAAGGAAGGAAGAAGGGAGGGGAAAAGGAGAAAAAGAAGGACATGGAAGGGAGGGAGGAAGGAAGAAAGAAGGAAGGAAGGTGGGAAGGGAGGGGGAAGGAGGGAAGGGGGAAGGGAGGAGGAAGGGAGGGGAGAAGGGAGGTGAAAGGGGGAGAAGGAGGCAAGGGAAGGGGGAGGGAAGGGGGAAGAGGGAGAGGGAAGGAGTGAAGGGAGGGGGAAGGAGGGAAGGGAAGGGAAAGGAATGGGAAGGGAGGGAGGAGAAAGAAGGAAATGCGTCAGAAGAAGGCGGTTGGGTGTTAGTAATGGGACTGGACATGGGAGTGGAAAAATAACTTGGGCCTTAATTATTTTGTTAATTAGACCCAAAATGGCTAGGGGCAAGAAGGGCAACTGCATTTAACCTGACTGTCCAGTAACCAGGCTATGTAGATAGCCCCCTCATTGCTCAGGGTCCCCACAAGTGGACCCCATGCCCCTCTTGCCCCCTTCTCCCAAGGCTCATCAGCCTCAGAGCTCCCAGCACCCCTCACTGGATTGAGTGGGCAGCCTCAGGAAGCAGAGATGGGCTTGAACCCCCACCAGGGGAGCTCCCGGGGATTTGAGGGGTTCTCCAAGTGGTTTTCCCCCCTCATTATATACTGGGCCCTGTGCTGAGCCAGGGAACCAGATGTAATCCTTCTCCCTTGGGGGAGAGGGTGGAAAGTGGGGAGCCAGGCCAGGTCAGGAGTGAGCGCAGGCAGAGCCCTGGCCCTCCTCCTCCTCATCCCCAGCCCCATTCTTCTCCCAGTGCTCCCCTCCCACCCTCCCCTTCTCCATCCCCAGCCCCAATCTCACCTCTCCAGCCCGCTGCTCCCCATCCCTCATTCCTGTCCACCCCTGCGCCCCCCCCCCCCCCCCCCCCCCCCCCCCCCCCCCCCCCCCCACCAAAACACCAATTATCTCTTCAGTCCACAGGCTTGCTCAGCCAGCCTGGGCCCAGGGGAGGGGGATAGAGAGGAGGACCCCATGGACGCAGGGTCTGTCTTGCCAGACCCCACAGTCAGGAACACCAGCCAAGACGCAGCGTCTGAGCGCTCTCTCCCGAGACCCGCAGGTCTGAAGAATCCTGCCGGCCAGACACACTGACTCACATTTAATTACACACTGAACCCACCACCCAGTTGAAATGAGTGAAGTTTCAAAAGGGAGATGCAAACTTCGGAGGAGGGGTAGGGAATCAGCAACTTTTGTTCTTATTGATACATTGTCGCTTGGACTAAAGACAATCCACGAAAATCCCTCTTGTGGCCAGAGTTTCCAGACTCCATTTTGTCTGCCTCGTGCCCCTTGGCCAGTGATAGCAGAAAGGGAAGGGAGACTGGTCAGAGCAGTGTGAAGTGAGTGTGTGATTTTGAGTGTGAATGTGAGGGAGTGTGTGTTTGTGTGTGTGTGTGTGTGTGTGTTTAAGTGTGAGCATACAAACGTGAGCCAGATAGCCTGGATTTGAATCCTATCCCCACCTCTTCTTGGCTGTGTGACCCTGGGCAAGTTATTGAACCTCTCTGTGTCTCGGTGTCCACACCTGTAAAATGGGCAAGCAAAGTGTAACCTGCCTCCTGGAGTTGTCGTGAGAACTGAAGGAATTCACAAATGTAAAGCGCTCGGAGTGCACGTGGTGGGGGTGATGTGAGTGTTTGCTTTGTCAGTATTAGAAGCAATAAAATGATCGTTACTATGATGATGACTTACAACCGTGCCCAGACCCATTAACTCAAGTAACACTGACTGTGTGTGTGTGTGCGCATGATATGACCAAGAAAGGACCCTGTGGATGACTACATGGGTCTTCTTGGATGAATGTAGAGTGAATATTACAGTTGTAATTACAGCTCGCTAGATGGAAGGTGTCTGCAGGAGGCTGGGGAGAGAATCTATCCCCTTAGCTTTGCCAGCTTGTAGAGGCCATCTGCACTTTCTGGTTCACACCCCCTTTCTCCTCTTCCCAAGCCTGCTTCCCCACTCCACGCTCCCTCTGCTCAGGGCTGAGGACGGTTCTCCACCTTTAAGAAGCCCTGTGATGGCATTTGCCCCACCCAGGTAATGCAAGGCAATCTCCCCATCTCAAGGTCATTAACCCTAATCATATCTGCAAAGTCCTTTCTTCCACAGTAAGATAACATATTCGCAGGTTCCAGGGATTGGGACACAGCCAAGGTAGGGATTATTCTGCCCAACCCCCCAAACAGGAAAAGGCCCTCCTGGCTCTAAATGTGTTACCGGTGAATCTCCCAGCAAGCACCTGTCTTCTGCTCATCTCCTAGAGCCCTGGGCCCTCTCAGAGGCTGGAGGTAGGCAGACGGGCAGCCGGCAAGCTGCCGCCCCCATGTTCAAGAGCATCCCGGCTATGGGCCACTGGTCCCACATCTGGCCAGCTTTGGGCAACTCCTCCCACATCTGAAAGGGCAGCGAGGTACAGATAAGGCTCCGTCAGCACAAGGCTCCCGGCCGAGCTTCCGATTTTCTCATCTGTGAAGCATTCCGCAGGCCGTGCGTGACGGCACATGACGTTCCTGGGACAGTGCTGGGCATACAGCAAAGGCTCAGTTGGCGTTTCGTGGCGCCCGTTCCACATCCTGGGTGCACGAAGGTCAGGCTCATGCTCCCAACAGCAGTCAGCGAACTGAGCCCCGTGCTCTTTCCCACGGCCCAGGGCCTGCCCCCAAGTCGGAAGGCCAAAGCCCCACGCCCATAGGCCCCCGCTTCTGGGAGCCTGACCACTGTGAGATGCCCCAAGCAGGACGCTTCTTTGAAGTTTGCGTTTAACACATTCTGTTCCAGAGACCTTCCCCTGCTGCTTTATGATAAAGAACAATGTTTCAAGCTGCAACTCTTTGGAACACCACACAACTGTTAAAAAGGGTGAGGTCAGACTTTGTACAGACAAGATGTCCAAAACATATTGTTAAGCAAAAGGAAAAAGGGAGTTTCATAACACTGGGTATAGGTTGGACCCATTTGTTTTTTTTAAAAAGTGTCCATATTGCCGAGTTTCAGAAAGCAAATGCTTTCAAGGGACAAGGCAGACGTGGGCGGATATAAGACTCCGGGGGGAAGTTCGACCCGGTCACACGGCACAGGGGCACCTCCACGTAAAACATTCAAATCCCAGTTCTCAAAGTGAACAGTCAGCTTTTGGCCTCTGGAGTCTGCGAAAGGGTGTTTGTGTGTGTGTGTGTGTGTATCTGTGTGTGTCTCTGTGTATCTGTATGTGTATCTATATGTGTCTGGATATCTGTGTCTGTCTATGTATGTCTGTGTGCGTATCTGTGTCTGCGTGTGTCTATGTCTATGTGTGTGTCTGTGTGTATGTGTGTATCTGTGTGTGTCTGTGTGTGTATTGTGTGTGTGTGTCTGTGTATATGTCTGTGTGTTTGTGTGTGTGTGTCTGTCCATGTGTCTGTGTATCTGTGTCTGTGTGTGTGTCTGTGTGTGTCTGTGTCTGAGGGGGATGTTGTAGTGAGAATGAAGGATATCAGGGCCTCTGGCCCTTTTCTTTTTCAGTTTACATTTTGCCTTTTCTTAATTTTAAAACAAGCTTTTACAGCTATCCCAAAAGTCTTAGTACAGTTTTAAGCTTAAAAACCAATATTTCTCCAATCACAAAAAATGACACCACAGAAGTAAATATATAATCTAATATGTCCATAAAGCCAGTGGACAGGGCAAGCCGGTGACTGGAAGGCCACTGGGTCCACCTGGCAATGACACGACCAGGCAGGTCAGGAATCTGCCGCCTCTCGCCTCAGGGGTGGGCAGGCCTGCGACACAGTCCCTGTTCAGGCCTTGGGGAAGGTCAGCAGCGTCTGGAGCCAAGACACAAATGTTGCCCAAGGCCTGTACTGTCGAACAAGCACACACTCACACACTCACACAGGTTCTGCAAACAACTTTCGTGATGTGCCCCTTTCGTGCTCAGCAGGCCCTGGTCTAAAAGACGACAGACCGGGCGTCCGTGGCTGCCTCTGCCCCTTGGCCAACTGAGTGGCAGCCTTGGACAAGCCATGTTTACTCTTTGACCTTTGATTTCTCCATCTGCCAAATGAGGGTAAAAGATCATGCGTGAAAAATGTCCTGGGCCGCACCTGATACGTGGTAGATACCCAATAAATAGGGTTTCTACAGAAGAGAGGTCCCGGCCTCTCCCCAGGCCCTGGCCTCCAGCCCGGTAGGAGGACGTCATCAGAAGTGGGCTGGCTGTCTGGGGAGAGCAGAGTCCACTGGCCTTATCAGGCCGGGCTGCCCCGGCCCCACACAGAGCTGGCCTCTGTCCTCTGACCACCTGCATCAGACTGGTTCCAGGACCAGAGCCCCATGATCCCATGACCCTAAATCTGGGGGTCTCCACTGCCTGCCTGGGAGGAAAGCCAGATATCCACTGTTCTGTAGATGGGAGCCCAGAGAGGCTAGGTAACTTCTAAATGCAATCTGCTTTCATTCATTCATTCATTCATCAGCTGTGTCAATGACACGCTAAAGAGGACCGGGCACCGGGTTAGGCCCAAGGCAGGAGGAAGCAGCACTAAACTACACCTGCAATGTCCTTGCTGCCACAGAATCGGAACCAGCTTCCCAGGCGTGTGCCTGCATAGTCAGCCACGACCCCGCAGCAACAAAGGGCCACATTCACCTTGACACTCTGCTGCCGCCTTAAACTTCTCCGTTATCACGAAACAAGAGGGCCCTCGGCTTCGTTTTGTGCTGGGCCCCGAAAATCGTGTAACTGATGGAGTCAAGAGGGTCGTGCGACCAAATAACCAGTCCCCAGGAGATAAACATACGGGGACAGGAATCCGACCAGACCGTGGAGAGGTGGGGGTAACGGCAAAGGGTGGGGGGTGCTCCGTCCAGCCCACAGCTGCGGTGTGGCTTTCCTGAGGGAGGCCTGAAGAATGAGTTGAAAGTGACCTGGTAAAGCGGTAGAAAGTTGTGATGAGTTATAATTTTCTTACTCTAAAATATGGTCCTAGGGGCACCTGGGTGGCACAGCGGTTAAGCGTCTGCCTTCGGCTCAGGGCGTGATCCCAGCGTTACGGGATCGAGCCCCACATCAGGCTCTTCCGCTATGAGCCTGCTTCTTCCTCTCCCACTCCCCCTGCTTGTCCCTCTCTCGCTGGTTGTCTCTATCTCTGTCAAATAAATAAATAAAATCTTTAAAAATAAAAAAAATTAAAAAAAAAAAATATATGGTCCTGGCCTTGCAGGACCTCACAGAACCCACCATTACAATGTTATGTTCGATTCATTCGTTCCATTCATTCATTCATTCATTCAGCCCATACAGTTCAAGCACTTACTCCGTGGACCAGCACAACAGTGGAGGACACCGCAGAGCACGCCTCATGACACACGTGTCCTTGCTGGCAAACGGGTATTAACACAACGTCTTGTGCAGAATTCTTTATCTATTGCAGGGATTTGCACAAGGAAGAGGTAAGGGCACCAAGGAGCGCAGGATGGGGGCTGAGCTGTGCTGGGGGGCACAGTTCTCGCCCCACCCAGGGCCGGGCAACGAAGAAGCCCCAGGAGAATCCAGGCTGGGGGTTCCTGGCTCAGAATTCTGTTCCACTGTGGGCACAGGCTGGGCCCTGCTGACTCCAGGCGGCACCAAGCCAGCAGCCACCTGGCCATGCCCTGGGCCCAGGGGCAGCGGTTAGACCCAGGGAGGAGCTAGCCTATGGCAGGGAGAGGGCAGGAGAGCAATAAAAAGGGTAATTGAAGAGAGACAGCTTTTGGAGGGAGGGAGAGAGGCTAGGCCTTCAGACTGACAACGGTGTATCTGAGACGTCTATCACATATGTCAAGCCACCTTCAGAGCCCTCTAAGCAGGCGCCCTGGGCTGTAGTAGGACAAACGACATCTCACACAGGCTAAGCGACCACCTAGGGTCACAGTGAAGTCGGCAGCAGAATCGAGTCTCCGACTCCCAGAGAAGGCTGCTGCCTCCACTCACCTCCTCCCTGACCAAAGTCCCTCTGGGTACTGGGCCGTCCAGCAGGGAAATTTCCCTCCAGCCCCAAAGCAAGCAATGCCTACATCTCTCCTGAGCAGTGGGTTTGTCTGTGTTTCCTGGAGGAGCCCTGCAGGTCTCAAATGTGATCTTTTTTTTTCCTTCTTCCCATTGACCACCAGGAAGCCCAGAGTCCACTCGGGGGCCCATCTCAACATGACTTTATATCCTATGAAACCCATAATGTCACTTCTGTTCAATCTCACCCGTCTCCCCTGCGTTTACTTTCTGCTTCCTATGGTGTGGTTCACTCCACGATACCCAGCCCCAGGAAGCCATCTGAAACCTCTTTGGCATTCTCTACGTGTCTGCTTCATCCCTCCCTCTCTGCAGACAGCCTGTCTCTGGCTCCTCACGCACAAGTCCCAGGTGATGCTGCCCCAGCTCCCTGTCCTCACCCTTCGCCCTGATTTGAGCTCTCACCACCCTCTGACCGGAATCAAATTCTAATTTCCTGGGAAGTAAACGCTTGTTGGCCCAGCTCGAGCGAGGTGTCCACTCCCAGTTCAAGCAGCCATGTCCACAGGCTGGACCGTGTGGAGGAGCGCGTGATGGGGGCTGCATGGCCCAACAGCAACAGGAGGCAGGCTAAGGCCCAAACCCCTCATCAATGCCTTCAAGCCCCTTAGGACCTACATGCAGCCTCCTCTTTCCAACACTAGCCATCTTCCTGCACCTCAGCCTGAAGCCAAATAGGACACCTTGCTAATCCACTTGCTGTTCTGGAAACTTCTCCCACCACCCCTTGGAGATTTCACCCAGGCTAATTCCCCTGCCCCACCCCCCAGGGCCCCTTCCTCCAGCTCTGTCTGTCCTACTGCATGACCAACCCAAACACTGCCTCCTCCCTTTCCTAAGCTTTCTTGGCCCGCCCAGCTCATTCTTGCCCTCCTCTGGTTCCCATTCCATGCCATCTGCCCCCCTCCTGCTGTGTCCACCTTGTACCCTGCACCACAAGTTCCCATAAGTCTCTGACAGCCTTCTCAGGATTCTAGACTTCCAGAAGGCAGGGACTCTGAAGCAAGGAGGCGAAGCGTTGGGGACAGCCGGACCTCAGTTCAAATCTTAGTTCAGCCACTTCGCAGGAGGACTCGGACACGCCCCTCAGTCTCTCCATGAGCTGCCACGTGGCAGCACAGCCTCCCCGCCGCTCACAGTCACGGTGGGAACACAAGGGAGTGAGGTCCGGGATGCAGAAATGCCGAGCACACAGCCCTTCCCCAGCATTTGTTGAGTGAATGAGCGATTCATGCCTGAAGATGAGCGTGTTTTCATTAATTGCGCACACGTTCCACTCCCACTGCTGGGCAGTGGCCCATATTCCTGCTCCCGGGGACATCGGGAAGGGCGTGGTGAGCGGCCGCTGACTTCAGGCTCCGTAACCTGTTTCCAGTAGGTAGAGAGAGGCAGTGAGCTCACACACAGGCACGTGCGCGCACGCGCGCACACACACACACACACACACACAGCATGAGCAGGGACTCTGCAGAGGGGACGGTCCCCGCTCATCCTCTTCCTCTCCCCGCTCATCCTCTTCCTCTCCACCAGGGGCATCGGAAGGCCCAGCTGGGGAGCAAGTCTGAGCCCCTCTGCAGTCTTCAAGCTTCTGTCCCTCTTCTGTCCCCCTTGGACTCCCGAGGCCCGGAGGCTGGAGGGGGAGGCAGATCCAGGCTGTGCTTGCTTGCCGACAGCACCTGGCCTGTGCAGGTCGCCACACTCACCAGCCACGGGCATTTCGCTGTTCCCTGCTCCTTACTCTTCACTGCCTTGCAGGTCAGTAGGACAGCAGCCATGCTGCAAATGAGGGAAGCAGGGCTCAGAAAGGTCACCTGGGCCTCCGGTTGCCTCCTCACCCAGGAGGTGAGGCCAGAACTGACAGTCTGCAGACGCCGGGCCCTTGCCCGTGTGACAGGGTGAGGACCCTCCCCCGCCCCAGGGAGAACCCCCTGCCTGGGTCAGACGCAGAAGGCTGGCCCCTGCCTGCCTGAGGCCTGGATAGGAGAACCTTTACAAGGAGGCAGACGTGGACAGCAGTCAGCTGTTCAGGGCCCAGGAGGCTGGGCCAGCCGGGCTCTCGCACCCCTCCTGGCTGGGAAGGAGCCCAGGGTCATCGCCAGGAGGCAGACTGCAGGGTGGAGGGCCAGTTGCTCACCCACCAGCCACAGCACCTTGAGAGGGACAGGCCACAGCGGACGGTGCTTCGTGACCAGAAGGGCGGGGGGGTGGTGGTGGAGGGGCAGTGGGGCAGGACTCGAATTTGGAGCATATGCTACCCCGGATGATGCCTGGAGACTTCCTCCAGCCTTTCTCGAAGGTCTGAGCGTGGAGTGCCGTAGACGTCTCCCGACCAGCAAATTCTCCTCTGGAGGAGTAAGTGGCTACCAACAATGGCCAACGAGGCAATTGTCGCGATAGTGAAGATGACGGTGACGATGGTGGTAGTGGGTGGTCACGGTGGGCAGGAGCTCACACGGAGCGCTGTGCACCTCCCAGACTCGGTTCCAAGCGCTCTGTGACATGCCCTGTGAAGCGGCTACAGATAGTATGGGCCCATTTTACAGATGAAGGAACCGAGACAGGGAGCGCTTGAGTAACTTGTCCCAAATCACACAGCTGGCGCGCGCTAGGTCTGGCCTCAGAGTCTGCGCTATCACCAATGAGGTTCACGGTACAACAGACCAGCCATCACTGTTTATCGAGCTCCTGCTAGGCACCAGGAACTGGCCAAGGGCTCTGCAGGCACAGGGGAGAGTTCGCCCTGACCTGAGTGCAGCGTCGCTCGGCGGACATAAAATCTGACGTCTTGAGGCGGAGGCAAGCTCTCCAACATGCGGGGCCGATGAGCGCCCGGGGGGTGACTGCAGGTCCCCATCTGCACCACCGAGGCCCACCGTGTTTCTGTGGCGGGTATATGTGCACACACACTCCACGCTCTTCCATGAGCCCGTGGGCACACACACACACGTGTACCAGGCCACACTCACCCCACACAGACTCACACAAACACGGCTTCCAAAACCCCAACTGTGTTGTCACCAAGTTAGGGACCCAAGCCCTCGGCCTAAAGACTCAAGATGTTCTCTCCAAAAAGTGGTTCCCTAGGTGGGCGGCGAGTTTGCATTGCGACCATGCCAGAAAATGCTGGCAAGCCCTGTCAGTCAAGGCTCCCTGGGCTCTGAGCATCTGGAAAGAGCCGGTGGGGGTGAGAATATTCGCACTCAGGGCTGAAACTCCAGCTTCTTTCCCACAGTACGTTCACAGCTGTAAATCCCACTTCCCAGGAGCTCCTGCTGGGGTTTGCACACCGCCTTCCAGGGCCTTCCCTGCCAATCAATTTCAGTGTGAATTCAGCCAAAGATCCTGGCCAGAAGAACCGGTTAGACCTGCCTGACAGTCTCCCAGCTGCAATGCTGCAATGCGGGAGTCTGGGCTTGCGGCTAAGTCTATCCTTCCAAGTTGCTTCTGGGAGCATTTCCTGAAGTCCCACCTCCTTCCCAGCCCTCTCCAGAGCTTGCACCTTCCTGGAGTGACAGGACGGGCCCAGCCCTGCCCGCTCATCACAGCAGCCAGCACTCACTGCGCCCCAGCACCCACCCGATAGCCCTGACAGGCTCTATCCCCTCCTGCAGCCAGAAGTGGGCAACATGCTCCCCATTTTGGCAAAAGGCAACAGAGGCTCAGAGAGGGGAAGTGAATTTCCTAAGTCCCCCCAGTCGGTAAGAGGAGGGGCTGAGCCTACACCCGGAGCCACCCAGGTCGAAGACCTGGATCTCTTCCAGGCCCCCACTCCAGCTCCAGTGAGGATTTCAGAAACAAGACCATGTCTTCCTTTGGGCATCTGTGACCTAGAAGTGATTGAAAAGGAGGTGATGTAGAGAGGAGTGGACAATGGGTGCCAGAGAACTCCACGGGCCTACAGCTCAGGCCAAGGTGGGGAGGCTGGAGAAACCAAGGCAGGGGCTGGGGTCAGTGTGGCCAGAGCACAGGATGTTAAGTGAAGGATGGAGGGGCAAGGGCTCCTGGCACAGGGCCCTGAAGGCCAAGGCCAAAGAATTTGGAAAGAGCCCTGGACGTGCTAGGGAGCCATAGATGGTTTCTGAGCGGGACTCTTTGCCAATCTCTCAGAAAAATCCGTTTAAAAGCAACGTCTCTTCCCATCCCAAGAAAAACATTATAACTATGTATGGTGACGGGCGTTGAGCAGGCTTACTCTGGGGCTCACCTTGTAACATATACAAATACCGAATCATTTTGTCGTACACCTGAAACTAGTATAAAGTTACGTGTTCATTTTACCTCAATAAAAAGAATTTTTTTAAAAAAGCAATGTCCCCAGTGGAGCCCAGGTGGCTCAAAGGGATGGTGCAGGGTGGTCTGGAGGGGGTGGGGGGTGGTCTCCTCTCAGGGTCAACTCTCCACTGAATAAAATCCCAGAAGCATTTTTCAGCCAGTTGCAAATTCTACTTCACCCATCATCCAAACCCCCAGACTCAAGAGCAGAAGAGTCAAAGCACAGACTCTGGATTAGACTGCCTGCGTTTGAATCCCAGCACGGCCCCTTACAAGCTGTGCGTCCCTGGGCAAGTCATTTAACCTCTCGTTTCCTCCTCCAGCAAATGGGGATAGCGGTATGCCCCTGGCTCACAGAATCAGTATAAGGGTTATAGAAATTCATAGCTGAGAAACACTTAACTGCCAGGCACATGGAAAGTGTTTGTCAAATAAGGACCTTTGAGACTGCAGCCCCTGGTGTACCTGTCAAAGATGGAAACGGGAAGAGTCTGACGTGGTATGTTCTCAGTGATCCTGTTCTGGGTCCTAGTAATCCCCAAGTGCTTTTGCTGCCCACCAACCGTCGCTTTTACGATGAGCCCTGGCAGAGTCCCGAGAACCAGCTTCAGGCTCAGGGGCCTGTCATCTGCTGAATGAATCCACTAAAGCTCAACAATGTCATCAGGTTCAAACGAATGCCGCTACTTTTTTGAATTCAGGGCTTCTGGTCTTTTCTTGGTTTTCTGGTATCCTCTCCTCCCTCAGCCAAACAGAGCAAAGAAGGAGGGCCACCCAAGAGAATCCCACGGAGCCAACCTTTTTGGAGATCTCCAGCAAAAGGAAAGTCTTTTAGATATGTGACGTTTGTAATCCAATTGACGTGACTTCCCTACTACACAAAAGTATAAAACCCAGGGAGAGGTCACTCTGTTGGCTTTGAAGGAAACATAGGCAGGCAAATCGGGGTTCCGTTTGAGGTTCACATCTGAGGGCCAGGACAGACTTTCCCTGGGGCCTCTGTGCTTTGCTTCTGCCCTTGATCTTCCCCAAATCACCCGAGAATGTGGCTCAGCATTTTGGACTGCCAAAGCCACGGTTTCGGTGGAACTGGAACTTGGGGCATTGCTCTCTTCCGGAGCAAAGACAAACTAGCAGGCTGTTGATTTTGCCAAGGAGACAGGGATGAGACCAGAGGTAAGTTTTTGGAAGAGGACCCTGGCAGTCTGCGAGGGGCCAGTCTAGGGTGGGGCCTGGAAGGCAAGTTTATGAGGCTCTGGGAACGGACCCAGAACAAAGTGGGGACATTCCAAACTGAGGTGGGGTGGTTGAAAAAGCCAGAAGCGTGCATCACAGAGGGGATATGAAAGCAGATCTGCCCCCAAGAAATCGGCTTCTTTCTCAAGAGCTAGAACAACACAGGACCGAGGAGCTCACTGGCCGGTGGTGTTACCGCCACCTGGAGACGCACTCCCTCCCAGCTCTGCTTGGAAACAAGTGTCTCCTCAACTGTAGTTACCTCGCTGTGAAATGGCCCTGACGCCTGATCCCTTCCAGTGTGAGGTAAAGAACCAAAAGTCATGAAGAATGCAAGGGGGTGGGGAGGGGTCCGGGGGCTGCTCACAGATGTGCTTCCATTTCCCAGCCCCGATTATGCACAAGAAATGTCCTCGGGAACCATGTCAACCTCTCTTCATCTGCGTTCCGCTTTTAGAAAGCCTCTTCCTGCATCAATGAAACACAAAGCAGGAGCTTGGGGAAGGTTGATTTTGACTTGAGGACACTGAATACAATCTTTTCTGGATGTTTACCAAGTGTGTTTACCAAGCAGCCTGCTCTCCAAACCCCAGAAATTGCTTAAAACAAGAAAGCTGTTGATTTGTAGAGTGTTTTCTTTAAAAAAAAAAAATCATCACAAATGTTAGATTTAGAGACATTATTTCTTTTTAAAAATAACTTGTCAAGGGGACAAAGTACTTAAGAGGCTTTCTTCTCTGCTCAGAAAGCAACAGGGAAGGGGGAAGAGGAGCCTTTTCTTCTGCAGGAGATTGGGGAGGGTGGATAAATTGGGGAAGGGAGGGTGGTCAGAAACAGGAGGAAAGCTGGTTTGTTCCCTGCCCTCTGAATTCCAACAAGACCCATCTCTGATCCACCCACCCCTGCCTTTTTCTCTTCAAAGACCCACCAAGAATCTAGGGGGAAACAATGAGACTGAGCTCTGTTCTGGCCCCCTCCCAGCCTTCCCTCCCTCCTGTGCCACCCCACTGCCCCACCACCTGCTTCTCATATCAGATACCAGCTTCTCTCCCCACAGATATCAGAATGTGTCCCAAAGTGCACCACTGAGAGATACAAGATTTCGGTAGATGACACACAATCTTTTTTTAAAAAAATTAGTGGTATGTATTTTAAGGAGTATCAAGAAATTAGATAGATAGATGATAGATAGATCATAGATGGATAGATAGATAAGCTAGACAGATAGATAGAAGATAGTCAGGACCTCAAAGCCATGCTTCCACAGAAATTACTCCTTTCCTCTTCAAATACATTTTACTCAACGCATATTCATTCAGCCAATTACTGGGTTATTGGGTCTTACCAAGTGCCAGGCACTACTCACCATGCTTAGAAACATCAGTGAACAAAACAGCCATCAGACAGGGACATCACAGAGCTCACGTGCTGGCAGGAAAAGGCAGAAAGTAAGCAATAGGTGAATAAATAATCCAGTGTTACCAAGGTGATTAGCATTATGGGGGAGAGGGGAAGAGGGGAGAGAAGAAAAGGAACAACAGAGTAGAATAAGGCAGGGCTGGAGGGCCCAGGGAGGAGGGAGGAAGCAGGTTGCCAGTTCAGGTAAGGAGGTCAGGATAAGTCTCATAGAGAAGGAGAGATAGATCTGAGCAAGGAGGTAAAGGGGTTGAGGGGGTTGGCTGCAGCTTTATCTGGGGGAAAATGTTTCAGGTAGAGGGAATAGCTCAAGCACATATCCTGAGCAAAGAGAATAATCAGCCTATTCCAGAAAGAAATTTAGACCTAGAAGGTTCTTCCCCTACCCATTTGACTTGGGTAACACCTATTCAGGCTTCATATCTTAGCTCAAATATCACCTCCTCCAGGAAGCCCTCCCTGACCACTCTTTCCCCAGTCTATGTCAGCTTCACTGTAGTACAGATGCTTTCAGAGGTCCAGCTTGCTTTCTCTTTGTGAAACGGTACAGTGATCAGTTTCACACCCAACTGCTCAATCTCTCTCTTCCTAGATCGTAAACTCCACAAGGATTTGTTCACTGGGAGGATTTCTGGTTTTGTTCCTTGTTATATTGCCAACACAATGCCTGGCGTATGGAAAACACACAACAAATCCTTGTTCAGTGATTGAATGAACAGCCTCGGCAGCAGGCCTGGAAGCAGAGGGTTGCAGCAGCTGTGGGGAAGTGGGACAGTGGGCTCCTGGGACCCAAAGTTTTGGTGGGTTAGAGCAGCTCCAGAAGCTGGAGCCCCCGCCATAGCAACCCTGGATGGGCCCGGGACCCCCACGTCGCTCTTGCACCCACCTGCTCACCAGGCCCCCACGTGCTGTTTCTGCCAGATAACTTCTGTCTTTGCTAGAGAAGCCAAGCTCAGATAATGACATTGCCTTTGCTCCCCTTCCACTCTGCCCCTGCAGCAGCGGCATTGAAATGGTTCCTTTCGAAGCTCCCAGAAGAACCCTGGGAGTGGAGACCAACCTGGGCACCTTTGCCGGGATGTCTGACAGGGCACACAGAGGGCCACGTGCGCCAGCACGGACGCGGGCACCCTCCCAGAGCGAAGATGACCCAGCCTGGATCCCGCAGGTAGCTCGCAGCTGCGTGATTTACAGGGGCTTTGGGGAGAGCTTTCCTCTCTCACTTGGAGATCTGGAGTGCTGCCTATAAATATTCATGGGAGCCTGGGCCTCCATTAACCCCGCCAGTGCCACGCTGCACTCGTTACATGGCACTTGCGTGCAAACGAGCCTGAAGGCCAGTGTTCGATACACAACACACGTGTGTCGGTGCGTGTGAGCATATGAAGATGTGCACGGACCCATACGCATTACAAGAGAGTTAGACACACACGGTCACTATGGTCCACAGAAGTGTAAGTCCACACAGGTGTATGCATCATTGCACACGTTCTGTGTCCACGGCGTGAGAGTACATATATACACACGGTGGGTACGTGCACGCGGATTTATGCGTGTACCCTGCACGACTGCCTCTGTGCTTAGGGGCGTGAGCTGCGTACGTGCTGACGCGTGTGCCCACCACGAGCATGTAAGCGCATTGGTGTGCAGGTCCAGCGTTTCCACACTACCCCAGAAACAGCTGTGGTTAAACTCAGGCTGATGCCATCAAAATTGCCTCTCCAGAGGCTGTTTCTACACACACTGGCTCTGCTAGTTATGATCCGTTTACTGGAAAGTTCGACTGAGAACACGTGCAAGGTGAGGGCTCTGTGAATGAATTAGGAAAAGCACCAGTGTCCCAAGCTAGCGACACCCAAGCGGGCCTCCCCCACTGCACACACACACACACCCCAGGACCACCATAAGCTGCTGGCTTCTAGGTGAGAGACTGAAAGAGGAGACAGAGCTACCATTTCCCTCGAAACCCCTTGTCCTGTTTGTCCTGCTGGAGCTCCAAGTGCCCATTGCCCCTCTCCGTGTTTGCACAGGGAGCCTCGTGGATGGAGAACAGTCACTACACCCCCAAGAAAGTGGCTACCCTCTGCAAAAGGGATTAGAACCGAAACTCTCCCCTCAAAGGGCTATTTCCCACCCCTCCCTATTTTCCCCCACCCCCCCCCAGGTGTTTCAGATAAGAGATTGTGAACTTGTGGAGTCTGGTGGCAAAAATACAAATTTTGGTATCAGATAGGTGGGGACTCAAGCTTTAGGTCCTCCGCTGGGTGACACTGGGCAAGAGGCGCCTACTCTGGGCCTAATCATCGGTCTCTGATCTGCGTGGACAAGAGTAACCCGCACCTCAGAGAGGTGAGTGAAATGTCATAACAGGACTAACCTCATGATTTGGCCACACCTCTTGCACTCCGTGACCTAGTTCCCCTTGTCGGTGGAAAGGGACACGTGTAGCAGACTCCAACTCCCAGGACACAAAGGAGGGCAGATGCCAAGCCCTGTGTTGGGAAATGCAGCCCTTTGCTGTCCACTCAGGGAAAGCAGAGCTGAGTCCCCAGACCAGTCCTGGCCCAGGGCCTCATCTCAGCAGGAAACAGGTGCAGGTAACGCTGGCAGGGTCAAGGCAGTGAAAGTGACATCAGAAGAAGCAAGGGGACTTGAAAGTGAGCTCCTGATTCCTGATGGGAGTCACAGGCCAGGCTCCATGCCTGCCTTGCTCTCTCCAGCTCTGAAATGAGCACCCTCTAGGCCCCCCCACACCCCCGACCATTCACCGGAAGGAGTACAAGCCCTAGTAAGACTCACAGAGCTCTACAAGGCAAAGCATGGCGACATAAATTTTGAATTTGTGGACTTCTGCCCCCTTCTCACAACTGAAACTGGCTTCTTCCTGAAAGTATCAGGCCTCCTCCCATCACCTCTGTGGCTGCTCTTCCAGCCTGAGGACAGCATCCCCTTTTGATAAAAATAAAAAGGAATGTGTAACAAGCGGCTGTTATTTTATAGGAAAACAACTTCCCATGCAAAGAATGCAGAGGGGCAGCTAACATGGAGTTTTGCTTCAGAGCAAACCCTTATTAATAATTTAGGTGGTTTTCCAAATTGGAGTGGCAACTTATCTCCTACATTTAATTTCTTGCAAGTGAGAACAGTTAGCGCTGATTCTCTTATCTAACTGCATCTTCTAAGTTACTGTGTGTAGCACAACGGAGAAGGGCATTCAGATATTAGGAAGATGCGTGGGAAAAGCCGGTAGAACATGGTGCAGGCGTGCAAGGCCTGGGGAATGTGTGCTCCCCAGCTGAAAGGACTGCTCTCCGTGCCCTGGTCGCCTGCCCCTAGGAGCAGAAACTGCAGAAGGGATGAAATTTCAGCAGCAGCAGAGGCAACAGCAGCAGCCTTCTCCAACAGGAAGCTAGTCCTCTGAGCCAGGTAATGGCCAGCCTGGGAAGCCTTATGGTGGCTTCTTCTGCCCATCAAGTCCAGCCTGGACCAGGGACTCTCCCTTCGCTGCAAGCTGACATGTCTCCGGAGGGTACTGTGCTGGGCCCAAGCTTGGGAGCAGCTCTTCTAACCAGACTGATTCCCTTTAGGAGGGCTGCTGATGGAAAAGACATGGTCTGCTAGAGGTGCCCTTTGAGGACTTTTATTTTGGTAGGGGGAGGAGGGGCAGAGTAAACCTCTAATCCTCCCTTCCTTACATAACAAATTCAAACACTACTATCTCTGGGAGGAGAGGCCAGGCCTTCAGACAGCAGGCTGTACAGGGAAGGGTTACGCAAGAAGCCAGTTCTGAGTTTTCCTTTCTGAAAACAGAGGGGCTCAGAAGCAGGGTTTGCATCTGTCAGCCTGCGAGGGACCCACTAGAATCTCTAAACCCAGCTGTTTCCCTGGGCCCACAGAGAAAGAACTTGAGGAGTAGGGGAGGGTGGGTGAGGGAGTGGGGGGTTTGCCTGGCCTGGCAGAAGCTGGAGCTCTAATAACAGAAAAAGCCAAATGATCATGCTGCTGGGTTCCTGGCAGCTCCAGCTCTAGCCTCCCCGAGAGGACAGGCACACCTCGAGTGTGGGTGGGATGGAGGTGGGCCCCTCTGACAGGGACCGGGGTTGGTCCTGCCACAAAAATGCCCAGAGACCCTGGACCGAAGGAAGCCTGGCTGTGACCAAAAGAGGGGTCTGGGTCTAGGGCCCGGCCCCAGCTTCCCCAGCTCCTGCCACAGACAGCCCAGCAGGGTTGGCCGCTCTCTCGCCAGCGCCAGCGGGGACCCTGCTGGAGGTCAGTCCCCACCAGCCCTGCGGCTCGCGGGTCGGATGGGAAAGCCAAGAGCCCAGAGCAGCTGCCCCCGGGAGCTGCGCGGAGGCTCTGGGCCGCTAGACCCCATCTCCGGGCCGTCGCCCCTCCCCGCACTTACCGGACACCTCGGAGCCCGCAGCCGGAGCCCTTCCTCGCCAGGCTGCGCCTGGAGGAAAAGGCAGAAGGGGCTGGGAGGAAAAACGGAGGGAGAAAGTTTTCCGAGGTGAAGAGTTTACCAAGGAAGGGCTGCAGGAAAGGGAAATGGCAGATTGAGGACGCGGGAGACCACCGAGCGGGGAGGATGCCGCCACCCCTGCTGTGCGGGTCGGGACCCGGGGCTCCGGGGACGCCGCCGAGGGTCATCCCCGACCCCTCGCGGAAGGTGGCGGCGGCCAATCCTGCGGGCACCGCCTCGCGTACACCCGTGCCGACTGGGCGTCGCAAGGCCGGGCAGCGGGAGGGTGGGCAGTTCGCTCCGGCCGGGACCCGACCCGGGCCGCCCCACCAGGGGCTCAGCCTGGAGCGAGGCACCTTCCCCGGCCCGCCTGTGCCCCGCATGTGCGTCGCGGTGTCTGTGCTTGTCTGACTCCGCGTGCGTCCCCAAGTGCCGGCGCCGGCCTGGCGGCGGGGGACCTGTGCGGCCGTGGAAGACTCCCGGCGCGGGCAGAATTTTGCCCCCGGGGTCGCGGAGGATCGCGAGGGGCCCGCGAGCCGCGGGGAGCGATGGAACCGAGAAGGAGGCGGCGGGCTGCAGGGCGCCGAGGGGCTGGCACGGGCCGGAAGGCCTCCGGACCCAGTTCGCTGGTCCCGAGCTCGCGGGCGCCGGCTCTGCGCCGTCGCGGCGGGTCGGGACGGCAGGCTGCTGGCTGAGACGCGGCCAGGGCTTGCCCACCCGGGAGTCTCTCGAGGTCCCGGCCTCCTCCGGGGCGCTGCGGGCTCTGCCCGGCTCCAGCCTGCGTGCGTCCCGGGCCGACCGGCGCTGAGATAACGGGTGGTGCCGGGACTGGCAGCGCCTGCGAGGGCACCCGTGTGGGTGCTGGGGGTGGGTGTCTGTGTATCTGTGTGTCAGTGGGACTATGTGGTGGGGTGGTCAGCTTCTCAGAGGCGTAATTGGTCACTCTAAAACGGCCTGATCCATGTCGTTCTAGATGCTGGTCGTCACTGGGTTGGTATCTTGTGTTTCTGTGCTCTGGAGAAGGAAAACCAATGTCTTGGAGTTTGCGACCCTCCCCAGCCCAGAGGCTGTTCAAGCAGAGTCCGGGTGACTCTGGAGGTGGGAGATGCCACCCTGTCCACTAGGAATTATTCCAAAGGGAGTCAAACCTCCACCGCATGGAATCAAGGTGATCCCCTTGGCCTCAGGATCCAGGCAGCAGGGGGCTCTTCCCGTGCTCAGCCTGGCCCAGACCTCTTTCGCTCCACAGGGGATACACTTGTACATGTGGGCCTGCTCTTATCAAGTTTGTGTGTGTGCCCCGTACACACAACTACCCCACTAATCACACCCCCTTGCTCCTTCACCTGTGCGCCCTTGGGTAGAGCTACTCACAGCCAGACTCAGCCACCGTCCTCCTCCCTGATCGCAGCCAGAGCCTTCCGTGCCAGGCATATCTCTGGGCTAGTGAAATGAACTGGGCCTTGGAATTTAATTCAAACTAGAACCTCTGACTTCTACTAAAATACACCAAAGTGTTATTAAATGTAAATCACTGATGGTAGTATTTGCATCCTTATGTTTGGGATGTTTCTCTGGTCTGTCTTTACCAGACCCTGACCTCCACCCCCAGGATTCCAGGGATCCTGGGCCAAAATCTATTCCCTGCTAGTTTTAGCCTTTGCTTTCTTCTCCCCGGTTCTTCCCGTTTCTAGCTCCAGGCTGGGGCTCTGCAGCCCCGGCTTCTTACACCTCCCCATTCAGGTCCCGAAGTTCCATCTTAGGAACTCTGGGCCAGAGAACCCCAGGGATGAAAGGCTGAGTCTCTGAGACTGCAGATATTGGGTCTGAGGAGACCAGAAGCCCCTTGGACCCAGCCATTGCCAAAGGAACAGAGGCTCCTTCTGGATTTTGGGGGTGTGTGTGTGGGAATCCCACTCGGACTCTCAGAAATATCTGAGACCAACTCTGAATTATAGACAGGATTCCAAGAAGGCTGAGGGGGGTTTGGGGTAACCTAGGTGGGAGACCTTGACTCTTCTAAGAGTCTGGAAAAGGAAAGGTACTGGGCCCAGCTCCTAGTCTGCAGTCAGAGTCGCTGTACCAGAATGACCCCCCAAAACCTCTCTGGCCCCCAGTGTGGAGAGTCACTGAAATCCTGCTCCAGCCATGCAGTGCCCTTCTGTGGGTCTGAGGGCTCTAGGCCTGAGTGGCATGTGTCCCCAGGGCACACCACCCCCAAAACACAGGTCCACAAGGAAGGGCTTCCTGTCTGAAGGGCCTTCTGCCCCAAGACCTGATTCTGGATTCCACTTGGCTTTTGCAAGCCCTGGGGAAGGGGACCTAGGCCTCCATTCAGGGCAGGCTGGCATTCTCGTTCTGGGCAGGAAGATGCACTGGGCAGGAGAAAGTTGAGAGCCTTGCAGCCCCAACAGGAGGGCCAGAGAGACAGGGCCAACTGAGCCCAATTGCCAAAAAGACCCTGCTTCCCCATCAGGTGGCTCCGGCTTCTAGGGATCGGCCACTTTCTACCTCAGAGCCGGCAGGCTAGCAGGCCCATCCTAATCTCCAAGCCTGAAAGCCTGGAAAAAGTGTGCCCCCTCTAAGTTCACAGCCGGCTCCTGAATGAGGTCTCTATCTAGAGTGAGAAGCAGAAACACATTTAAGGGGGCGCCTGGGTGGCACAGCGGTTAAGCATCTGCCTTCGGCTCAGGGCGTGATCCCGGTGTTATGGGATCGAGTCACGTCAGGCTCCTCTGCTGTGAGCCTGCTTCTTCCTCTCCCACTCCCCCTGCTTGTGTTCCCTCTCTCACTGGCTGTCTCTATCTCTGTCAAATGAATAAATAAAATCTTTAAAAAAAAAAAAAAGAAACACATTTAAGGCTCACGTACATACAANCCCTCTTCTCACTGGCTGTCTCTATCTCTGTCAAATAAATAAATAAAATCTTTAAAAAAAAAAAAAAGAAACACATTTAAGGCTCACGTACATACACAAGCACAAGCAAGGGAGAGATTTGCCCAGACATGGTGTGTTTCTCCACTGGCCAGGGAGGGTGAGAGTGTCCCCACATTGATGTGACTCTTAAAAAGGCAGAAGAAGAAAGTCAAAGTCAGGCGAACGCGGAATCCTCTAAATAAACACCATTTCCATGGTTTTAATAAGCAAAATAGGAAACCATTTTAATAACCAAAACACAGAAACCAGTCTGAATAAAACTACAATAGACTAGGTTTTAATATTTTCATATCATAAGCAGGGTTTGAAATTGATCCCTTATTTTACATGAAATAAAAACAAATTTCTGTTGCAGCAAATTTGATTTCAACACAGTTGAATCCGTAAAAACCAAAGCTCGTTTCTGATGCAGGACAAATATCCACAATATTTAAAACTGCAAGCACCATGCGGTTCATACAATCTTGTTATTACTGTTAATTTATCAACTAATACAAACTCAAAAATGCATCCGGCCAGCAGCGCCAGCAATTTCAAATGGGAACTAAAAAATACGCTTTCATTTTGGTATTTTTGTCAGTGCAACTTAAATCCTTTTACTGACCTGCAGGGAAAAAAAAGTAATAAAGAAAAACACCCAGATTTTCCCTATAACTACTATACAACTGAAGGGGGGGGGACACCACTAATAACTCACCTGCTATCTGAAAAGCAGGAAAAAAACACACATAACGTGTTGGTCTAAAGGACGCACTTGAAAGTTGCAAAATTACTTGCCAATGTTTGGGTTTCCGGTACTTTCTGAGTGTGGCGGTTGGTTCAACACAAGTTTAGGTCACCACTGGGCAGTGTCAGGGCTGGCCAAGCCCGCTCACCCTAAAAGCACGGCAGCCACAGCAATTAGCAGGGGCCTGGAGGCTTTTGAAGGGACCCTGGGGTGATTCGGATGGCATTAAAAGCAAATAAGATGTTTTCCTTTCCTTTCGTGTGAGGGGTGTCAATTTAGCGAAAAGACAAGGTGGGAGCGAAGACATTCCTCTCCGCTCTGGGGGTGCGGAACTGGACCGCTGCCCTGCCCTGGTACTCAGGAGCTGGGACCCCAGTCCTCTTTCTCTCAACACCAATAAAATTGAAAACTGAAGCAGAAGGGACAAGAGGACCGAATGGAGACAGGAAAGGGGAGAAAACATGCAACTTTCAAGGGTGCCCCAAGACAAAGTTGTTTTCTGATGCAAAATGCCCAGAACTTTTTTTTTTTACTTACAAAAAAATACTGCCATAATAATGAACCCAAACGAAGACACTCAGCTTGCTGCCACGTTCTCTAAGCGGTTTGGCAAGGCGGGTATTTACAAGCCGACAGCCGGGACTGAAACCCGGCAAGCAGCCGCCGGAGTTTCTGCACTGCCATCCCTTCTCACTCAAAGAAACAAGGGGGTTATGATCCATGATCAACAACATGCTAAAGTTAAACAAGAAAATGGTACAAAATAGAAATTATTACCATACATGTCCAGCATGCAGGATTAATATTTTTAATGCAGATTTTCGTATTTTTTCTATATAATCGAGCAGGCAATAAAACTGATGAGAATTGCGCGCAGAACGTCCTAACTGAGGCCCGCGTCTCTGGGCTGAGAGCCAGTGTTCTCCGGACCCTGGATGGACAGGTCCGTCTGTCCTTCCTTCCTTCCTTCGCTCAGCCTCGCCTCGCGCCTGCCGGGACGCCAGGGTCCCTCTCCTCTCCTCTCCTCTCCTCGCTGCTCTCTTCCTGGGTTGGACTGCGCTCCGGGCCGCGACGCAGCGGCCCCCGCATAATGCGCAAAGTTCAGAAAGCCCGAAGTCTCCAGACGGCCTCGGCGACTCCTCGGGACTCTGCCTTGCCGCCCTCCAGCCTGGAGAAAAGTTGCTCCGGGACTTCCCACCCCCTCGTCTGTCTCTGGCTCTGCTCGAGTCTAGGAGGCGGCGCTGGCGCGCGCCGCTCTCGCCTCGGCCAAGGTCCCCTGCCTGCCCGCGCGCCCTCCCGTCGCCCGCGTCCCGCGCGCCCTTCCTCCCTCTCCTCGAGTCAAACAGGTCAAGGCTGGGGCCGTGGCAGGGACAGGACCCGGGGGAGTCCGGGGCTGGGGACACGGGACGGGGAGTCCGGGCCGGGGCAAGGGCGGGGGCCGGGACCGGCCACGACTCACAGAAAGAACTCGGGAGAGGAGGGGCTGTCGCTGGTGGAGCCCGCCTCCCTGAAGCCGGAGTTGGCGAGTTTCTCGCACTTGACCTTGTAGGCGTCTCTTTCGCGGGCCAGCCGGGACACCTCCTGCTTAAGCTGCTCCACCTGCTGAATGAGCTGCGTCTTCTCGTTCTCCAGGTGGTGTTTCTGCTGGACGCGTTTATACCTGCACGACTGGGCGTAGCCCCGGTTCTTCAGGGTCCGCCGCTTCTGCTTCAGGCGGATCACCTCGTCCTTGGTGAAGCCCCGCAGGTGGCGGTTCAGCTCGCGCACCGACATGGACACGAGCTGGTCGTCGGAGAAGCGGTCCTCCACGCTGCCACTGCCGCCGGCCGCCGTCGCGGCGTTGGCCGCGTGCGGCCCAGGCCCAGGGTGGCTGGTGGGCAGCTGCTGCGCTGGGCTGGCTGCGCTGGACGGCGGCGGCGACGCTTGGTGGTGGTGGTGGTGGTGCGGGTGCGCGTGCGGGCCCAGCTCGTCGTGGGGCACGCCGGCGCCCGGGTACGCGTGGTGCGGGTGTGGGTGGTGGTGGTGGTGATGGTGGTGCGCGCCGCGGAAGCCGTCGAAGCTCTGCAACGGCTGTGGCACTGGGTGCGAGCCGATGAGTGCCTCCACCGCGTCCTCAGGCGTCAGGTTGAGCGCCTCGGGGTTCATCTGCTGGTAGTTGCTCGCCATCCAGTACAGGTCCTCGAGGTGAGTCTTCTGTTCGGTTGGGCTGAAGCT
Organism: Ailuropoda melanoleuca; assembly: GCF_002007445.2. Taxonomy (NCBI): domain Eukaryota; kingdom Metazoa; phylum Chordata; class Mammalia; order Carnivora; family Ursidae; genus Ailuropoda; species Ailuropoda melanoleuca. The sequence goes on along the minus strand of NC_048230.1, from coordinate 63,980,524 downwards.
GGGCGACGAGGGCACCGAGCTACACGGCGTGCTGAGTGGTGTGGACGACACCGAGCCGGCTGGCTGCAGGCGCGTGCAGGGCCGGCCCGGGCGCTCCGCGCGCCCCAGCGGCTCCTTCTTCACGTCGAACTTGAGCAGGTCGAAGTCGTTGACGTATTCCATGGCCAGCGGGCTGGTGGGCAGCTCAGGCCCCATGCTCAGCTCCGCGGCCATCGCTGGCGAGGCGCAGCCGCCGCTGCCGCCCGGGAAACTTTGCGGCCGGCCGGGGCGCGCCGA
>NC_048230.1:63854558-63979813 GCF_002007445.2 Ailuropoda melanoleuca | reverse complement strand
CGGCCCAGCGCGCTGGCCAATGGCTGCTCGGCCCCCGCGGCCCGGCGGCGCAGGGCGGGGCGCGCCTGACAGCTCCTCCGCCCCCCGCGTCAGCTGACTGGCGGCCCAAGCCCACGGAGAGCCGCGGAGGCCTGGCGGAGGGCTGGAGCCCAGTGGGACGGCGGGCCCGGGCCCAGCCCCCCCACACCCTCTGGGTCCCGGCCCCCGCCCGCTCGCCTTCAGGGCGCGCCCCCCGCCTTAGGCCTGGCCGCCCCTTGCACCCCTTAGCGCGCTCTCCTCGCTCTTTACCCTTCGGTCCCCCACCCCCAGTCCGTGTCACCCCCAAGGAGGCTCAGAAGGAGCACCGGGACGACACCTCTCGGGCCCTTTGTTCCCCAGCGTCCCCCGCCCAGTGGGCGACGCTCTGTGTGCCGTGCGGCTGGGGGCCGTAGGAGTGTGTGCCGTGCCTGCCTGTGTTTCTGCAGGTCTGCGAGTATTTGTGTGTTGGGGGTGGGTTTGCGGCTCCAAGAGGTGTGTTCAAATCCAACTCTTAGCCTTAGGGGACCCTCCTCGGGCCAAACTGGGGCCGTTCCCCTCCTGGCGGGTGCGGTGGCAGAGCCCGGAGATAGGATTCCCCGTGCCCAGCCGCTCCCCGCGCTCACCCCACCCACAAAAGCACGAGAGGAAGGGTGCGGGGAAAGAATCGGCCGAAAGGCTCTGAATTCCTTTCCCCAGCCAGACGCACGGAACCCTGAGCTCCCGAGGCTTGGGGCTGAGGCCAGCTCAGGACGGTGCTCCGGGCGGCTCTCGACTGCTGGGGAACCGACCCTGTTTTTGTTTGAACGTTTTGTAACGATTTAGCAGATCGCGGCGTCAGCCGGCCGCGTCTCAAACAGGCATAAAGTGCGACCCCAAGTGGCCACTGCGCGCAAAGGCGCGCCGAACGGCCCGGCCTGAGGCCGGAAGGCTTGAACTACGCCTTCGACTCAGCTAGATCTTCCTAACTGGTCCCATCCAGGGCAGCCCAGAAGGGAGGCTGTGTGTGCACCGGGATCCAGGACAGTTTCCTCTGGAGCCACGCACAGGTCCTCGGGTCCCGTCCTGGGACTCAGCTGCGAGTTCGGCGCTGATCATCGCGCGTGAAACTCCGCTCCCCAACTCCGCGCGGGGTGTTTGGGGGGGAGCGCTGGGAGGGAGACTGGGATGCCCCTGGGCAGCTCCCTGAGCGGGATGGTCCTGGACCGAGTTAGGCCTGTGGCTGAAAGCGGAAACGCCACAGCTAGGGGTCCCAGGGCTGTCGGGTGAGAAAACTCCCCCCCAGCGCAGACGGGGAGCCCACAGCACACCGCGCTAGGCATCCAGGCAGGGCTCGGGCGCTGCGCACCCTCCTGACTCGAGTTCAGGATGGCCCGAAATAAGAGGCTCTGCCTGAGACTCCGCTCCGGGGGCAGAAACAGGCTAAATGACAAATTCGCTGTACCCGGAGACCCGACCCGCCTCCCGCGTCGCCTTCTGCTCTCTAGCTTTGGGCGCGCGCAGCGAAAGGCAGGAGGAGCGTGCACTGGGTGAGTGTGTCCCGGCCGCTGCCTGTGCAGAAGAGCACAACTGACGCCGCGCGTAGGGGTCGGGTGGGCCACACCAGCGCGGAGAGAGCCAGACTTTTTTTTTTTTTTTTTTTTTTTTTTTTTAGTGTTAGGTAAAATAATTTGCCTCCAGCTAATCTGAAAACTCTATTCTTTTGCGCCCTTGGTGGAGCTGGGGTGGGGTGTGGTCTTGAGCCGCCTATTTTTAATAAAATGAATGTATTTTAACTAAAACTTGGACTGAAAGGTTTGGATCAGCGTCTGAAATGCTGGAAGAGCCCGTCTCAACCCTTTGCGAGGAGCGTGCTCTCCGCAGAAACGATTCGGCGGCCTCCCGGCCGGGTCTGCACCCTGCCGCTGCCCCGCCTCTGCCTGAAGCTGGGCAGTGCGGGCAAGCACCCTCCCTACCCCGGTCGTGTTCGCACACGGTGAGAGCACCCTCGCCCCGCGGCTCAGCGGGGGAACCCTTTGCGAGGAGCGTGCTCTCCAGTCCATCCGGGGTCTGTGCTCCGGATTTGTGCTCCGGTCTGAGGAGGCCAGGGCCGGACAAACGCACTAGGGTCTCTCGGGGCCACTGACACCCAGCCCAGCGCGCCCTCCTTCCGAGCCCTAAAAAAACCCGGTGGCTCGGAGAGCGCACCTGACGCCTTGGACTTAGGCGTGCGCAGGGAGGCGGCCGGGCCAGTGTCCCCCTGGGTCCACTTGACCTTCGCTGTCGAGGACAGAAACCCGAATCTCGGCAGTGTGGCCTATCAAGGCCCCAAGGGTTCCTTCGGCCAGGCGCTGAGGTTCCAGACTTCCCCCTCTGCTGGGGCGTCCCGCCGCCGTCTCAGGGTCTCTAGAACTGGGGCTTTGTCTGGGCAGGCGCGCTCCTCTTTGTCCCTGTGCCTGCGTCTCCGTTGCGGTCAGTCCCGTCCCCTGGGCTCGGACTGCGATATCTCCGTCCATCCCTAGGTTCACCTTCCCCCCAAACCCGGTTTTTTGCTATTCTCCCAGCCTAGCCAGTCCCTCCTCTCCCACCCCACCCCCAACCACCTCCAAAAAATGTTGGAACTGGATGAGTAAATAAGGCGCGCTGGTTGCTCCCGAGCTAAGGCCGCTGCAGGGCAGCCGACCTCACTTCTCGGCCTAGCCTCCCCCACGCTGGCTCCTGCTACGCTCTGCTGCGGTGTCTCGGCGCCCCAAACCCTAAGGCCTCCCGCTCCCGGCAGCCGCCGCCGCCGCCGCCGCTCTGCGTCTGGGGCTCTGAGGATCAGCGTGCCCGGGTCCCGGTCATTGAGTCTACGGCAGTTGCTGGAGACTGCACTCCGTGCCTAGAAGACTAAGGGCGGGGGGGAGGGAAGAGATGGTGGAAGAAGTGGAAAGGCGAGGAGGAGAGGCAAAGGGAAAGAGGCCAAAGACGCAGAGGTAGTGCGCGGAGCCCCCAAGCCTCTTTTGAATTGGAGCCGAGGACTGCGATTGGCGGCCAGAGCCCTCTACCGAAGTTTGTTGTCTCTTGTCCCCAAAACTCCAATCTGAAGTTTCACCCTTACGCGACCTTCTCTCCCTAACCCACACCAAGTTGGGCCAGAGGCGATGCGTCCTGGGCGCACCACCTTGTTATTCTTTAGCTATTTTTGTTGAGCAAAGATGCTGTGCGCGGCCCGCGCCACCGCGGAACGTTGGGGCCTCGGAGTAGGGGTGCACAAAGAAGTTATTCCTCGAGGGAGCACTACCCACCGCCAGCCGCCAGGTTCCAGGTTCGCTGAGCTGCTCCCGCCGGCTACCGTTCCACCAACCCGCTAACCCGAGCGGCCCTGCCGCGCTCACTCCCGTGCGCCCCCAGCCCTGCCCGGCGCTCCCGGCCCCCGCAGCCCGGTTCAGCCCCAAGATGCACGGTACACCCGTCGTTCCCTGAGGGCGGCAGGTGTTTGGTGCGGGAGCCGGTGTCTCTGTGCATGAGTGCAGTGGGGTGTGTGTGTGTGTGTGTGTGTGTGTGTGTGTGTGTTTTGCGTGGGGAAGCAGGGCATATGAGGTGTGTGTGTGTGTGTTTTGAGTGGGGAAGCAGGGCATATGAGGGCATATGAGGTGTGTGTGTGTGTGTGTGTGTGTGTGTGTGTGTGTGTGTGTGTGTTGCGTGGGGAAGCAGGGCATATGAATTGCTTCGAATCACAGAGCCGGAAGCTCCTGGCCTAAGCCGGTCTCCAAAGAGGCCGATGTTCCCAATCGTCTCAGGATGAGTTCTGCCAGGGCGGAGCTAACCTTCTGCTTCACATCACCCAGAAGTTGGATCCCCTGTCTCCTCCAAGAACCCCTGAGGTCTCTGCCACCTTCTTCTAGGCCCAGTGGGAGGGGATTCTGTTGCCCCCACTCCCTCTGAGCTTCCTGAGGCCCAGGGCTTCCAAGAAAAGGCAGGAGACTTTTCTCCCTCTTCCTTTTTCCCAAAGGCAGCTGTCATTTCCACTGTCCCCTGCCCCCACACAATACCCATGAGATTCCGACCCAGTGCTTCCAGAAAGATATTCCTGGGCTTCTGGTTCCTGGTGGCCTTGAGCACCCAAAGGACTCCGTGGGTCTCAGGAGGGAGCCAGAGTTACTCCACTCTGCTGAGCCCTTTCCCCACTCCCTCTCCTGGGAACCAGAGACAGCCCCAACACCCCCCCACACACACACACTTGGGAGCAAGAATTTAATATTAAAACTGTTTCACCTGCTTTTTGTTTTAACATAAACGCTAGAAGTTTTTAAATTACATATATGGCTTACATTTTATTCCTAGTGAACAGCTCTGTATTAGACACCCACCAGGCAGTATTGCCTCCAATAGAGATGGGGTATTTGATCATAATATTCACTCCCATTGGTATGTGGACTTGCAAAGCCTTTTTCCTTCACTTTTCCCTTCAATTCTCCCAACTCTCTAAGGTAGCAACTATTATTATCCTTATTTTGCTGAGATGCGTATGCAGGTAGGCAGGCAGGGAGGGAAGTACAGATATACAGCAGTGCCCTAAGGGTTTTATCAACCTGTTCTGTCCTTACCGCTGCACTCGCAGGTGTAGCCCCACCTGTACACAGGAAGCTCTGAGAGGTGAAGGGGGTTCTTTCACTACACAGCAGCAATGAGCTGGAGCTTCTGGCCCTGAATCCAGGACTCTGAAACACGTGCTTTCTGTCCAGACTAGGTGGCATCCTGGGGACCCAGGTGTCAGTGCATCTCCCCACTGTGCTCTGGGTCAGGATTTCCAACTCTCCACAGACTCAGGTTCAGTTCAGGCCACAGCAGAGCCTCTGCTCCGTGCCAAGTCTCTGCTGAGGGCTCAGTGAGAAGGGCAGGGATGAATGTGCCTTCTTGTCGAAGGCAGTCAAGCATCCTCGGGCTTCTTTTCCTTCTCTGTCCTCTTCCCTGACTCTGTGGGGCTGGAGGTTCAGGGTGGGAGAGAAATCAAGGCAGGATGCAAACCAAACGAGAGACATTTTGCAGAGTCCTCTTACCTTGTCCTTTACCCTTGGCCTTAGCCTGACCTCTAATCTTGGCTTTGATCCTTGGTCCTGCCCCTCTCTGGTCTGAGTGTGACTTTCAGCCTGTTTGAACTTCAGTGCCTATTTATCCATCACTTATGTACCAGGAGAGAAAGAGAGGGAAAGAGAGAGAGGGAGGAGAAAGAGAGAGAGAGAGAGATGGGTCAATGCTGATGAGACGTTCACTACCACTCAGAGCCAGCGAGGGATGACCAGCAGGGCTCTCTTCCCACCACTACCTGCCCAGGACCCCAGGGCCAGCCTTAGAGATTGAAACCCCATCATTGCTCCTCAAGGCCAAGGCCTTCACCTCCCACAGCCCAACCATCACCTATCCATCCATTCCTCTACCTCAAGATCTCAGGTTTTCCATCTATTGCCTTTACCTTCAGCTTTCACTCAGATGACTCCAGAGGCCTTGGCTCAGACTTTCTTCTTGTCCACAGGGTCATGAAGCCAGTTTTCAGGTTATATGAATCTGATCGTTCTACCTTCATCCCCTGCCCCCTGGCTTACTACAAATTCTTTCAATACTTAGACAAAGAACCAAACTCCTCAGCATGGCCTTCATCCCCTGAATGACCTGCTCCTGCCAACGTCTCCCACCTCAACTCTCACTGCATTCCCCTGACAGTGCGCCAAGCACACTGCCTTCTCTAAGTTCTTCCACAAGGCCTTTGCACAGGACATCCCCCCTGCCTAGAATGAGTCAGTCTCTTTGTTCTGAAGGACTTAGAAGAGGCTATCTGTGGCTCTTCCCAAGCCTCAGAGGGACCTACCTGGGAATAGAGTGGGGAGAAGAGTCTAGCAGCCAAGGCAAGGGCCCAGTCACTCTAGAGAAATCCCGCACATTGAAGTCATACGGCAGGGCTCTCATCTCAATCCCTTCCCTCTCCCAGCTAGATCACGCAGACCTAAGCTTTGGAAGAGGACTTAGCAGATAGCACAGGTCAAAGAAAGGCTTTGGTCAGTTAGTCCAAATGCTTTCCACTTGAGAAAATGAGTTACAAACATAGATTCCTGAACCGCAGTCTGACGTTATAGGTCTCAGGAGAGAAGGAGAGCCCAGGAATTTGCATTTTAACAAGTTCCCTAGGTAAGTCTGATGTTTGGAGTCCAAGAAATGCACTTTGAGAAACAAGATGGAATTTGACCATGAGCTCCTGGAGGAAGACACTGTGATGGAGTGGTCTGTGTGTCCCCAGTGGCCAGTACCATGCCCATCCCAGGAGGAACTCAATTACAGTTGTGGAAGAATGCATGAATGAATGCATGAATGAATGAAGTTAACAACTAGGCACGTACCAATGCTTCCTTGTGGTATGACATCTCAGAACCCTCAAGCCTTTCCTGCCTGCCCTCCAGCCCTCTCCTCTCCCCTAATTAACAATCATTCCTGAACCAGTCCTTACTCCTTCCTTCTCAGACCCAGGACCAACTCAGTGGACACCTGGATGACCTGAGTGACCCCGTCCTTTACTGGACTCCCCTCTTCTCTCCTCCTCTATCTTAAATGTTCTTCAGGGCCACAGGGGTCTAGCTTCCGGCTGCAGGCTCATCACAGCTTGGGGAGCAAGCGTCTGGGCGCAGGGGGGTGGGTGGCACTGTCCCCACTGCTGGGACTTGCCGCCTGGGGCTGATGGAGAGAAGGCTGTTCGGCTGTGCCTGAGCCCAGGCGTATTTCAGCTGGGAGCTGCTGTGGTCACTCAATCTCTTTCTTACCTTTCGTCTTTTGAAAGTGAATTCTACAAGACATACAAGCCTAATTTCTCATTGTAAAAAATGCAACAATGTAGTTTTAACATCTCTGTCTAGAGCTGCAGCTTCCTTTTTAGTTTTACTCAGCAACTTCTGTGTCAATACACAGAGATCTTTTTTCTTTTTAACTAATGCGGGGCAATTCGTCCAGGGGATGCTCTGTAGTGTTGTTGGTTTTTGTTTTTTTAAAATCCAGTCTTGTATTTATGGACATTTAAGCTATTCCTGGTATTTCACTATTGCAAACAATCCTGCAACAAACAATTCCTTTTTGCCTGCGTGCAAGTATTTCTCTAGAAGAGATAGCAAGAAATGAAATTGCTGGATTGAAAGATGAGCACGATTTGTAATGTTCATGTGGGCAAATTAGCCTCTACAAAGGTTGTACCTATGTAATTTCCCATCAGAAATATGTGAGGGTAAACTGTTTCCCCCTAGCCACACCAACAATGGATTTTATCCAGATATTTCATTTTTGTGTTAATTCTATTTATGCCCATTCTATGACCAGTACTGGGAGATGAGGGCTCAGGGATGGGCATGGCTTCTTTCTTTCCTTCCAGGGAACTGCAAACCTTCCCATTGCAGCTGGAGAGGTGGTATGATGGAGATGTTTCCATAATGCCGGTAGGTCCCCAGCAAATGAGCCCTTGGTTCTATGGGGGGGTGGGGAGAGGAGTTGGCTGATCAGAGTTGCAAAGCAGAGGTAACCGTTAACTAAGGCTTTGAAGGCTGAGCAGAAATTTGTCCGAGAAATGCAGGTCGTAGGCACAGAGCAGGAGCACTGTCTCAGGCACTTGGGGAGCTATTTCTGGAAGGCTAGAGATAGAGCTTCAAGCCTCTGCAAGAGCCAGTGCTTAAACGGTCTTGAATGCCATGCCAAAGAATCAGACACCTATCTTAAAGGCTGGAAGATCATCTCCACATGGGGAAGCATCCTTCCTGGCTCACTGTCGATCACATAGTAGGTGCTCAATAAATATCTGTAGAATTGAAAAGAAGCATCCCAAAGGCATTTAAGTAACATCTTAACTCTCTTTCATTCCCCATGGAGACAAGGTGCGCTCAGTGCCAGGGACTGTGAGCCTGGCTGCAGGCTGCCTGCTGGAGATACGGCATAGACAAGCTGGGCTCGGGAATCCCTTCCTGGGCCTCGGCGCCCCATCCCGGCCTGGTGCCAGGTCCCTTTCACTTCTGCCTGTTAGAGATTGCTTTTGGTTTCTGTGTTGACAACCCCTGTTTCTGTGTTTGGAGCGGCTGTTCAGTGCCATTTCCTGATTTAATATCAGAGCCAGCACAGAGCAAGGATGCACAGTTAGCAATTTTTGCTCCAAGTATTTTTCAAGTTCCTTTTTGATGTAAGGGTTGGGTTTGCAGCTTCCCTGATCTTGCCGAGCAGGGAGGGAGAGATGGAGGAGAAGCTGGGAACCGGCGGGGAGAGGGGAGGGGGGAGGGCCCAGAAAAGCTTCATCCAGTAGAGCAGAGCTGGGAGACTCCAGCTCCATTCTAGAAAGGGGATGGCGAAGGGCTCAGCAGAGACAGAGGGCCAGGCTGTAAGGTCTGCTGGCAGGTGCAGTCTCTATGAAGCAAGGCTGCTGTTTCTCTCCTGGGTGGATGTGACAATTTACACATGTGTCTATGTGTCTATGTCGCTGTCACACAAAGGACTAAACAGCTTAAATAAGCTAGCGATACAGGTCAGAATACCAGAAAATAAAAACGAAATTTTTTCAAAGAAAAATCGAAGATTGATACAAGGCCCAGGCACTCAGGCATTTTGACTGGGCATCTGCCATGCATGAGGCCTTCTGCAGGACTAAGCTCTGGGAACAGACCAAGGAGCTCATCTTCTTCTGGTGGAAACAGACTTGTTCACTGCACTACAGTCAGTGCAGTGATGGAAGAAGGCATGGGGGGAGGGGCTGTCTACACACACACACACACACACACGCACGCACTTGAGGACAAGACAAGAGGAGAGACCGGAGTCTTTGAAGGCCCTGACCCCCACCTGTGTGACCTGCTGCTAGATGTCATTTCTACCCCCACTGTCACGCACCTCTGGGACTCTTCCTCTGACCCTCTCTGTGTCATTTTGGGTCTTCTGAGAAGCCAATGCCAAAATGACATTTGGCATGCAAAGGAGGGAGACACACATGAAGGATAAAGGTGGTGGGAGCAGGAGGAGGCAGGAGAGCCTTCTGACCGAGACCAGGCCCAACATCTGTAGGAGGGAGGAGAGGGGGAAGAAGGGAGCTTGGGAGGGAAGCATCTCAGACTGTGGTGCTTGCTCAGAACGTGTCAGCCAGGCTCATGGGGCAGTCCTGGGCCAAAGTCACCTGTTGGGAGCCCCGCATCTTGTAGGACTAGGCCAGCACCAGCACTGCCCTCTCGCCCCACGCTCCGTCACCGGCTGAGAGCTCCTGGAAGGAAATGCAGCCTCAGGCTGAGTGCACTGGGGGGGTGTCTGTCAGCTGTGCTCCCTGCAGCAATTGCCCTCAGAAGAGACCTAAGCAGGGCATTTCCATGGCTCAATGTGCTCCCTCCTCCACCCAGTCATGGCAGACTTCCCCAGGTAGTGAAATTATAGCGGCAACTATCTCAGTGAGTGTTTTCTACACGTGAGGGCCCGTGCTTACGAGGTAGGAACTACTGTCATTTTCACCCCCCACTTTACAGGTAAACCACTTGCTAGAGGCCGCACCTAGCAAAAGGCAGAAAGTGGATTCGAAGCCTGTTTGGCTCTAGACTGCTTGGGCCAGGAAGAGGTTTAGAAAGGGTAAGTGGGGGGGCTCAGTCCTCTCTTTGTATCCACCTCTCCTGCTGCTGATTCCTGTGATATGTTAAGAACATGGCCCCCAAAAAGATTCCTCAGGTTTCATCAGGGTCAATGCCAACGTGTTCCAAGTTGGCCTTAGGACACCAACCGTCTGCCAGCCAGCTCCAAACGGAAGGCCCAGAATGCTCACCTGAAGCAGGCCCTCTCCAGCAGCCATATATCTGCCTTTTTCTCATGCATCACCTCCTCCAGGAAGCCCACCCTGACTGGCCTATGTTTCCACAGCACCTTATGCTGACCTCTATCAGTGCATTTATCAGATTGTGCCCAGAACGTCTGTTAAAATTTGTTTCTGCTACTAAACTGGGCCCCCCCCAGGACCAAAATCAGATCTGAGTCATGTTGGGGTCCCTAGAACCCAATACATAGGACCCTGGAACTGGAGGGGTAGTGATACATGGAAGGGATGCTCTGACAAATGAAGACTGGTCTGGGCCATCCAGAAGACACCACTGGAGGTCACGGGCCTCTGCATTCCCCAGCCTGGCTGCCAGGGGCCTCAACAATCCCCCCGGGCACTATAAACACTGGTCCTTGCTTCTCTGCGGTAAATCCATGCCTCCCACCCCTGCCCCAGCATGTCTGCGGGGGGCCCAGGCCCAGGCTGTCCAAGGTCCGGGCATCTGCTCAGCCATGAGTGGCCCAGTGGGTAGCCCCAGACAAGGAGGAGAGTTATTTTTATTTATTTCTTCTTAATCATGAACTTAATTTAGCTGCTAATCAGGTTACCATGGTGACTTGCACTGGATTTATAGCAGTTTCCTAAAGTGCCTTTTTCGCACTCTTTGGGTAAATGAATAAAATTTGGGTGATGAGCAAAGCACTTAAGTATCGGGTGTCCTAGAAAAAGGTCAGATGCTTCCGTTTTGTATCTGCCTTTCACCCTGCCTAATGTGCTTACGAAAGAGCCGTGACTCTGGGCTGACTCCAGTTTCCTCTCTTCTGTCCTCCCTTTGAAACCTTCAGTGGATCCCTATTGCCAGCCAGGTAAAGTCTGAGATTCTTGCATTGCTTTTAAGGCCTGCTCCTCTAGCCTCACCTCCCTAATGCTCTACCTTCCCTGGGCTGCTCTCTGCATGTTTGTGCCTCTGTGTATGCTGTGCTATGGGCTGGGGAAGCAGGGGTGGTCTCAAAGGTGGCCAAAAGGGTCATTTTCTCTCCTATGTCTTGGGAGTGAAGGAAGCCTGGATTGTTCTGGGACCACATTGCACCCCAATGTGGTATGTGAGTACATCTTCGAGCATTGTTACTGGGCCCACTCCCACTCTGGCAGGGGTGGAGAACAACGTGCTAGCCAGCCTAGGACTGCAGGGCAGAGAGACAGCAGGGAGAAGAAACGAGGAGTCGGCGTTTCGACGGTTTTCTGTATTTTACAGTCTGGGAGGCTTGTTCAGTGTTCCATCCCAGTTGTTGGGGAGCACACAGTTTGTTTCCCTTTACCCCTTTGCCTTGGGCCAACCAGAAGCCCCCCTGTGGCTCCCAGAAGGGAAAGTGTCTCCAGACTGGAGGCCACAATTTCCAGGTTTCCCCTGAGGACCTTGAGTCTGGCTGCCAATCAGTCCCGGGATCAGCCACAGTCCATTAGCGAATGCCCAGGGCTCAAGGTGCCAACGGAGCCACTAGGCGTCGGCGCCAGATCCTGCTCAGGGAACCCAAACCCATCTTTAATTATTGTCTTGGCCTTTGCAACCAGACAAACTGGACCTCCAGACGGCGGGCTGGCTCACGAGGCTCAGAAAGCCCCCGACCACCAGCCCTGCTGCCCTGAGTTCAGCAGATACCATCCAGGTCTGGGTGTGGATACGAGCCCCATAGGAGACTGCTCTGGGACCCTCCAGGGCTGTGGAAAGAGCAGCCAGCACTGCAGGCGAGGCTCTGTGAGTTCCCTGAATGACCACCCTCTCTGGGCCTCGCTTCCCTTACCTGGAAGGGACAGCTGTAGTCATGGCCGACATGCTGGTGTTGCTTCTGGCTCTTCTGAATTTGGAGTCAGGAGAAATGGGTTCCAATTCTGGCTCGGCAAGATTTGCTTTTGCTTCAAGACTGGGGCCAGGGTTCAGTTGGTTCTGGAACATCTCAAAGCAGTGAAAGGACAGAAGTTATGACCTTGTAAAGCTCAAAGAGTGAATACATTTTGGCTCCTGGAGGCTACCTTAGTCCACCCCCCAGACACACCCTAGTATAGGAACCAACAGACGCCCATTCCCTGCAATGACTGGACAAGCATCTAGCAGGGAACCTCCCCCTGACATGGTGGGTGTTACACAGCATTGCGTTGAAGAGCGTGGGCTCTGGAGCCCAGCTTCCCGGGTTCACCTCCCAGCTCTGCCATTCACTGGCTGTGTGGTCCCTGGGCAAGTTACCCAACCACTGTGTCTCCTCTCCCCCATATGTATAATGGGGCTAATGGTGCATACACCTCGTGGAACCATCGGGAACATTAAGCGAGCTAGCACACAAGAAGTACTCAGTGCTGTGTGTTGACAACTAGGTACCAAACATTTCCCCCACCTAGTAGCTCTCAAAGCTGCTACTATTGCCCCATCTCACAGTCGTGGAAACTGAGATGCAGGGAAATGAAACCTCTTATCCTGGACTGAGACTCTAAATCAGGGCATTCGCCACCAGATCTTGATGCTCCCACATCTGTTCGATATGTGTAATGTTCTCCACTGACGTGTTCTGCCAAACAAGCTCGTAGAGCAGTGGAAACAGAGACGGGAGCAGGAGTTCATTAGGAAGGTGGAGGGAGCTGCCGATCAATCCTAACATCTTTAAAGAACATATCGTCAGGACACGAGGCAAGGGGAGTACGGAGCGCCACCCCTGACGGCTTCTAGCCAAAATCGAATCTGACTGCCGGCTTCCAGGAAACACAGGGGACAGAGAAGCATGGTCAATGACACCATAAGGAGGCCCTCACCTGGAACGGGGTATAGTTTCCAGAATGAACAGCCCAGAAACATCAAGAAATAAATGGTATTTTGAAAAAGAAAAGGTGACTTTTCAAACATGAGGAGGAGCGGGGAAACTGTTATAGATTTTTTAAAAACTTAAGAGATGTATCAACCAAATGCAATGTTGATGGCCCGGTTTGAATAACCTGAATGTTAAAAAGACATTTTTGAGACAGTTGGGAATATTTGAACAGCAACCAAAGAGTAGATATTAAAGGAACTGGGTTTTAAAAATTATTTTTTAGGTGTAAAAATAGTATTGTGGTCACGTTTTTAAAAAATGTTTAAGTCATTATTTATTAGCAATACCCCCCTAAAATACTTATGTATATAGTGAGATGATGTCTGGGATTTGTTTTAAACACTCCAGTGAGGGAGAAGGTGGCGTAAGGAGTACATGAGGCTTTATTATAATTCTCTCTACTTTTGAGTATGTTTGGAAATTTTTGTAATAAACAGTTTAAAAGGAGAAGAAGGGCAGAAGATGGAGCAGATCATGATATAGGAAGAGTTACAAGTACAGGTTTTGAGTGAGGCTCAGTCCCCACCCCCCGGACATGGAAGGGATGCGGGAGACTCCCTTGCCCCAAGGTGCCCAAACAGGTCATTGCACACAACCCTAGAAATCATTCATTCATTTGCTCACTCACCCATTCATTTGTTCACTCGTCTACTCTCCAATTCATCCATCCACCTATCCATCCATTCATCCATTTGTTGAGACCCTACAGTGTGCCAGACGCTGAGAAAGACCCCCGAACAAAGGTGATCATCTTTGTCCTGGAGGTGCTGACAGTCAACTTGTTAAAATGCCATCACACACATAGATATTCACAGACCGTGAGAAGTCTGAATGAAGTGCTTTGCATGCTAGCAGGGAGTGTAACTTGGCGGGGGGGGGCATGGTTTGGTCTGGGGTGTGGGATGGTCAGGGAAGCAGAGTTCAGCTGAGACTCGAACAATGAGGAGATGACCCTGTGAAGACCCAGGGAGGGCTACTCAGGCCAAGAGGACAGCAAGAGTTGATGTTCTGGGGTAGGAGGGGTTGTCAGGAATGTTAAGTCCGGGCGGGTTGGCAGGAACAGATAGAGGGAGCAAGGAGATGGGTATGAGATAAGGACCCATAGTCTGGGGAAAGTCTGGGGGCATCAACAGCTCTGCTTGAACCTAGAGAAACTTCTCCATAAACAGAACTCGCCACGTAGAGACAGAGGCCTTGAGCCAGTTGACAAATGCCCCTGCGAGTTATCAAGGCAAGTGCCGGGAAAGCTGGTGTACAAGTAGCCTAGTGAAAATGCTCGTTAATCGGGGAGCAGGGTGCTGAGGAAGGGAGGGAGCCTGCCCTGGGGCGGAGAGGATGCCACTACAAAGGGAACTATTAGAACTGCTGAGTAAGGAAGACTCCCAATTACAGATTTAAAAACCAAGGGTGCAAAGCAGCCCTGTGCCCCGCTCAGCCCCTCCCTCCATCAGCCAGCCCAGTCAGGGGAAGGAAGTCCCAGCCAACCGTGGGGACAGTTGTCCAGTGATTTATGGCCCGGAGACTAAGCCTCCCAGGAAAGACCCTGTGAAGTACACACGTGTTGTTGGAACAATTAGAGCCCATCCATCTGTTTGCGTCAGCACGATATCCGGAACACAGGCCCGCGGTAGGGCTGGCCTGGGCCGAGCCCCAGTGTTCACATGGGACTTTCCATGTGGTCAATAGGCACAGAAGCCTGGGAGCTCAGGGGGACGGGCCGCATTTTTCAGATCACTCGGAAAGGTGACTTGTTCAAGGTCACTGGGCAGGAGATTCAAACTCAGTTCCCTTTGAGTTCCTGAGTTCCCGGCCAACACCCTTTTGTCGTATCTTGCTGCCTCCCTGGCCATTTCTGCGGCTGCCTGGGGTGGCTGGTCCCGTGGGGGCTGCAGGGGTCTTCCTCCAGTTTCCCAAGAGTGGGCTGCTGATGCCCATGAAGGAGGACCTGGCTCCGAGCCCGCAGTTCACCCTGAAAAACCAAGCGGGGACATCGGAAGCCATCAGCAGCCCCCTCTCCTGGGGAAGCAGGCCCTCACTTCCCCCTTTGAAACTGTGATTCAACAGGGATTTGGAGGGGTCACGAGTGACAGGCCATTGAGTGTTCAGGCCATCGTGAGAGGTGCAGGGCACCCGCACATCCCTGGGAGCAGAGGCCAGCACCTCCATGTCACAAGCACGGTGTCTGATTCAGCTCCGTGACCCCGGCCCAGGCCCTGGCCCCGATGAGGAACAGGGCGAATGTTTGCTGAATAAAGGAACACACCTCTGGCAGCAGGAGTGTTCCAACAAATCCAGTTGAGAAAGGCGAAAGAAAGACGGCTTATTAAAATGACGAAGGACGGGGAAATGCTTCTGGTAGAATGTTCGTTGTAAAAAGCAGAATGTAAAACCATAGAACAAAAAAAGCCGGCATAACCCCAGTCTGATTTTAATTGTGTCAAATAGCACGCATACATTTGTGCACGCTGAAAAGTCCCGGATGAGCGTGTGAAACAAAATACAGTCGTAGCACCTGGCAAGTGGCTTACGCGTGGTTTTATTTGCTTCTCTAATTTTTTTCAAAATGTGTTAAAGGAGCGTGTGCCATTTTCCAAATAATAAGGGAAGGCTGTAACTAATTTTTTTTTGTTGTTTTAGTAACATAGTTTTAAATAATAAAGGTTAGGGCACCGTCTGCCTCTCTGAACCCAGAGCCAGCTCCTGGGAGCCAGACAAGGCTTCCATGTCGCGGGAGCGGGAGGAGGGCTGCCCAGGGCCCGCGGGAGCCATGCATGGCACGAGCAGCTGCCTGTGCCCTGTCCAGGGCCTTGGAGAGGTGCAAAGCGGGGACGCCAGGCCTAACAGCCATCTGCCAAATCCTCGCCACAACCAAGTACATTTCCACAACTCCTTGCCCCATAAACAAGTCAGTAAATCAAAGCACATCTCGTACACAAGGTGGGCCCTTTCTGGTAAAACACAAAAAAACTTAATCTTTGGTCCAGAAGTAGTAGATTGCGGCGGCAAGCCCGCAGCCAAAACCATTAATCTTTGCCGCGTTCCCCAACTGGCCCGAGTAGTAAAGAAGATAATACCCCAGCAGAATCAGTGACCCACTACAAATTGGTCCTGAAAGGTCCACCAGCATAAATAGACTTTTGCTGATCCAACACTTGTTAGGAACCCCAACAAAGAGACTATTGGCTCATCTGATGAGCCGCTCGCAATGGGCCCTTGCAATGGCTGGTGATGGATGACCACCCTCCCTTGGAGGGGAAGATGCAGCTCCTGGTATGGGGCCCTTTCTCATCTTAAATTTGTCCTCAATAAATCACAGGTGCAGAGGAGCCGGCATCAGTTTCATTACACCTACATGCTCCAGTATCAATCACACCACCATGGCGGCCTGTCTGGGCGCAGTTCATTTCAAGTGGCCTTTTCTGTCCTGATTCTGTTTCCACCGCAATCCAAGGGGCTAGGGGCCCTGAGGGTGGGAGGAAGGAGCTTGTCTCTGGAGGCCTGTGCTTCCCTGGCCTCAGCTCCTAGTCCCTCCTCCTTCTCCATTAACCATTTCCCAGACGGGAGCCATCCGAGCGCAGTAGCCAGCGGCAGTGCTGAGACTTTGGGTCAGAAAGTTTCATTTTCAGGTAATGGTTCTGATGCTGGCAGACTTGGAACACGTGGCCTTGCTTTGCTGAGGTTCTGTTTCCTCATCTGGAAAATGGGGCTAATAACAAGGACCTGCTGAACATAGCAGTATGTGTGAAGAGCCTAGCACGGTGCTGGGTACAAGGTAGACCCCCGACGGATCTGAGTCCCATGCTCATTCCTGGCTTGGATGCTGGCTAACGAGAACGTTACTGCAGGGGGGCTGGTCTCGCTTTCCCTTTGGTACCCGGGCCCATGAGAAAGTAGAAACTCTCCTGTTCGTCTTCTTGTGTCCACCTGCCTGGACCACTCCTGGTGCCAGCAAAGGTGTGTCAATTACAGCTCAGAATTTATGAAGATGCTGCCACAGCTCATTTTTGGTCTTGTCCCTTTCATTGTAGGCAGTTAAAACACACTTAAAGCTAAGGACACCAGAGAGCTCTCAGACCTCTTCTTAATGCAATAATCAAATACTTTGATGTCATTAAATGCATGTATAAGGCTCATCATAAAAGCCGTGAACTTCTTTTTTAAAGAATCGTAAATGAGAATAGATGGTTTCTTTCTAGGCAGGCCCGAAGCCGGTCTGCCGACAGCCACCACAGAGGCAGGACGGACACACCCCTCGAGGACTGCCATCGGCCTCCTCCAGAGAGCACAGCCCAGCTGCCTCTGCTGTGGGATGGAGCGCTCCAGGCCCAGAGGCAGCGCTGTAAATCTTTAACCAAAGGAGCAAATCTTTGAGCAGAAGAGAGGGGAGGGCAAAGGATTCCCCGCTCATGAGCCGGTCAGGAATTGTCACAAGCTTTTCAAAAGACACTTCCATTCACTCTAAACCTACAACAGAGCTGGAGTGACAGGGCCATTTATTTGCAGAAGACTTGGGGAGGGGGTGGAAAGGAGGGATGGAGAGAAGGAGGAGGAGGAGAAAAGCAGAGAGAGGACGGGGAGGAGGGAGAGAAGGCTGGGAACAGGTAGGGAGAGAGAGACACACGGGGAAGGGAAATGGAGCCGACTGGCCCCCAGCACAGGACAGCTTGTCAGCACTGCACCCTGGCTCAGTCCAGAGCCACATACACTCGCCTCGCACGTGAGCGGGGAGGATCGCAGTGACAACAATGGCAGTGGTGACACCCAGCACTGACCGCGCGTCCTGCGTTGTGTCTAAGTCCTTTCCAGGCACAACCTCATTCAATCCTCCCAACAAGCCTGTGAGGTATCTACCTCATCGCATTGATTCTAACGCATACACTGCTTTTTCCCACTCTAACGTCTCTGAAATGGAGATGCTTTTTACAGTCCTTTTCAGCTGGGCAGCTGCTTGATGTCCTTGTTACATCTGGGAACACACATCAAAACTGGCAGAACGGGTATCTGCGGCTCAAAGGTACGAGGAAAATAGAGGAGTGGTTTTTAAAGAAACCCCATCGCTGATGCTTGGGATGTGCAGAAAAACACACACCTCGCCAAATCTGAGCCCATCTCTGAGCATGAATAGGTTTTAGGAATACTCTAAACAAAGTATTTCACTTGTATTTTCCTTCTTACGTCTGTACAAAGGCCTCATGATAAAAATCTATGTCTAAATAAAGTACTCTCTGTAAGTACAAAATAAAAATTCTAAGGGGTAAGAAAGTATTATATCATGGTTTAATTGGCGATGATTCTGTTTTTCTTAGCATGACATAAAACAATGGTGCAGCATACAGTCGTTGGCTTCTTGGACTAAGAGGGATATCATACTGTCCCATCTTACAGACGAGCAAACTGAGCTTTGGGCATCTTTGTTACTTGCTTGAAGCCACACAGACAAAGTCCCAGATCTTTCTGATTCCAGAGCCACGTTCTCAGCCATTATTGCCTGTCTTCTCCGACATCTCTGGAGCCAAGTCAACATAGGTTTAAATACGTATCAGCTTTGCCTCCTACTGGCTTTGTGACCCGGGAGTGTGACTTCTAGTTTCTGAGCCTGAAGTGGAGATACTAATGAAACCTGCTTCTCAAATTTGCAGGGGAGAAAATCCTTGTGGGAAAAGGTGCAGCCCTGTGCCTGGCCCTAAGGCAGAGCCCAGGATGTGGGGGTTAAGTGAGCGTCTGCATAGAGGTCCAGGGTGCCCTTGAAGAGCATCCCCTTTGCCTCTGCAGCAGCTGCCTAGAGACCTGGACAGCGTCAGGAGCCCGGGTCTAGCCCCGGGACACTATTGGCACTTATTGCCCTTAGCATCTCAGCACAAGCCAGTCTATGCACAGTTCTCGGTGCCATTGGATACCCGGCTCTTCCTTCCTACTAACAAAACAACGGACACATCATGACTGCATTACTATTATTACTACTATTCACATTTATTGAGTGCCCATACTGTGCAGGCACGGTTCAAGGGCCTTTACACATATTTTGAGCTCCCCATAACCCCAGGAGCGGGTATGTTACAGACAATGAGGCAGCTCAGAGAGCTGAAGAACACACGGATTGCTTTTAGGTGTCCCGAGCCTGGGCAGGGAGCCATCAACCCAGTGTCTTGGGTTAATGTGGCCTCTGAGGACCAGGGATTCATCCCCTTTAGGCAGGAAATTTAAGTTATGAAGTTGACTTTTAAAAGTCATCAAGGATGCCTCTGGCCCCCAGTGAGAAGCTGAACACGTTTACTGTAGAAAATGTTGAAAACACTTGATAACAAAAAGCTATGATCACACAGAATCCTGTTACACAGAGAACAGCCCCAGGTTCACATTTTACATGTCCTTTCACTCTGATTTCTCTTATTTTGCACGATCGACATTATTCGTGCAATTTTATAATCCTGCTTTATCCCCACCCCCACCCCCAGGACAGGTATTTCTCCACGGTATCACAAACCCTTTGACGACATCACTTTAATTGCTTTTTCTATTTCATCGAATGGGCTGGACGGTAAACCACTTAACCATTCCCCTAATGAGGAGCAGTTAGCCTGTCTTCCTATGCTTCAGCACAGATGTGTGTCTAAAAATTCGTTTATATTTTTATTTCCTTGGGATCAATTATTTGTCATGGCGCTACTGGGTCAAGCGACTTGTACATTTTTAAGACTCTTGATAGAGATTATCCAATTGCAATTCCTATGTAAAAATGTCTGTTGCAATCCAACCTCGACAACATTGAATATTAGCATTTTTAAAATTCTCTTGTTAAGGTGATACATGACATTTTTCTCTGTTTTAAGTTAATGTTTTTGTGTTCACAAGGAAACATGAACTTGTTTTTCAACTTCAGCACCTGATGGCATCTGTGAATTTGTAGGATGACAGCAGAGCAGTTAAATGTACCTGTTACATGAAGCTGCCTGGTCTTGAATTCTAGCTCCCTGCTTACAATCTGTATGATTTGGGGCTGACTATTTCACTTTTCTAAGCTTTTTTTCCCCCATCTTTCTATACAAATGAGAATAATAACACATACTTCAAGTCTTTGTAAAGAACGAGTGAGAGATCCCATATAAATTAGACCTGGGAAGTAATAAGTGTTCAGTAAATTTTAGCTACTTAAACGGCTTCCTTGGTAAATTTGTTTTCAAACGCTTTCCTCCTCTCTCTCCTGGACTCTTGTTAGTCTTCTTATCTATTTAAATGAGCTCTTTTTCTATGAAGGACATTAACCCTTTGTCACATTTGTGAATATTTTTTAATTGGCTTTGAAGGTATATTCTTTCTGCTTTCATAGTCTCCATCGAATTATTTCAGTGCCATACATGTCTAGTGAAGCTGTGTGCACATCTGGGAGTTACTTCTATCAAGAAAAGGTTTAGAGAAAAGAAGGAGGGTTGATTTCCAATGATGTGCCTCAGAAGACATGGCTTCGGTCCACAATGCTGCATTTTTAACAGACGCAGTAGGAATTGATGGGGTTTATCATTGTTTATTGCACCCGCAAAGGCAGCCTGAGCGCTGGGACCGACAGAGAACGCTGCCACAGCTCGAACACGTTGATGCCTGAACACTGCACCTGGCACTTCATGCCGGGGAAGGAAATGATGGAGCTTTCTGGATCTCAGTCCTTCCCATTCTCTGGGCTGAAGCTATCCTTGTGTTTACAAAGATATTTTGGTAAACACACGCGCGCGCACACACGCACACACACACACACACTCCAGGATCTCCACTGTACCTCTCCACTTTCACGCACTCAGTATTTTTCCGTCAACGAGGGTTCGGAGGAGGGAGAAAGCCCCCCCTTTTTTTTTTCATTTTTTATGTCTATTAAAAATAAACATGCTGAGAAGCTGCCTTTTAGTCTCTTTATCAAGCCCCAAACGACATGGAGCCCTTGTCAACTCAGTGTTGACGAAAGCAACCAACACGATTTATAAGACGTCAGGAACAAACTTAGTTAAGGGCAGGTTTCCCCTCCATTGATCAAAACGGGTTTTCACCGAATGATGGGCAACCAGTCCCTCAATGCAGCTATGGCCAATAGGCAGGCAGGATGCCGTCCGCAGCCCACCGGCCTGGGCCCAGCTCACGGGACTCCTGGCAAGCTTGTGTGCCAGGAAAGCTGGGAAGCCACCTCTTTATGGGTCAGCACAAACAAGATCCATTTCATGCTGAGTCAATTTAATCAATACACTTCTTGCTTTGGAAACTCGGGGCATTTAGAGAGAGCAAAGCCATGATACAGTAAAGCAGCTTTAAAGTGTAATGAGCTTCTCTGTGCTAATTAGTGACTTTGCTAACTGGAAGCTTTCTTTGTTAGAAAACACACCCTTGCCTTGGTGTGACACAGAATGCCTGGCGTTTCTACTCCCAAATCTACCTCCCTTCGGCTTTTATCAAGCCAGAAAGAGAAGCACTTGCTTCCTCTCGTCCTGTTAGCATTCATAGATTTTTTTAAAAATTTAAGCGGCTACCATTGCATTTTGCCTTGTAAAAACTAGAAAGTGCAAGAGTTCAATTTCTCCTAAATCCCATCTGCCATACTCCCGACGGGAAACGGTCAGGGAGCTCCAGAGGGTAAACTAGCACCTAGCCCTGGCGCTTCTGGAAGAGACACAACAGTATGCCCCTCCTACCTCCCCTCCCATTTCACGGTGAGATCTGGTAATTTGCAAATTGAGCAGCCAACATTATTTTCCGAGGAGCAAGCAGGGTCTCCACTCCTCGCTAGGAGAATGTGACCCAATCATTTGTCACAGCAACGCACAGATTCTAGAGCACTTGAGAATTCTTAGCCATAAAGCTGATTACTAACACAGGAATGGTTGCGGGGGTGGAGGGGGTGTCCTTTTAATCTGGGAAGGAGAGAAGGACGAAGGCAAGATGGAAAAGACATAGAGCCCAGTAGTGTGGTTGCAGCCCCAAGTGGGGCTTTTTGTGAATCAGAATTACAACTTGGACATGGGAGTGAAAACTCCTTCCCTCTTGCTTTTCTGCCCCGTTTTTGTCCCTGGCTGGGTCTCTGTGTCACTCTCTCCATCTCCTCTCTTCTGTCCTTCCTGAGTACTTGCTGAAGATACCCTGCCTGGAAATAATTGCATTCAGACCCCTGAGTCCCACTTAAAAGTCTTTAGGACTGATCGAGATAAACTCAATCAGGCTTCTGTTTCCACCCAGAGTGCCCCCATCATTTATTAGACGAATTAAAGTATCAATTTCTGTTTAAACATTAACAGGGTGATGCCAAATATTAGTCAGTTCCTAATAATTTTGAGGGATTAAAAAGATAATAAAAGTAATAGTCCATTACATTACCTACTTCAGCAAGATTGTAATGAATGTAATAAATTCTGGATCAGGGTTATAACAACTTCCATCTATTTAAAATGAATTTGTAGGGTTACTTTCATTAACTATGTATATGGGGAAAATGATCTGACATATTACTTTAAAAGAGCTGTAAAACCGATTAGGAGAAAATATGCTTTCCAGACAGGGATGCCGGCCACCGGGGGACAAGTGCATCCTTGGGAAGAGGGGATCCAGCTGCCGAGGCGGCCCGATTACCCGCTCCTCATCCCGCCCGCTTGCTGCTCAGAAGAAATGATGATCGAATCAACGCCACAATGACGGTGAAGGACGCTTCCCCCACTCCTTGTTTTTTCTCTCCCCAGGTATATTCCCGCTAATGAACCAGGGCTTGGCTCTGGGAAGTTGTGCAAGGAAATAAACCGCAGGCCTGCCGCCCAGCCTGGCCTCCAGGCCCCCAGGGGAAAGCTGCCGTATTAAAGGGGCCCATGCCCTCATCGCTGGAAGAGACAAGGGAGCGAGCACTTGGCTGCACCACAGAAATTACTGCTGTACCTCGAATGCCCGCTTCATTTATCAATTTCATAGCAGAAAAACCCATATGACTGCCTTGTTCACTCGTACGCTAAATCTCGACACAGAAAGCTCCCCACCGCCAGTCATGTGTGCTATGTGTGGGCCTGGATAAAGTAACTTGAAATACCACTAATGATTTATACTTAATTGAACCTCTAAGTGATTAAAGTGGCAGTAATAAATGAATAACACCCTCCCCGTTCCCTTGCCCACGGGGCCCAGCGTCTCCAGGCAGAGTGGGCCTCGCCTGGGGACGGCAGCCTGGGGACGGCAGCCTGGACAGTCAGCTTGAGCCGTTCCCTCGGCTTCCCCCAAGCCGCCCGTCTGGGTCCTGGCTAAATTGCTCTCGCTTGCACTAAATGACTCCATAAGCACCGTATCAGACCATTGATCCTTTTTATTAGATTACCCAATTGTAAGGTTAATGCATTTGCATTTGGCAAACGGAACGGGTCAGCTTGAATCCCACGCAGGGATCGGTGTTTAAACGGACACGCAGGAGGGCAGCTCTATCAACATATTGATTTGTTGGTCTCAGTAACCGGATGCGGAAGCCCTTCCCCCACACCACCCCCCCAAAGAAAGTGCCAGGAGAATACACTTCCAGGCCTGTGTCCTCCTTCCAGAAGCCCCTCTGACAGCCAGGAGGCCAACCGGAGTGCGCACCGCCCCCCTTCCCAACAGTACTTGTGTTTCTGGAAGAAGGAAGGGTCCTGCAAAGGTTTTCAGTCCCCTCAGATGGAGACAAAGGTGGGCCCCTCACCTTGGACCAGGAACCTAGCTGCTTTCTCTAAAGGAGGGAGAGCCAGGACTTAAATCAGTGAAAAGGACACAGCTTCAGGAGCCAAAAATTCAGCTTTTTCTGAACATCCTAGAGTTAGACCAGGGCAACCATTTCTGCCTGGGTTTCTATACCCGACATGAACTTACTCTTGGATTTTCTAAATGCATTAGCCAAATGCCATTAAAATGGTCCGCCATTGAAAGGATTTTCTAGTAAGTGAATTTCTAAGTTGGGAACACCTATTTTGTGGATCTAACGTGAGTCCTACAATGGAGAATATAGTTTTGGGTGACTGGAAGTTACCCCGAGAAATCACCCCCAGAAAAACATGTTCCTTTATAGATAGGGAAACTGAGGCCCAGAGACAGAATGAAACTTACCCAAGGCCCCCCAGTGAGTTCATGGAGAAATCCCCAGTCTTCTGCCTTCCAGACCAGCCTCTGGTAAGAAGCAGGCCTCCTACAAGAGGTGGCTTTGAAGCTGTGACACTGAAGAGTCTTTTATACAAATGTCCTAAGACATGAGCCATATTTCATATTCAGCTGCGTGAACTAGGCCTTTGTCTGAGTTGTCCTGTGGAGTAAGATTCGCTGTACGTACCGCTTATGGGATGGATTTGTGCAGCACGAGCCTCCGAAGACAAGGAAGGCGGCTTTTCAGTTTCCTTTCTATGCTCCAAAGGCAGTCGGGAGGCTGGGGAGAAGCCCGTCCTGTGAAGTCACAAACCGAGAGTTCAAGGCTTGGCTCAGTCACTTGGGGGCCATACCCTCTCTCTGAGCCTCACCCTCCACATCTGTAATGCCAGATTATTTTGCGATTTAATGGGGTACTATGTGTAAAGTTACTGGCACGGATTCTGTCCTCATCCATGTAGGGCCTCCTCTCCATCGGCTCCCTCCCTCCTGGTTTCCAGGACAAGGGTGATCCCCTGGAGCTTACAGGTAGTCATGGTGGAATACAGGGAGCTGGGACAGCCCCCACCTACCCAGCTGTCTCCTGCTTTCTATGAGAGGCCCGGACCCCTGCCCTGGGCCTCTTGTGTCAGAGGGACCTAAGAAGCCATGAGGATAAGGGTAAGGCCAGGGTTAGAAAAAATAAACTTGGGGCGCCTGGGTGGCTTAGTCTTAAGTGTCTGCTTTCAGCTCAGCTCATAATCCCAGAGTTCTGGGATCGAGCCCCACATCGGGCTCCCTGCTCAGCAGGAAGCCTTCTTCTCCCTCTCCCACTCCCCCAGATTGTGTTCTCTCTCTCGCTGCCTCTCTCTCTGTCAAATAAATAAATAAAATCTTAAATAATAATAATAATAATTTATTCACTTACAGTTTTAGAGTACTCTGTCATTTATCAAGTGCTTTTTACTTGTGTTTAACCTTGTCTAATGTCCCCCAACAGCCCTGCAAGGTTCAAATTGTTACGCCCACTTTACAGAAGCAGAAACTGAGGTTTGTGTAGGCCAAGGGACTTTCCAAAAGTGACAAACCTGGGAAGGGCCAGGGCTGGGGCTGAAGCCCAAGCACATCAGATCCCAGGATCCATGTCCTGCCCCAGTGCCTATCCCACCCCCCACCCCCAGGAGTGGAGGTGTCTTTGCCCCAGGGGACAGCCCAGCATGCAGCAGACACCCTACTTCTCCTTCCCTTTCTCTCCTCCTATTCCATTGATCAACAGCCCTAGGGGCAGGCAAGGGACAGGAAGGCATTTGTCCAGAGGGAAAACAGAGCTTGAGATGTGAAGGGGGGAAAAAATCACTGAGTGAGCAACAGTTGGCCTTGGTGAGTTATTGAGAAAGTGATGAGGTGGCAAGGTGAGGTGGTGACAGGCCCCTAGGGGCCCACAGGAAGCATGCTATCTGATAGGAGCGTGATGTGGGTAGATGCCACCTGGAGATAGTCGAGGCTGGTCTATCTGGGAAAGAGGACAAAGAGAGGCCCAGCGGGAATAGGCTCTCTGTCCCAAAAGTTCTCATGTTAGAGCTTGGTACCCAATAAGCTTCAGACCTGAACAGACCCTATTCCCAATTCCCATCGGCCCGTCAGCCAGGCCTAGGGAGCACACTCCGAATAGCAGGGCAGGGAAGCTGGATGACCTGGAAAATGTGTTGTGTATAGACATGAGCAGACTTTTTGTCTCCAGGTGGGCCTGGGTTCGTCAGCAAGGTGTGTGTGTGCAGACACATGACCCATATGTTTCTGTGTGTACATGTGTCTCCAGGAGAGGCTGAGGCTGGTGGGTGTGCGGATTAGTGACCGTTTCTAGTCCTCCTGGCTGTCGGCACATCGACAGATGCACGAAGGTGGTAGGCTTGCCTCAGCCACGGCAAGGGGTGGTGGGGGAAGAGCCAGCCGTACTGAGGGAATGCGGCCATTCAGAGAAGTATGTGCCTCAGAATCAAGGAGGGAGGGTCTGCTCTGTCTTGAAGAGTCAGGGAGGGCTGCCTGGGGGAGGGGGCATTTAGTGACTGACTTGAGCCAGAATTTGTGGAAACTCCTAGTCCCAACCAGAGTCTTATTTAGTCTCTTGTTCCCAGAGCAGACTGAAATGGAGACACCGCCCAGGCCACACAGCATGATGAGTTCACCAGCCTTCTCCTGGGCAATATCAACATGGGCTTCCCACCCGGCCCTGTGTGCACGTGAGGAGACAGAGGGAAGCAGGACAGCCCCCCGGCCACCTGGACTCCTGGACTTGGGATTTCTAAGTGATTTCTAGTGGGTGTTCCGTAGCCTGGGCTGACCTGGCTTTTCCTGTGCAACACGGAAGGACAGACCCCTGCCCAGAGCTGGACACTGGCCTGGATGCTGTGGTGCCTGAATCCCATTTTCAGCACTGCCTCTCGTGGCTACATGCCCTTCTGGCAAGGTGAGGCTCTGTTACCCCCTTATTCCTCTCATACCTGCGTTATGCACGTGGGGGCTGGAGTCCTGCCCCTGAGGAGCTGTACGACCTCAAGCAAATCACTCAGGCCTCTGCGGCTTGGGCTGCCCATCTGTGAAACAGGGCTAATAACAGCGAACAAGATAATGTGGAGGACAGCACTTGAAAAAATTCTCTAAATAGCATTGGAGAGAAGTCACCTGTAAGATGGAAAAGCTCAGCTTGATTCTCAGCTCTTGGCCCCGTCCGCCTTGCTGGCTGGGCATTTCTCAGAGCATCTGGGCCTCTGGGTATTACCTTCAGGGGATGAGGGGACCCAAAGAGGGGGCTTCGGGACCCCAAGGACAGGAAGGCCCAGGGACAGAGTCTGCCGGCCAGAAAGCACTGGCCCGTGGCTCCCTGGAGCCGCACAGCAATGATTCAGGAAAAGGCTGACAAGGATATTAGCAGTGTGGGGTTTTTTTTTTTTAATCCTGAGCCCAGAGAAAATGCACGGTCAGGAATAAAGGCGCCCAAGAGAGCAAGGAGAAAGAGAAATAATCAGAATTAGCCAGCGGGCAGGCAGCGAGAGCAGGGGCAACTCAGCCCCACAGAGGGCCGGAAGCCCCCGCAGGACCCCAGGCTGGGGAGGCGTCCAGGGAGAGGGCACGCTGGGCCAGGCACATGAGGGCGGGCCACTCCTGCTCCAGCCAGGACCTGGGCCACTGGAGCCCAGCGAGCAGGCACAATGGAAGACAAAGAAGCTGTCACCAGGTGAGTCCAGCAACCCCTGGGGCTGCCACATAATCCCTGAGACCCCTCCAGCTCCCAGATAGTAGAAAGGGTCCCGGTAAAGGGCTTGAGTTCTCTGCCCCCCATTGTTCATGGGGCTCTGGATGTCAGTGCTGGGGCTGGGGGCTGGGGACTGGCCAAGAGACTGCTCAGATACTGCAGAAGGTTGCAGGGTCCTCTGCAGACAGGAGGCCTCTGTGTTTCCCCCCAAGGCTGAAAAGAGACAAGATGACAGAGACCGTGGCCCAAGAAAGTCACGGGGGTGCTTTCCCTGACAGGTGGAACGGGTGTGTCAAGGTATTCCAGAAGGGTGGTCCCAGTGCCTACTTTAAGAGCAGAAAGGAATGGATTTTGATGAGCTGGGACAGACAAATCCACTTACGTGGGCAATGGAACTGACATACTTCCTAATTGAAACCTGTTTTTCACAAATCATGTTAGACTATCAGATTGCTTAAGGAAAAAACTCTGTCCCGGGAGAGGGGGGGGGAGGAAGTTGGGGGAGAGCAGAATTAAAGCATCAGTCCCTGATTCCACTCCAGATTCCAAATTAATGGAGTATAAATTAATGACAAACGTGTGTGATATCCTGGAAGTCAGATGCTTCCCCACACCCCCGCACTCTGTCCTCAGGCAAAATGCTTCCCTTCCCTGAGCTGCTTTTCTGTGAACATGATACAGGGAGAGGAGAGTGCATATCCCCAAGTCACCCGTGCCATGGCGGGAACCCATTCAGCCCGGCCTTTATTCTATGAAGGGCATAGTGTCTGGGTGAATAGAGCCATTATACAGAATTAAATTTTATGTGTGTTAAAAGTATCATTTACTGAATGCAACATTTATGACACCAAAATTTTGGTAACACCATTTTGGCCTCTTTTTCCCCAATATTTTCATGTCCCGGTGCACCTCAATAAACAGAAGCACTGTGGCCTACGTCCCCCTCTGATCTCTGAACCCCATCCCAATTCCTCTCATGGAGGTTCCCTTCACTCGCACTGCGAGGTAAATTGGAATCTTAGCATTTAGATGAAGTATAGGAGGAGAAGAGGGTGTGTTTCCCTGGAGCCTTGCTGACTGTCCAAACCTTTCTGTGCAAAGCTCTAAATTACACTTGCTCACGCGGAGCGCTGGGCAGACGTTCCCGAGAACCATCTCAAGCTCCGGATGGTGCTGTCTCCCATCTGCACCGTCTCACAGTCGGTAAGCGACCCTTTGTGGTCATTGCCGGGATCAGCTGGACCCCCACCTTCCCAGCCCACTCTCCGTGGGTCACCTAGGTGAACACCACACCGAAACAACAGCCCCCCAAATTTAATTTATTTCTACCTAAACAAGTTCTTTTATCATAAAGCAATAAATTTGTCTTGGTGCTAGCAATTTGTTGCGGGTGACATAACATTGCAAATTGATTAATCGCTACTGTACGCGGCAAAATGAGAAAAGCAAGGAATTATTATGAATAGCGTCCGTCTTTTACGGGAGGGATTCATTATTCAAAAGTGCTCACTGGTGCTTACATGTGCCCTCGGTACAGATTACATCCATTTGCAGACTTCCCACATCATGCTTACACAAATCAACAAACGTGCATTTATTAAGACATAGAATGAAGGCTATTTAAAAGTGAAAAATGGCCTTTTGCGTTAGTTTTCTTCAAGGAAGGCAAATCTGCGTGGGATGTTCCTGGGAAGTGGCACCATACCTGTCACGTGAGCGTCTCCGGGTTCTGTGCATGCTGGCTCGGGCAGGCACGACGAGAGCTGCCGGCTCTGCCACTGGCAGCCCCAGGGTCAGAAATACCCTGCCAACGGTTCTGGAAGGCTCACTCTGGCTCAGGAGACTTCAGCAATGGGCTGTCACTGCCTGCTGGGCAAGTACCAGCAGAGAGGAGTCTCAGTTCTCTGCAAAGGAACCTCCTTAGTGCCCCTCCCACCCCAAATATTCGTTGAGCGCCTACTCTGTACAGACCCTATGCTGAATGCTTGCTCTGCAGTGAATAAGGCAAGCCCTGCTTCCCTAATTTCACAGGGTGGGTGCAAAGACCAGTCGATATAATACACACTCAGTGAGCTGTAATTGCTGTTCTAATCATCATTCTCAAGGTGTTATTGTCACCACTTTCAGACAAGGAAACTGAGGCTTAGAAAGGTTGCAAGACTTGTCAAATCACACAGTGAGAAAGTGAGCGGGCCTGACCTTCAGTTTCAGATCTGGCTCCAAAAACTCATGCTCTTTTTCACTAAAGTACCCCCCCCCAGTTCTCCTCGACTGTCAAAATGGGGTGTATTCACTTCCTCTACTCTAGCCGAGGATGCCACACACCACCCACGCTGCAACTCCCCACTCTTTGCCTTCAGATAGCTGATGGGACATTGAGAGGGTCTGGAGAGTTCATGACCTTCCGCATCTCTTCTCCTGTTTCCCACATCAGTAGAGCCCCGTCTTCCCTAACAGATCCCCTCTTTCTCCTTCCACTTGTCCCCTCCTCAAGGACTCATCCTGAAGGAAGCTCGTGGCTTGCCCCGGGTGAAGGCCAACAGGCAGCTCACAGCTCCCATATTGATTATTTCTGCTGAACCCATGCTTTGTTTAAAAATAGACCAAGATCTCAACTTTCATATTCTAATTAGCTTTCAAAGCGCCTTTTATAAAATGAGAACACTTTCCTTATTTCTGTGCTGCTCCTAGTGCCATTAACCACTCCTGCCCAGGCTCAAGGCCCTTCTCATCCCTGCTATCACCCATCAGATGAGAATAGTTACTCATCCTCTCCCGAGAAACCCGTGTAGAACCACAGACCCGTCTCCAGGTGCCCGGAAGCCAGGGATCGTCAGGCTCTAAGCCTGAGCATGTGGCTCGAGCTGAGAGCTGGTCCTGTGAGCATATCTCACAAGACAGTGTTTCTCCAAGTCTGTCCTCAAACCACGACTCTAGTACTTGTAAAATATGAAAATTCTGCCCCCCCCAGACCTGCTGCAGAATCAGCTGGGGATATGGCCTGACCGTCTGAATGTTTGATAAGATCCCTGTATGCTTTGTGTGTGTGTGTGCGCACGCGCGCGTGTATGTACCAAAATTTGTGAATTACTGTCCCGAAAACTTCCCAAACTCCCTGCCCAACTTTTGATGCCATCAGATGGTCATTGATGACTGCAAATACTGGTTGACTCATGGACATCCCTCACTTTATAAAGGAGAGAGACATAACCGAAGAAGGTGTTCACTATTCTGAGGGCCAGGTGGCTCCCCTCTTTTCACCTGCCCCCATCCTCAATCTCTTGGGCATCCCTGGCTGTCCAGCAGGACCAGTGTGCCCTGACTGAGTGAGGTGATGGGTCACTAGCGGGATATACTCTGTAAAGCTGCTCAATCTGGGGCCAAGGACAGGCCAGACTTCCCCACAGGGTGGGAGTGAGCTGGGCATCTCTATGTAATCCTGGGCTCTGTTTACAATGGTCAGAGCCCTCAAGTTATCAAAGACCTCTGTCCCTGGTTCTTGCTATCACAGTCTGTCATTGTTTCATGTGCCCTCAAGAGCTGAGTACAGCTCTCGAAACTTAGCATGCATCTGAATCACCATGAGGGCTTGCTAAGACAAGACTGCTGGGCCTTCTGACTCAGTCGGTCTGGGGTGGGGCCTGCGAATTTGCATTTTTATCAAGTTCCCAGGGAATACTGCTGATCCAGAGAACAGATTCTGAGTCTACTCCAAGCTCCATGTTACCTCCCCAGGGTCCAGTACATAGTAGGTGCACAATTTCTCTTTGAAGAATGATGAATAAGTGATAGAGTGAATTATATGAACTGCCTTCCTGAGCCCTGTCACAGGGGCTCCTCATTCCACACTTTGTCTGTGGTTACCCAACATCTTCAAGACATCTGTAAGAGGGCCCAGGAGGAAGATGTGTCCTGGGACCAGGCTGAGGGCTCCCCCCTGCAAGACAGCCCCAGGAACAGGTCTGGTTCAGCGAGGAGACTGGCAAGCCGTGGAGGGAGAGAGGCAGCCCATTCCGTCCTTGATGAGAGTAATGGCGAGTCTTCCCACTTCGAAAAGCTGGCCCATTACTTCCTAGCTGGGCATCCTCCTCTGTGATCCGTATCTCTAGGGTAACGGTGAGGGTTTGCTGGGGCGGTGTGTGCCAAGGGCCCAACAGTGTCCGATGGGTTTGGAGAGCTTGGTGGATGTCTGCTCCCTCACTCATTCACCACAATCCCCGGCCCCTGTGAAATGAGTCCCAGAGATGTTTCGGGGAGTAATGAATTCCCTCATTTCAGCTAAACCACCCGTGATCCTGGTTTTGTGGAGACGTACGATGGAACATGATAAATTATTGTTTTAAGCAGAAGCTTCATTCAAATATCCATTTCCCTGTCAAGTTAATTTTGTTCCAATGTATTTTCTAGTGGGTTCTGACTGGGAGCATAGAGAGTACATAAACAGAAGAACATTATGTCTTTGGCCTGTTCCCGGAGTAACAGGGAGCTATGGCACAGGGGCGAGAAGGTCCAGGGATGGTGATGGACCAGAACCCCCACTCCAGTCACGTGGGGCTGGGGGCAGCTCTCAGGATTGCCCACAGGGCATGGCGGCACCAGTCAGAAGGCTGAGTTTCCCCAGCCAGGGGCCTATTTCCCAGGAACACCCAAGAAAGTAACCTTGTATCCAGTCTCCAGTTGTGCCTGGGGTCAGGGTCTTCAATGCATTATCTCACTTCCCCTCGAACCCCTAAAGACTTCAGGGTGCGTTTCCTAAGAACAAGACATCCTCTGACAGTACCTCGGCCACCAGACAAGATCAGGAAATCAGCACAGGTGCAGTACTCTTCTGTGGCTCATGGGCCACGTCCAGAGGTTGCCACTGCTCCCACCACGCTCTTTACAGTCATTTACTTTCGTATCTGGAGGTCCCAGCCAGGGTGACACGTTGCCTTTACTTGTCATGTCTCTTCGGACTCCTTCTACTCAGGACAGTTCCCAGTTCACCTCTCATGACGGTCTTTCATGACCTTGACATTTGGTGAAGAGCTTGCACTAGTTTTTCGGCAAAAGGTCCTTCGGTTTGTTGCCTTGATTCGATTTGGGAGATGAATTTGGGGCTGAAATAGCAGAAGTGATGTGTCTTTCTCTGTGTGTCATAACTGCCCCATTAGTGTCACGTTGACCTCAGTCACTTGGTTAATGGGATGGCCCCACATTTCTCCACTGTGAAAGGTGCAATTTTCCCTTTGTTGTCTCTAATTTGTGGAGAGACATATAAATACCCTGGCACTCACTCGTTTGACTCTCTGACTCTCTATTGATACTTCTTGCCTGAGTTAAGGATTCCTATGATGGTGGCAAAATGGTGATTTTTTGAAATCTGTCATGTATTCTCCATTTCCCAGGGACGTCCTACTGTAAGAATACCATAAGGAGAGCGTTCCCTTCTCCCCATCTATTTGTGTGAGTAGATCATACATGAGTATACTCATTTCTAACTGCATGGACTCAGAGATTCCTCTTGTAGTCAATGTGTCCGAAACCATTGCTGTCCTTATTTTATGCTTGAAGCACATGACCTCATGTAATCCTATGACAACTGGGTGATATTACCAGAGACCTCCACATGCTCCCCTTAGGTCTTCAGCTACATCTGCAGGACGCTGCTCCCTGACGCCCAGCCCCAGGCTCGGTCCTCGCAGTACCCTGTCACTAGCTGTCCTGCCTGGGAGACAGGAGTCCCCATACTGCTTCACCAACTCTTGTCTTCCAACCTCCCTTCCAAGTCCCATGGGAATGTACCTACAGGGTGGAAGGAAGCCTGACTTCCCCAGCACTCTTTTCTCCATCTAAGGCAGCTCAGTCTGGAGGCAAAGGGGCCTACTGTCTAATCTGTAGAATGGATCAGCTTTTCGGGATGTCTATTAATATGATGCCTCCAGGAGCTCTTGGCCCGGGCCACTTTTTTTTAAATCAGTGAGTCTGACTGCACAATCTTGGACACTCCTGAATTCATCATTCAACAATATTTGCTAAGCACCTACCAAGTGCCAGGCTCTGGGCTAGCCTGGAGTTAGAGCGGTGAGCAAGTTAGACAAGGCTCCTGTTTCGTGGGGCTCATTTTCGAGTGGAGTAGATAGCGATCAAATCACCCCCCAAATAAAAGTCTGATGGCACAGGGATGAGGCCTATTGAGGTAGCAAATGTCTCTAACAGGGCAATCCGACCCTGTTTGGGGATGCAGCAGGAAGCTGAGACTCAGGTTGTTTAAGTAACTTACCAGGGCTTGCACAGGAGTGTAATCCGGTTTCAGATCTGGGTCTCCTGACTCCCCGGCCCACGCTGGTGAAGCTCTTCTGCGTTGGTGGTTTCCTAAGGGTGTCTGGAGACTCTGGGCCAAGGGCCTGTGTTCAGCTGTCCAGCTTGGCACAGTCTGTCTCCACTGTGACACTGCAGAGACCAGCTAAGTGACAGCAAGGAAGAAAGGACTCTAGCAGACCCAAACATCCTCTAAATCCGTTTGGGGGAGTTTTGTTGTTGTTGTTGTTGGTGGTGGTGGTGTGTGTGTGTGTGTGTGTGTGTGTGTGTGTGTGTGTGTGTGTTTAAGGACGAAGCCAGGAAAATTGAACAAACCAGGGGAGTAGACTCATGTCTATGACCTGACATCAGAGATCTGTAATTACCCCAGACCATGAGCTGAGCAGAGTGGAAGGCTGAGGGTCACCCAGATGGGTCAGAGGGGTCCAAGGCTAGAGCCCATGCCCTTTGCTGTAGTACTGGGCTACCTCCCTGGGGATGTCCATCTGTCTGTCTGTCGGTCGGTCTGAGAGGGTGCAGGCAAGCTCTCAGCACTCTGAGCAGCCGGGCGAAGGCCCAGAGGGAAAAAGGATGCCCTCACCTGCCCCCAATGCTCAAGGCATGAGGAAGAGTGGAGGTGGGGGCAGTTCAAGCTTATGCCCACACGGTGCTACATGCCCGCACGGACACCCAGGCCTCCAGGTCACCTTTGGCTGGCCTTGACCGGCCCTGGCTTGATACCTGATCCCCGTGGAAGCTGACACCTCAGCATGAGAGGGATCAGGACAGACACAGCTGCCGCCACCAGAGCCTTGGCCGACTTCAGGGAGAGACTCTGAGGACACCAGCTTTTGCAAGCTGCCCCTAGCTCCCTCTCCCAGCTCCACACCCAGAGAGATGTGTGCCTAAGTTCTCCAATAGAACAATAATGGCAGGAAAAGAAAAAACTTTGACTTAACTGACTTGGCTAAGTTTACACAGCTGGAAAACTGTGCTTAAAGTCCAAGTCATGCATCTTCCCAGCTTATACATTAAATCTCTGCTTCAATCAACCACCTCCCTAGACACTGGGCAGAGCACACACACGTCCAGTGCCTGGCCTAGAGTCGGTCCACAGTGCTTGTTTCATGCCCGAGTGCACAGTGTGTACACTATGCTTGCGCGTGAGGGGAAGTGTCCGTGAGTGTACCTGTGGGATGGCACGTAATGCAGACGTCTTGAATCCTGAGGTTATTGCAGAAGATCCAGTACGATCAGGAAGGAGGACCCATGTTTACTTTGGCGTGTCAGCTCCTCCTTCAGCAGGTGCTTCTCCCTCTAGGGACAGAGAGGAGCATAAACACTGTTCAAATCAGTTCGGGACAGGGAGATGATAGCCAAAAACCTACCCTAGGCCTGGCGTGGTAGGTTCCATTCTCCTAGTGCATGGACCTTGATGGAACTAGAAGACCACATGCTTTGGAGCCAGAAAGTCCCGCTTCGTCTCCTGATGCCACTGCCTCCTTGGGTTTAAGTGACCTTGGGCAAGTCACTTTGCTCCCCTGAGCTGCTAATTCCTGGAAATGGAGAAGGTAAGACTTACCTCGCCACATTGTTATGAGGTTTCAGTATAAGAAGGGTTTCCAGCAGTGTCTGACACACAGTCAGTGCTCAGCCTATGTTGGGCCCCCTTCTTTTCCCTTGCAGATAACATCGCAGCAGCGTTCATAGACTCCTTCTCAGAGGAGAAAAGGATGATGGTTCTTAACCTCAGATGAACATTGGAGTCCCAAGGGAGCTTGAAAAACTCCTCAAGTCTGGGCCCCGTCCTGAGTGGTTCTGATTCAAGTGGCCTGGAATGTGGCCTGGGAATCAAGGCTTTTAAAAACTTACCAGGTGATCCTAATGGACAACCAAGGTTGAGAACCTCTCGAATATAGGCTCTCCTTGTCATTCATTGGGTTCCACACAGGGACAGGGCTTGCACAGCCTGCCTCGCAGCCACTCTGCGTCTGCTTTGTCAGCTTAAGCCAAGGCAGAGAGGAAGAGGGAGAAACTCATCCTGAGGCTAAAATCCTCTCCCTTGAATTGGGGTTTGGCTTTCCAAATCAAAAGTCAAGCCTCAGCCCAACAAAAAAATTTTTTTATTTGTGACTCTATTGATATGAAGGTGTTTTGAGATATAAACATAATGTCTGAGATATACATTTATTAATGACATGCCAAAAAAAAAAAAGACCATTAGACCACATAAAATTTACTGTCTGCTATGCTCCAGATGCTTTACTTCCCATATTCTCTCAATAGTCATTGCTCACCATGCCCTCTCAGTATGTTGGGGCCAGTAGGGATAGTTATGGAGAATATAGGGATATTCCCACCTCCTAGGCCTAAACTCCTGGTCCTTTATACCTAGGCCTCTCCACAGATTTCTCAGTCATTTTGGAATTTGCATGCAAAATAAAAGCTTCCTACATAATTGAAATTATGGCCAATTGACCGTGAAATGGAAGTGTCCGTGACCAATGAGGTGTTGGGTTGGGGGAGGCTGTTGTGCTCAGAAATGGGGCCTCCAGAGCCCCAGGGCTGGTTCTCTGGCTCTACGAGAGAAATCCTTCTGGAATCCTTGTTGCTTCCAGCCAGTCCAGCAGCCCACCCTGGGCCCCTCTCTCTGGTAAGAAGCAGTTTGGTGTATCTCCAAAGGAAGACATTCTGTTACGATCTTTTCTTTCTTGGTTGAGAATCCTTTTAGGGGAAGACCCATGTAGAAATACCTCCTCTCTCAGGTCATGTTTGTCAAGCCAAAGAACTTCTGGGCCACACTGGGGTGTGGGAAGCCCCGAGGGAGGGAGTGGGAGATGATGCTAGAAAGGTAGACACAGCCCAACTGTGGCTGGAAACTTTGAACTTTGGGAGGCAGTAGGGAGCCATCAGAGGTACTGGTGGAGGAGTCCTATATATATATAGAGAGAGAGAGAGGCTATATATATATATATAGAGAGAGAGAGAGAGAGAGAGAGAGGCTGTATACATATATATATATATATATAGAGAGAGAGAGAGAGAGAGAGAGAGAGGCTGTGTTTTACAACGATTGCTCTATAAAGAGGATTCGATGCGGGAGCAAATTAAGGCAGGAAATCCAACCAGTCAGCTTCAACAACATCCTGACAAACACAACATGCTGGCATGGACAGCATGATGACGATGACAGGGAAAGGGTGAGAGGAGACTTAGGACATAGCCAACTGGGACACAGAAAGGGGAAAAGAACAAGTGTCATGTACTACATGACACACTCAGTGTATTCCATTCAATTCTAGAACCCACACTTTAAAGAGAGACTTTGGCTCATGGAATATATATAGAGAAGGGTGTGGGGGTGGTGCAAGAGTTGGAAATTATGCTCTATAAAATGAAAGGTCTGGGGGTGTACAGGCTGGAAAAGAGCATAACCAGATGGCAAGTGACACTGCATTCAAATATCCTGTGTCCTCCTAGAGCCCAGAGAGTGAGCAGGAGCCAATGCCCACATGGGTCAGCAAGGGCCAGAGTGGGCATATTATAGACGGGTCTTAAAGGCAGCGGGAAGTCATTGACAGGGTTAAGAAATCAGTACATGTCTTTAGTTTTAAAAGATCACTCTGGAGGTGGGTCCCAGAATACTCCTTCCATAAAACTATATGTTTCCTTCATATGTATTCCAATACACATCTAGGTGAGTTTATTACTCAAGATTTTCTATTACTATTTCTATTTTCTATTACAGTTGCTACTGGGATAAAATCTCTTGGTTCATTATATTTTCTAACTAGTTGTTACTGGAATTTTGGATAGATTTTTGTGCACATTTATTCCATATCCAGCCACTTTAGGAACTCTTTTCATTACTTCCAATAGAGATTCTAGTTAATTCTTTTCAGTTTTCTAGGATGTTAAAACACATCTGCGAGTATTCACAATTCTTTCAATAGTAATAAGTTATAATTTAAAAACTCACATTTGTCTCATTGCATTTACTAGATTAAATTAAATGGTCTCATTGCATTTACTTGGACTTCTAGAACAGTGATTCTCAACTGGGGATGATTTTGCCCCCTGGGGACATTTAGCAATGTCTGGAGATATTTTTGTTTATCACAAGTAGGGAGATGTTTCTGGCCTCTACTGGGTGGAGGGGCATTCTTATCTTATTCTTGATTTCAGTGAAAACTGTTTTTGTGTTTCAACCATTATGTATGGATTGACTATTAGTTTTAAGACGAAAATTTTGTTGAGTAAGAAGTCTTTAAACCTATGTTAACTAAAATATTTAAAATCAGAAATAGAAATTGAGTTTTACCAAATTCTCTTATAGTCTTCATGAAAATGATTATATTATTTTTTACATATGACCTGTTCTTACATTTTAATTGACTTCTTGGCTCCACTGACATTACCTTAGAAAATCATTGGCCATTGTTAAATAAGCAAATCCCCGTTGCTTCTTCCCTTGTAGCATATTTTAAGGAATTGCCCATGTGAGTAGTAGCCTGTTTACAAATCAATGCCAGTAAGTTGGAGTGTCTGCCCTATAGCTTTCAATGGGGACTCATATATGAAGCCATTGTTTGCTTCCTCTGATTTGGAATGGCTAAATATGGATACCATGAGCCTCCCATTGTTCTCAGCTCCTCTGAAGGATGACTGCCAACCTCCCTGAGGTCATCTCAGAATTCTCCATCCCATGAAGTGAATTTTTCATATTTCACAGAGACAGTCAATAAATATTAGGGCATACAATCTCAAACATCCTCTCCACATGTGGGAAAAGTTCACTCAGGCATTTACACATGACACAGTAGCAGACAGATAGACACTTAATTTTTTAATATGGATCTCCCAATATTAACCTATCCTTGCAGTCCTAAAATAATTTTTATGTTTTTTTGGTGTATTATTCTTTTAATATTAGACAAAAGTAAGATTGACCTTGAGTTTTCTGTCTCCTTATGGTTTTGGTATGAAATTTTGCTAATTTTGCTTTTCTTTTTATGCTTTGAAACAATTATCAGTTAGATTAAAAATTAGACTATAAATTAGAAAAAAATGTACCTGTAAAACCACCTGGGCTTGGTTTTTGGTTTATCATTCTTAAAACTATCTTTGTGATGTTAAATACCCTTTTCACTCTAAAGTTCTAGATCCATAGTTTCACTTTTTTATAAGTGATGAAAGAGATCTTATTGACACCTACAGAACTTCCCCTGCATTTGTCAATTTTACTGTGTTTCTATTTTCTAAATCATTAGTTTCTGCTTTTGTCCCTGAATATCACTTTTCATCTATTTTCCCAAAATGTACATCTTCCCCCTGATTTCTTGAATAAAATGCTTTTCTGATTTTTGTGTTCTTATTTTAATAGTGAATTCACTTGACCAAATGTATTTATCTTTGAGTACAGTTTTGGCTGTATTCCTTAAGTTTCCTAAATAATGTTCTCCTGCCTTTCATCTAAATATCCCATGAATGGTAGTTTCGGTTCTCTCCAACCCAAAGGTTTTCTTTTCCTTTCCACTAATTAAATATTTTCCCTCTAACCTTTCCTTTTCTTAATGTTTCCTACTTTTATTATATTGTGTTCAGAGAATGTGACTCACTTAATTTTTATTTTAGGGAAATTATTGATGTTTTTCTTTCTGGTTAATATATGATCAATTTGGGGGTGCCTGGGTGGCACAGTCGTTAAGCGTCTGCCTTCGGCTCAGGGCGTGATCCCGGCGTTATGGGATCGAGCCCCACGTCAGGCTCCTCTGCTATGAGCCTGCTTCTTCCTCTCCCACTCCCCTTGCTTGTGTTCCCTCCTCTCGCTGGCTGTCTCTGTCAACTAAATAAATAAAAAATCTTAAAAATATATATATATATGATCAATTTGTCTTACTATGAAAGAGTTCCTGAAAAGAAGCTTTTTTCCTAGAACACAGTCTCCCCTTTGGGATGTGCATCACATAAGGGAATATAGCATTATCTAATAGGGTGAAAGAAAAAAATATTAGAATCCATATTTAATATTTATTTTTATCTTGTCCCTTTTAACCTCTATTTTTGTATATGTTTCATATGTCATATTAGCATCATAGAAGATTAATATTAATAATATGTGCATATTGAAAGTATGTGCTTGAAAGGTTTTAAACATAGAGGTATATAATACAAAGTGCAGCAACTATTAGTCTGAAGAGCACGGAGTTCAAAATTTTAGTACAATGGTATGTCTACATAATTTTACAATATACTTATGTTGAAGCTGTACTCTCAAAAATGTTTTACATAAAAGAACTCACATTCAAAAAATTTGGAGGCAGTTGCATTATCAATGATAATTTTATAGAGATTGAAAGGCTTTGTTTAATCAAAATTCTAAGGAAGGTAGGGGAAGCAATTTGGATTCATAGGGGCTGGTAGTCTGGAAAGAACCTACTGAAATAGGGGGGCCAGATATATTTCCTAGGATTGTATCATATATGGAAAGTATGGGCTTATGGAAAGGAAACAGCTTGGGGTGGGGGGGCAGAGTACTGAGCGATGAGCTGTGCAATCCTTCCATGTGGCATGCCCAAAATGTTCTATAGGGCTACTAACTCCACGAGTACTTGGCTTAACTGGATGTTTCATAGGAACCTGTCTAAAGATCACATAGACTCAAAAAAGAAAACCAAGAGAAACAGGAGGAGGTAAGGATGGTAGTTTTTAGGGAGCATTTGACAACCTTAAGACATGGAAATGGGAACTGGAAAATTTTTATCTAAATCTCCAAGGGTCAAAAAGTCCTTGATGTGACAGATACAGGCAAAAAAGATATATTTCTCAACTCATCAATATCCTTACTTATATTTTATCTGCAGGATCTGTCAAAGACAGAGAGAGGTATATTAAATGCCCCTGCCACTAGTATGTTTTATCACTTTTCTATGTATTGCTAACAGTGTTCATTTTATGAATTTTAATGTTATGTTATTTGGCACAACAAGATTCATGACTATTATTTTTCTTATGGATTGCTTCCTTATTAAAATACAATTATTTTAGTTTTGTGCTTTTTATGCTAAATCCTATCTTGTCTTTCAGTGTCATTTTGACTTAGGTTTAAATTTTGTGCAAAATTTGTACTTCATTTCTGTTGTTTACCTGCTTGCTTTAATCCAATCTAAAATTGATTAGTTTATTTTGATTAAAGTTTATTCTATTTAAAGACCCAGAATTTGGGGTCTTACTGCATTGCTATTTTATATTTCCTGTTCTTTGAACTTTTTTGCCATTAGTTGTGCTTTCCATCAGCATTCTGCCTAATTTCTAAATTTTGAAAAACCTTTAAAATAAAAAAAACACTAGTAATTATATACAAAAATATCCCCATAAACTATTTTCTGTGGGGTTTTTTGCTCTGATTGAAGATTATAATACTTTCTTATATTTCTCTAAGCTATATTGCCTTTTCTTTGTAAAAATTATACTTGAACCTGTATTTGTCTGTTCATCAGTGCAATGAATTAAGTCATTTTTGTTGACTCCTCCTCTATACAAGGAATAAAGAAGCATTTTAAAATTTACCCCCAATTCCTTCCTAACTCACTTTTGTGCTTTCATTAATATAATCTAAAAATTTTAAACCCAGATTATTAATGTTTAATTTTATGTTTGTTTATATTACGTTCATTTTTTCCAAGAATTGTTTTTTAGATAATGGTATTGCTAAGTAATCATATTTATGGTTATTGAAACAACATAATGGGCTCTGTTCTAGGTCTAACTGGTTTTAATATTCACCACTCTAACTTTATATCTTGATTTACCCAACTTTGGGTAAGTCTCCAACTTTGGTCCATCTCATTCATGTGGAGTATGCCTTCAAGGATTTTCTTTGCTTTGTTTTTATGTTTTAGGGTGAGTTCATCAATGGTACACTTTGCACATCCATCTTTCTCTTGTCTTCACAAATGAACAACCTGGCTGAGAATAGTGTGTTTTCATATCATAACCTTTTCCTCTCAAAATTCCATGGATATTATCCCATTATCTTGTAGTCTTCAGAGTTGTGGCAAAGTCTGAAAGCAGTGTGACCTTTGCCCTTTATAGGAAACCTGGGTGGGTTTTTTTTTTTTTCCAGTCTGCCTATAGGATTCATTCATTTACTAATTCACATACTCATCAAGTATCTGTTGGGTGCCTACTGTATGAGAAGCAGTGAATGGAATAGACGGAGATCTCTCCTTTCATGGAGTTGGTGTTCTAGTGAGGGAGACAGATAAGCAACAAAATGAGTCAAAAAATAGATTTTTGATGGTGACACATGCTGGAGCAAGGATAAAGCTGAGGAAGGGCACAGGGAGTTGGACACATGGGCATTTCAACAGGGTCACAGGGAGTCCTGCAGTAGGGTGATGTCTGAATAAAAGCCTGAAGGAAGTGAGGGAGCTGGATGTGCGGCTCTGGCAAAGAGCATTCCAGACAGAGGGAATGGTTTATGGAGAGACTCTGAACTGGGAGCATGCCTGGTATCTCCAAGGACAGTGTGGCTGCGGGAGAATGAGCAAGGGGGAGCGTGGAAGCTGTTGAGATTAGAGTTTCAATGGCAAGTCAGATCATATAGGGTCTAGTTAACCTGGTTATATATAGGTCAGCCTTTGCCAAGCTGGGATTTCAAGTTAAGTACATGCAGAATATTTCTCCAGGAGGGAAATATGGTAGGCAAAGTTTCCAAATTAAGTTGTCCATGGAATTCCATTAATATGCTTAGGTTTTTCTTGAGGTTGAGAAAGTTTTCCTCTAGTTCACCTTCAACTGTTGCTTTGTTTCTCTGTTCTGACCTCTTTTAAAAATTTTGTTTTTATTTTAAATTTTTTTGGAAATATTTTAAACTATTTCATATATATGAAAGAATATACCCAATGGTCTCTTCTTTAGGAAAGGCAACGATCTATGATGGAGTACCATTTTCTGTCTTGTGTATTTAATCTCTTTGCTTTTTTTCTCTTATATTTTGCTAGTTTTTCAAGTATATGCAAGATTTCTGATTACAAGTCTCATAATGTCTGCTTTGCCTATTCTTGGTTCAAACGCACAACAAACTAAATTCAAAACCATTTCTCTTGTGATATTATTTTTTTACTAGGTTTTTAATTGTAAAATTAATGGCTAATATTTATTAAAGGCATGCCTCATCCCAGATATTCTGCTAAGAGCTCTATATGCTTTATTTCATTTATTACTCAAATCAACTCCTTGAAGAAGGTGTTTTTATCTGCATTGAACAGGCACATAGGAATTAAGTGATTATTGATTCTATTTTCTGCATTGTCAATTCTGTCTCCATGCTGCATCTAATATTGATGTTAATTTTATTTCTTTATATTTAGTCTTGTTGGTTTCTGTTGATGCTTTATTTCATTTCTCTCTCTTCTCAACTTCTCTCCCTTCATATCTTACATTGGTGTATCATCAACTAATCTTTCATATCTTGTATCACACGCTGCATGTTTCCCTGAATTTTGCTGAAAAGACAAATTTAGATGTGTTGTAAAATGTTCTTCAGTTTACCATAATCAGTCTTTTACAAAAGTAAGTTCTTTCTCTGCATCATGAATACCATGTTGTCTGGTTTATGGCGAAGATTTTCTTAGAGGTCTCATGGCCTCTTTTTCCCCCTATTTACTCACCCTTGATGGAAGGAAGGAAGGAAGGAAGGAAGGAAGGAAGGAAGGAAGGAAGGAAGGAAGGAAAGGTGGGAGGGAGGACAGGTGGGAGGGAGGGAGGGAAAGAGGGAAGGAGGGAGGAAAGAAAATTCTGGCCAGGGATAAGATTTTTCTGGTAAATAAAATGTGATTCTCTGAGTCCTCACTGTCCACCTGGCTGCTGTTTGAATCCTTGGACCCAAAACACATGCCAGAGAGCTGGCTCAAATGACATCCTCTAATCCTCTCTCCAACGTTCCAGTGTTTCTGTCTCATATTTACTGTGAATC
Organism: Ailuropoda melanoleuca; assembly: GCF_002007445.2. Classification (NCBI taxonomy): domain Eukaryota; kingdom Metazoa; phylum Chordata; class Mammalia; order Carnivora; family Ursidae; genus Ailuropoda; species Ailuropoda melanoleuca. The sequence continues at coordinate 63,936,566 of NC_048230.1, read as the reverse complement.
TGATGCCTCATGAAGAGTGAAGCTATCTTATGAACCAGCCAGCTGGCCATGTTACTATGAGAAGGTCACTTCTTCCTAAAGAATCTGTGCAAGGTGTAAATTCAAGCTCCAACCCCTGAACTCCCATGTTCATCCCAGGGTCAACCCCTTCCCGGAGCCAACATGACATCCCAGATGTCCGTTATCTCCCATGATGCACTTCTACCCCAGTGGCATGACAGCATTGGTAGTTATACTGAGGGGATATACTGGCTGGGGTGGGATGAGGGAATTGAGGACTCTGACCTCCTGAAAATACAAGTCCCACAGAATGGGAGTGGGGAGGTTGAGGCTGCCTCCTGCCCTTTCCCCCATTTGGCCCCACTTCTGCCTCAAGACTGAATCTGAGTTTTAATTGGTGGAAATTATGTACATATCACTGGTTTATATTCCAGGGTCTGGTGCCATTAAACATAGCCATATTTGCGTGTTTTCATAAGCATTTCAATGGAAAGGGGGGAAGATAAAACAGGTTCTACAAGCACAGAAACAGGGAAGCAAGCTCACATGGGGGATGAGCAGCTCTCTGCGTCAACCACCCCCAGCCTCCCAGCCTTGCCTTACCCCCACATCTCTTATCCCTGTGAGTAAGGGGAGCTGGAGTTAGCAGCAAAATATGATGGTTGAGAGTGTGGACCCTGGAACAAGGTTGCCTGGGTTCAAATCTCAGTCCTACGACTTACTAAATGCATGACACTGGATGAGTTACTAAAACAAAACAAAACTTTCTGTGCCTCGGTTTACCACCTATAAAATGGAGGTAATGCTAGAACCCTTCTTTCTCACAGGGTTCTTATCAGGTGTAAGTGATGTAATATTTGAAAAGCTCTCATAATAGCGCTTGGCACTTAACAAAATGCTATGTACATGTCTGACTGACCGACTGATTGATTTAAAATGGGCAGCAATGATTACCTCTGAGAGCCTTCCCGGTACACATGGTCCATCTTCATGAGCTACACCCTTGATTTCTTTTGCTCAGATTGGAGCTCTGCTCCAGGGCACCTGCTTTGCCTTGCCCTGACTCCCTGGCCAAACTCTGTCCCTGAGGTTTGAGCCAAGTCCTTATCCCCAGGATCCCCAGATCCTTTATGAATGGGCTTTCATGAAAATAACAACCAAGTGCCTAGGGCTTCCCATGTACAAGCCTTCAGTACCTCTCCTGCAAAAATCAGATCCCACAACAGCCCAATGAGATCAATGCTATTACCATCCCCATCATACAGACGAAGCAACCGAGACCCAAAGGTTTTGCTGCTATTCAGCAGAGGAGCTGGGATTCCAACCCGGAGAACCTGAAGGGCAGAGCCACCTCTCTGTTTGAAGAGAAAAGAGACTGGAAGTTCACACACAGGCCACTCCTTTATTAAGAAAGTTCCAGAGCAACTTACAGAGCCCCCAACCCAGCAGAGATCTAGTGCACCGTGGGTACTGCTCAATGTCTGTAGAGTGAAAGCCTTGCGCTAGTTCAGGTATTCTCAACTGGGGGCAATGTCTGAGACGTTGGTCATCACAACGGGGTGGAGGGGATGCTACTGACATCTAGGGGTTCAGGGGCAGGGATACTGCTAACCATCCAGTGGTGCAGAAAGCCCCACAACAAAGAATTATCCAGCCTCATGTCAGGAGTACGGAGACTAAGAAACACAAAGCTTTGGAATCAGCTAGATCTTTTCCCCTGCCCCTTTTATCTCCGACAAAACAAAGGACAGCTAGAACGCCCTGATGCCATAATTCCCCAGGAGGGCAGGGGTGTTCCCGTACCCCCTGTCCTCAGTTCCGTTCACCTCCTTGTTCCAGATCTTTGGGACCATCCCAGAACTACAGTCCCAGGCAATAAATTGTGAATTTCGGGGAGAGAAGGGGGAGAATCTTGGCCCTGGGGAAAATTGAGCTGCTGGATTAAAAAAACAAAAACAAAAACAAAAAACTTGGCCGGCAAGCCCCTCAGAGCCAACAGTGGATAAAGCCTAGACTATTTCAGATTTCAGAGGCTGCCAGAGAGAAGTGACTCTCTGCTCCCTGCATTCAAGAGCTTTTGTTTTGCATTTAAATGACAAGATTGCTGCTGGGGGAAGCCGTTGGCTGGGCTCAGTCCTCTGCCAGGAGGGACGTTGGCGCCCCTCTGAAGTGGCTGCCTTAATGTCATGTCATTACGCCGTACTGCTGCACAGGTTAATATAATTGGGTGACTATGTGTGAGCAATGATCCGTGCCGTGTTACAACTCTGAGACAAATGACATTTAACCAGCCGGTCTGTAAGGCCCCTTGTTATCTACATGGTGAGCAATTGGAACAGAGAAGCAGACCTCTCCTCCAGCAACTGATGAATTAGTTGTTGGGTTTCCTCGACAGCCTGGATTTATAAGAGCACAATTCTAACATAATTTATTAGATCTATAAACAGACAGATCCAATGTTTTTACTGAGATTACATCTTGTCACCCTCAGATATTGTGTCACTGACAGCCCTGTTGTAATTTAATTTTATTATTCTGATAAGGTGGTGTTTCCGGGGGCTTTTTAAATTTTATTTATTCTTTTTTTCCCCCTTGAAAAGACGTTTTCATTTTTAGCTAGAAAGAAATCAGGAACGTTCTTGCTGGCTGTATCTGGTGGCCACCCAAACAGCTTTTCCGGGCAGTGACTCTGAGAGGTTTAAGGGTAGGAATGACATTTTAGCAGGAACTAGTGTATGGCCCCCTGGACCCGCGGGGCCTGCGAGGACCTGCAGAGTCCCGTGGGCTTGTGGGACGCTTCCATTCACAGACACATCAGGCAGTGATTGACCTCTTTCCCTGGAGTCCTCCCCCTTTGCAGGAGGCCAGTACCTGTCTAGGCCCACCTGTCAGCCCGGGACATAGGCGGGTTCACCCCAGGTACAGTCACGACTCACCTGAGATTGAAACTGGGCTTAGGGGTAGGGTCGGGGGGGGGGAGGGTCCTGGCTCTCTGGCCAAGGGGTCTCTCACAGAACTATGCCCGCAGCCCCCCACTGACCACGTAAAAGGAGAAGGGTGCACGCCCACTCTCAAAGGCCCTACTAGCGGAACAGTCCCAGCTCGGAGTGATCAGGACCTTCCAGGAAAGAGACAGTGGCCATCCCAAGAACTGCAGGGAGAAAGAATCCGAGAGTTTGTGTCCAGTCCAAACAGCGTAAGAGGGTGGGGCAAGACCCCTCTTAAAGGCCATCAGAGAGGGGTTTGGGCCTCTCCGGGTAGCTGTGACCTTGGGCATTCTGCTTCTCTATGAGCCACTGCCCCAGCTGAAACACACAGGGAATGATACCTGCCTCATGAGTCCCAGTGAGAATAAAATGAGCAGCGTCTCAGAAGTTAAAGCATTGTGCCTACATGAAGGGGACATTTATTAGCTACAATATCTCTAAGCTCTACTTTTTTTCATCAGGAGGGATGTATATGTTTAGTATTGTTATTATTTTATAATAATAATAATCGACACACAGCTTTACATTTTCCTGGGTGCTTCCGTGTGAGTTCATAATACGGCGAGAGTGGGGGACTCTGTTCTTTCCATTTTATAGAGGAAGCAAGGAGTTCACGGAAGACACCTGCAGGTACTCAACCAGTTACAGGACTGCAGCTCACAGCGGAGCAGCGCCATGTCCATGACTTTGCACTTCTGATGACATCAGGGCTCTCTCTGCTCTGAAAGTCTGCTCCTTCAGGGTCCTGACGGAGCAGAGCCTGGCTCTCAGGACAATCAGAATAAAAGCTGGTCACCTGCTCCCTGTTCTCGGACCTGAAACTACAGTTTGCTCGTTGAAGAGATGATTTGGGTCAGTTCACAGGAAGCCTGGGGTGGGGGTGCTCCGGGGCTCTAGTGCCATTTGCTTGCAGGGACAGCTTCCGTCCCCAAGGCCGGAGGCAATTCTTAGAGTCATTCGTAAGCCCTCCATGCCTCATGGGGAGAAAGGAAATTAATATCAGAAGTGGCAGCATCGGAGTGGCAGCTTCATAACAGGCTTGAACCCCGACCTCTCGGCTACAGCGGGGAACGGCTCAGTCAAGCACGTCATTGACTCCCAGGGTCCCGGAACCTGAGATGTGCACGTGTGCCTGGAGGTCAGCCAGTCCAGCCTCCTCATTTTACAGATGAGGAGGCCATATCCCAGGGAGGGCAAGGGGCTCGCCCCAGGTCAGACAGAGGGTCAGGGGGCAAAACCAGGGCTGGAACCAGGTCTCCTGGTTCAGGCCTCTTTCCAAAATGGGGTGCCCCATCAGACACACTCTATCGTTTGATGCTTTTCTGAGGTCCAATAAAACACGAGGCCCATCACAACCCTAGGTACCCAGCAGGCACTGCTGCATGTTGGTTACACAGGAGGGAGGCACGCACCCGTTCACCCTTCATCACCCTAGCCTTCCACTTCTTGCCTCACCACCCCCCCCAGGATTCCAGCCCAATCTCCCTCTCCCACTTGCCACCTGCTCCTACTCAAGACTCGGTGCCGTGATGTGCTGATTTTCTGGATTGCGCCACGATTCTCATTAAAATTTTCCTTCTAGACAGTTCTGCCTCCAGCCACGCTGGTAAATGTTTTCCAGTCTCACCCAATCCTTAGGACGCCCTCCTAGTCGTAGCTGGAGGGGGACAAAGACAAAGCTTTCAAAATACAATTCCAGCTCCACCATCCTGTACTCAGAGAAGTATTCCCTTGCCCCAGCCACCTCCACCCAAGACCAAATCAGTTTCCAGTGTCCTTGGTCGAGTAGCTCTGACAGTTTGTAAGGAGACATCATGGAGGCTGTTTCTTGATGAGCATGTCCCTCCCCCACTAGAGGGAGCTCTGAGAGGCCAGGGCTGTGGGAGCTTCAGTTTGCTATGATGTTGCCAGTGCTCAGCTCACGGGGCAGGCGCTCAGTAAACACCTGCTCAGTGAGGAAGGAATCCCATCCCTACCCACCTCTACGAGAGCCCGCCGTGGTAGACGGGGAATCCCGGCTGCCCTTGGAGAGTCCAAGGAAGATGTACCTCTGAGCAAAAGAACCCATCTTCAGGGTTGGCTTGGCTGAGACACACACAGAGCAAAGAGATAGTGCCCTGTCCCCACTGCCCCCCATCCCTAAGGATGCAGGTCCCCAGTTGCCCCACGCTGAAAGAGTGCCCCGCATAGGGTTAGAGGCAGGGATCACCCGGAATGGAGATGGCTTCAGCAAGATGCCCCTTGCTGCCTACTTCCCAAGATTGCTCCAGCTCACAGGGGCTCCTGCTTGGAACCTGGCAGCCTGTCAAAGTAGAAAAGGTACAAGGCCAAAAAGGTTCAGCAGCCTGGTCCTATAGGTCAGCCAGGGACAAGGCCAGCCACCTTCAGGAACAGGAAGACAGGCCACGGGGGCCCCAAGAGGCCCCTCTGGCGCTTGTCTTTGGATCCAGAGGGAGAAACCCCAAGCGCTGGGGCCTCGCACAGAGGCTATGTCTAGATACTGGCAGTACCAGATCAGCAGAAACCGTTTAGAGGAATCAGAGCAGCCCCTGCAGCCACTGTTCTTCATAAGGAGCTGGCCTGGGTCCCAGAGGAGCCAGGCCGACTCACATTCTGGTCAAGAGAGGAAGGGATAGCTCATGCCTCCAGGCCCTGGATATCCTCAGCAATGAGGGTTACTGGGAAAATTTTGCTGGGGACGTAGGTACAACGTCATTGAGAACGGTCCTAGGAGATCTGCCCTCTAGGACAGGACTGTCCAAAAGAATAGAATGCAAGCCCCATTGTCAGGTTTAATTTTGTAGTTGCCATATTTTTTACAAAATGAAAAACAACATATCCTATTTAACCCACATATATCCAAAATACTATCAACATGTAAGCAATATAAAAAATATTGTTAAGATCTTTTACACTCTTTTTTTGAAATGCAGTGAATGTCTTACACTTAGTGTCTATCTCATTTTGGACTAGCCATATTTTAAGTGGTCAATAGCCACCTCTGGCTAGTGGCTACTACGTATGGGACAGCGTAGCTCTAGAAGGGCAAGCCAGCCTTTAGCTTGATAGTCCTATCTGGAAAGTGGGCATATCTCAAGGTTATCAAGTGTCTGAATTCAGGCACCAAAGGTAAAATGCAGACCTACAAAGCAGGTGCAGAAACAAGGGATTTTAGATAATGCTCACTCAGACCCACAATTCCCTGAGCCAACAAAACCAGGATTTGCAGGGCTCCAGTGGAACTTTTCTGGCTGGGGCACTCTGGAGCTGCTGCCTCCGTGGCTGCCCTCCGGAAATGCTCTGCTTTCAGCCTGGGAAATGGAGCTGTTTGAAACCGATCCAGGTTTTCAGCTGCCTGGTCCCCGCGCCCCATCTGCCGAGCACCAGGAGCGAGGCAGATGCTGGAAACACATCTGTCAGCCTGCCCTGATGGTTTCTGGCACTTCCCCCAGCCTTGCAGAGACTCCGCCCCCCACCTTGGAAGAAGCTGCACTCACCGGGTTGAACAGCTCCTGGCCCCCCACTGGAGGGTCGTGGGGGGCACCTCTAGAGGTGGCTGCCCCAGAGGGTAGTCCACCGCTCTCAGATACTGACTGGGCGGTCTGCTCTGCTGCTTTGCTGATGCCCACTGCTCCAAAAAGCCCCCTTCTGAGATGGCAAGTGGGGCACAGACCCTGGAGGTCCCCACAGACACAGTGAACAACTCTGAGGGGCCCCATAGGCTCCAGTCCTGCAAATCCCAACACGGCGCAGAGCCAGGGCCTGCGTGGCCAGCGGCCACACCTGCTCTACTTGCATTCACTCTTCTAAAATAAAACTCAGTCTGAGAATGAGATGAGAATATGTAAATAAATATCCTGACAAGCACTATTCATCAGTTTCTGGGTGGAACAAGGCAGAGCGCTAACAGGGAAAGTAGAAGACCCATGAGCCCCGGTAAGATCAGGGCTCCACTCCAGGTCGGGGTCTGTCGCCCCCTCTCCTGGCCAGTCTGAGTCACCATCGCCAGAAGTTCCTAGGGGAGTTGGACATGATGTATGCCGCAGGGCTAAGTTGGTTCAGACTGGTTGTGCGTGTCTGTGTGTTACTTTATATGTCAAAAAATTTCATGGACTCGACAGTCTAAGGGTGTCTGATTCTCCTCCAATCACGTCAACCCCCAGGTCGGGGCGAGACTGGCATCGATGCTCAGTTAATATGCCTAATCGAACAGGTGAAGGAAAGGCAGGGAGAAGGAATGGAGGGAGGGAAGGAAAAGTCAAGAAAATCTGGTCAGGGACAAGGATGAGCAACAAGGAGACAAAGCATTTGAGGGGAAGAAGTGGGACAAAAGAGTTGTCCCTGCTTCCCCCCGCCCTAGCTCTATGCATCCCCTCAGCCTCCTCTTCCCAGGGACATCTGGGTGGCTTGGTGCAGTGGGCTGGACACCCCGGCTAGCATGCAAAGCCTTTCGCTAGCTCCCCATTTTTCTTCTTGAACCATCACAGAATCTACACGTCAGCTAAACACAGTACCATATGTGGGAAGACTCATTCTGATATCCGTGTTTTCCTTATAAAAGCACGTTGTTTGATGTGTGGGCAGAAGAACTCATTGTAAACTGTTAAATATGATGTAAATGCTAATTTCTCTGCATCGCCCCGTAAAGGAATGCCCTGTGAAGTGCATCTTGTGGAAGGCCATAAAAGAAAATGGTCAAAATAAATTAGGGAGAAATGCGGGTGGAAGCATACGGTGTATGTTTTGCCAACACGCAGCCGTGAGTCCCCTCTCCACACTCTGGCCCCAGTAAGAGAGGATTTGCATAACTGCAGTGACAGATGCCACCACTTCCCAGCGGCCACCCGGCCTTGACAACTTTTGGGAAACAGTCTGCCAGGATTTGCTTCAAACAAAAACATTTTTTTTAAATCACCAAGCTTTCCTTCCTTTTGCAATTCTTAATACAATTATGCTGTTTATTGCTTTGGATTTCAGTCCTGAAAAGAGGCACACACAAGATGGTGGAGGTGTGCCTTAGAAACTATCCTAGGTTCTGGGTTGCCCACCCAGGCTTGCGGTCCACCAGCCACCTTCCCTAAAAACTCCAGATGCATTTTGGCCACCTACAAAAGGGAGAACGTGGTATCATGCATGGCGGGTGTCTGGCGGACACGAGCCGCTCCTGGCACTTTGTTAACTGAACCCAGCTCTGGACTTTAACCACAACCCAGAGTCCGTCACACACACAAAAATTAGAATCCCGGGGTCACACAGCTATTTGTGGAATGGATATTAGTACATTCTTCGCAAATGCATGATGTATGAACTATATATATTTCTTTGATAAATTGTTTTTAAATATTTCCTCCTTTTTATTAATTGAAGAGGAGCCTCATGTATCAATGCCATTTCTTCCTGTTTTTCACATAAATTATTTTCTTGCAATGTTCGTTTGTATTATTATTGCCGATATTAAGGCAAAGACTTTTTTTGCCTTGTAAACAAGATTTTGCTTACAGCTAAATGAAAAGAAGTGAAGTTAATCACATTGAAATAATAGGTTTAAAAAGGTAATTCAGTGGTATTGGAATGAAGTTTAATCTTCAGCAATAGAAGCCGTGCTGAGAGAAACGGCAGAAAAGCCTGTTCTGTAATTAAATGGTATTTATCATTGGCAGGTCAGCCCCGCGGGGTGAGAGGCTCCAGGTCTCCGCAGGGAAGGGAAAGGCAACCAAAGCAGACAAAAAAGGGCCCAGAGCAGAGTCTGGGGATGCAAGAGTGGGCTGGGAAAAGAGCAGGCACCTCCTGGGAGCAGGTTTTCCTACCCTGCCCATGTGTATCTCAGCTCACAGCAATGAGTCTGACAAGGTGCCAAGAGCGCCCTCCAGAAGGGACCCACCCCACAGCCTCCCTGGTCAGCATTAATCACATGAGCTTGGAATTTAGATAGACCTGGAATCCCATCGCTCTCTTCATCTATAAAATGAGAAAAATGGTACGTTAAGCTCTTGGAGCCATCACAGCTAGTAACCTGGGGCGTGATGTACCATGTCCCATGTTCAGCACCATAGCAATGATCGATCCTATTAGGACACTGAGCTTCCAGATCTCAGGCAAAGCTTAGCACAGGTTGAGAATCTCCAGCCTGACAAGGAGAAGTCTGAGCTTCTCAAACAGGTGGTTCTCAGGCAGCCTTCTGCCAATGTAGGCAAACCCATCGACAAAGCATCAACCCTGGTGAAAGCTGAGAGCATCAGCGTGCAGCACAGAAGGCTGAGGGGTGATTTCAAGACAGTTCTTGGGGCGCCTGGCTGGCTCAGTCAGAAGAGCATGGGACTCTTGATCTCGGGGTCATGGTGTGTGTTCAAACCCCACAATGGGTGTAGAGAATCCTAAAATAAATAAATAAAACTTAAAAAAAAAAAAAGATGGTCCTCAAAGGACTCTCAGCAAACATGGTCAAACCCAGGACCAAGGTGAGTGAGTCACTAGGCTGGACCTCATCCTGGACGTCTCTTTCCAGAGCTGATTTCCTCCTAAGGTTGGAGGGTCAGAGCCCCCAAAAGGTTTGGTGGATCTAAGATGTCTCTAACTTCAGCCTGCATTCAGGTCCTGAATCTACCACTTGCATGGTGTGCTGGTGGACAAGTGAGCATAGCAACGTGGAAGGGAGAGGCAGTGGCTGGTGCTGGTGAGGGTGAGGTTAGAGCATTCAGGGAGAGTCCTTCTTCTTCCAAAGGCTGATCCTATAGTTTGTTGCGAGTCAGTGGCTCTTTCCTTGAGGCCTCTTGACTCAAACCCCCGTTCGTCCATGAGATTCCCACACCACTCCCCTGGGGAGACAAGAAGATCTGGCAGAGGATGACCAGTTTGAGGAGGGCCCTTCCAGATTTTAACTCTGATGTGTCTATCGGTCAGGACATTTGCTGGCAGGAAATTCTAGCATTCTTGAAGCCCCATTCAATGATCCCACTTCAGCTGGGCCTATTCAGTGCTCATAGGACCCTGGGGCTCAGGTGCTGTTACAAGATGCCTTAAAATCAACCAAGTCCTCCACTGGCCCATGTGTTCTCCTGGAAAACATACCAGGACATTCTTCAACATCAGGGCAGCTGTACCTGGCATTGCTCCAGCCTTCATCTCCAAGAAGCTCGAATTCGGGCCCTTTATTACCATTCCCATTTTTATTAGTGTTCCGGAGCAAAGTGTCTGCGGCTAAAGTTATTGAATTTTCACTAAAACCTAAATATATGCACGACCCTTCTGTACTTTCATGTTCAAAAAGGTACAGACTTCCAACTGCCGTCTCCTGCTTCTGCCCGGGTCCTTCCTCATTACAGGCTGTGGTCCAAAACCAATACAGATTAAATAAATACCCCACTGAGAACTGCACTTGGGAGAATTGTCTCATTACGGTACAGATGTGGGCTATCTCCAAACAGCACCAACATCTTGTATTTTATTTTATATTAAAAAAAAAGAAAGAAATTAAAATATGAACAGTATCCAGGAAGGAAGTGTTTGCACGGGTGAATGTTTGATTTCATTTTTCTCCCAGCACGCCCTCTTCTTTTATCCCATAATGGCTCTTCTCAGTTAATCTGTCTTGAAAACCCGCAGGTAGAGATGTTTATTGATACAAGCCCTACGTGCAACTCAGTTTACAGAGACCATTGAAAGTGCATATAGTAAATTTTGCTTGATGTCTACTTATTAATGCAATTTCACTCTGAACATTTCAACAGAAAGAGGTTTTGCCAGATGGGGGCAAAACCATAGTCTTACGCTATAGATATATATGGAAGAAAACATTTGGTTCCCATTCTAAATGACTGATACAGGCTGTCCCAAAGATTGCATTTTTCAGGGCAAATCACCAAATTCAACATCAATTACTTTCCCTTTTAGCAGAGTTTAAGAAAAAAAAAGTTGTTTTTGTTTAAATCACTGAAATTTCATAAAAACATTTCAGCCTTCCATTTCATACAAACACAACAAATTACTTTTATAATTTCACAAAAGCAACTTTAACCACGGTTCGCACAGAAACATCCTGTACCCTGAAACCACAAATCCAACTTCCCAGCAGCTGGTAAACTCGAATCCCTAACGTAATGCCCACAGACGTTTGTTCCGAGACCCACCCAGGATCCAGTGTCGGTGGACAGAAAAGCAGGGAGGAAGAACTTTCATTTCTTTTATGCAGATTGTGGAGAAATATAGTGGGGGAGACATGCTCTCTACAAGGCCTTTATGGTCCATCTGTGGAACTGGAATAGGAAATCAATGGCTAAGTCCACACTAGGGCGAGGAATTCTTCCAAGCGATCGTTTTTTCCTTCCTCCCGTCCCTGGCCCCTTCTCTGCTAAAGACTTAACATCGCCTTGCTCGTTTAGAGCATAATTGAGACTCCACTTTTATTTCATCATCCTTCCCCTTTCATTGATCATTGCTAATTTTCTGGCTCAGTGCCATCCAGGGAATGGGTTTACCTAACCCCCACAGAGGTTGGATCTGAGTTACTGGGATAAAACGGGGGTTTTGATTTCACAAACCAACAGCCTACGGTATGAGGAGCTGACCAAGGACTCAAAGACGTCTTCTACCCTCAACCCTTCTACCTGTCTGCCAGACCACCCAGATTTAAGAAAATATCCACCCCACCCCCAGAGTCAGCCTGGCACCTCCGATGGGGACCTAAGCATCCTCCCCTGTGCAGCCCAATGAAGGAATTCATCCCTTCCCCCACACGTGCAAAGAGAGTGGGTGGCCACATGCAGCTGTACCTCCAAGTAGCCAGATGTGAAAATAGCACATCTGTCTGCAGTTTCTCTGTTCAAACCAAATCACTGATTCTTCACTCATGCCTGAGAACATGTGCCAAGGAGAGATTTAGAACCATGAAGTCTCATCTCCCCTTCCAGAAGCACCAGGCTGGGGGCAGGGAAAATTTACAAGGTGTATGTGGGGAAGCCTTGAACTTAGGCAAGTATAAACCTGGAAAGAGGGAAAGGCAGCCTAACAGAAAGGATCAGAGGGAAACGGTTCCTAGCACAGTATCCCTACATGACATTCTACCATCCCAGGAGGGGCAAGAAAAAAAAATCACACAACTGTGAGAAATATGATCGAACTGTCAAAATTATATGAAACCAGCATCAGAGATTAGGACCTGCAAGTCACACTTCTATTTGTTCCGTAACAGGGTAAAAATGGCAACATTTCCATCAAGATAAGAGACAGAGGTAGCGATATTACAGGAAAAGATCTGTGGATGGGACATCTAAGTTGTCCACACACCCCCACCCACCCATGTTTCATGCTATATCCATGAGGATGGAAACCCGCTACAAAGTTTAATCATCTCAATCTAGCAAGGCATTTGAAGATTTGGAAGCAACAGTGTGCTGGAGTCAACTTCACCTCACAGAGCCAAATATCAAATTTTCAGGAAATTTGCAAGTTGGTTAATATCATGTTGATAACTTGAAAGTGGCCGTGATAGGCCTATTTACATGAGAGGGAATAGGCTATAAGTCAGGGCTTTTCTCCCCCTTCTTCTTCAGAGGGAAGGTTGTTCAGCACGTACTAAAACCTTTGGTGGGAGGACTCATCCTCTGAGATCAGTCAGCATAAGGGCTAGATTCGCTCTGTCCAGTTCCCTTTCAAGGTCCCCAAACTACTTAAGCCCCAGACTTTCTAACTGGCATGAGCAAGTAGCTAGCATTCTCAGAGTGCCCCAGGATAGGCAGGGAAGGTGACAAGGGGAGACCTTTCAGAGCCACGCCCCTGATTCAACTGACCATCCTGGCTTCAGCTGTTAAACTGGGTCTCCTTTTCAGGCATCCCTTCGTCAGCGTTCCGCCACTCTAAAAACTTGGCTGAGTACGGAGACAGCTTCCATGGCTATCTATCTGCCTGCTGCATGCTTCAGAGAGCAGTCGCTTGTGCAAGGTCACATGGTGAGTCCAAAGCTCTGGGAGAAGGACCATGGGTCCTGGACCCACTTCCTGTAGACTCGTGGTGTGTCTTTAGACCAACCTATTTCTCCTCTGTGGTGACGGGGGTGGACTTGGTGGTCTGTCTCAGGCGCTGCTGACTCTGACACTCTGACATTCAACCCTGCGTCTTTGGTCTAAATGGACTCTTGAGGAAGTTTGGAGAATGTAGGAAACTGAAACAGATGGGCAAATGCCATCGAATTTTACAATAGAAAACATGAAACCATGACCCATGATCCTGGACTCCTGCTAAGTCTGAAGTCCTGCTTCTTTCCTGAATGATTCATGAGCCCTTGGGGAAAAAGTACCAGGAGTCCACCTGAGGGCGGCAGGAACAACTCAGCCAGACTGTGAGTGGGGGCATCTGGGTTATAAGGATCTGGATCCAAATCCCAATGCCACCACCTACATGCTAAATGACAATGGGAAGCTTACCTAACCTTTCTGACCTTCTGTTTCCTCATCTGTAAAATGGGTCATAATAACCCCCACTCTATAAGACTTCTGTAAGATTACATGAGGTAAACCACGTAAAGCACTTAGCATCATGCCAGTCCTGATTCAGCACTTAATAAATAGTAGCTATTAATATTACTATTCCCTCAAAATAATAGTGGGGCTGAACTGAAAGACCAGGAGAATGAAACAGATTTGGAATTTGCCGTCCCAGCTTTGACAAGAGTTGAGTCCGTACCTGGGGCTCAGTTGGGCCTGGGTTCCTAAGACGGAGTGCTGAGTACACTGCGCTTACAAGGCACACTTTTGGGTAGACCGACCAGGAGGTGATGTGTACGAGTCAATTTAGATCAGAATCAGTTATGTCTTTTTAGTTTGGAGTGAAAGAGGCAAAGACATACATTAGGGAGGCCACAATGGGCTTATTTAAGTCTGGGATCTGGACCAAGAACTCATGCCCTGGTCCTCTAAGAAGAAGTTTCAGGAAAAGGACGGAGTTGCTGAGAGCTAGTGCACCAGCAGTCCTACTGGGGGACCCACACGACAGCGTGTGACCCCAAGAGAAGAAGGCTAGACTTCTCACTTCCTCACCAGACTCAATGCCGCTTAATCAGTGGGATACCAAGGACCGGTACCGATGTCTGGAACAGTACACACGGGACGTGTGAATTGCATTCTTGCAGGCCGTACCAGGAGTGGTGAGGTGCCTTCCCACGGTTCATGGACTGCAGGTGTCAGCAGGAAAGGAGGAACAGGAGAGAAAGAACTCGGCACACTCCACTACATGGGGAATGAGACTTATGCCTAAACACACACGGGACTCTCCAACAAAACTCGGAGGACTTCACAGAGCCCCTTCTAGGTGGGGTGAGAGCAGGTAAAACATGGGTGAGGTTTGCTAATGTGGTCTCAGGTTCAACTTCAACCTGCAGTGACCTCGATACATTCGGCTTCTGCATCCTGCGTCTGGAACAAAGCAGGCAGCCACTTAACGGATGCTTTCGAACTGTCCTTGCGGGCAAGTGGGAGAATGAGAGTTGGTGCCAGTGCCCCGAGTGGATCTACAACTGATTGAAGGTACCTAAAGGAGACGCTCACCTGGCTACATAGTTAGGGTCACCTGTAGAACTTTTAGAACCACACTGATGCCTGCCTCTACCCTTGATGATTTTTATTTAATAACTGAGAGGAGACCGGAACCTTAACTAGGGTTACTACCGTCCCAAGGAATTCTCATCAGCAGCCAGGGCTGAGGTGCAGTGGCCTAAGAGGGAGACCCAACAGAGGCCACAGGCCTCTCTCTTTGATTCCTGCTTGGTCAGTATTAAGTCTGTGGCTTTGATGAGGCTCTCGGGGTTGGTGACTCATATGTGAGAGGCCCTGAAGTCCGAAGAGATCGCCAACGGGCTGGCCACGGGCATCCAGACCCAGTGGATCTCAGCACTGTGCTTTTCTAAGTAGCAGGTTCCCCATCACCGGATCTGTTCAAGGAGAGAGTGGATAAGCTGTCCTTATACGGTCCCTGCCTACAAAGCACTGATCCCATTTATCTTCACCGTAACATGTGTGCACACATGGACAAATAAGGTTTAGAGCAGGTAAACAGCTGGCTGAAGTCGCTCAAATAGGTAGCATCCCAAAGAGCTAGCCTTCTTAACCTGAGCCCTCTGACTCTTAAACCATTTCGCCAGACTCCACAGCCCCATTGTTGCCTCTCCTGGGTCATGGGATGCTCTGGAGGGGATATCATCAGGGGAAGATGGGCCACTGGACCTTGAAGGATGCTGCCAGCCCCGAATGCCTGTCAGCAACTCTGCCACTGAGGCTGCGGCTGCCCCAGGAACACGCCCTCTCCGGGGCCTGACTCCTGCCAAGGCACGCCCACTTCCTGAGGCCTTCTCTCAGGAAGGAAATCCCAGTCATCATAAAAGGAAAATAAGGAAATAAAATCTTAATAGGATTTCATAGATGATATAAAATCTCTACAACTCTGGGTGACAGACACTAAAAAAGATCATTTAGAGAAAAAAAGCTTTCTAAGACTTCCTGTGGAATTGGTTGTCTCAAGAAGCTCGGATGGTGGTCGTATATAATGTCATCAGTTCTAGTTCCCAATGGGAGGCCGTGCCAGCAGGGCCTGGGCTGGATGGGGCGAGAGTAACTTGGAAGCTCACACCCAGGAAGCATGCAGAGTCATGGATAAGCCCAAAATGTGGTCTTGTCTGCCTGATCACCTCCTCCACAACCCCTGAGCCTTGGCTCAGCTGCTGTCCCTTCTGGAAGGCTTCCTTGAACCCTGCCAGACTTAGGCCCTGCACATCCTCCCCTGTACTCCTGGGGCATGCTTCCCTCTCACAGCAGCGTTGCTCAGAATGTGTCCGTGGAAGAGGGGCACTGGCATCAACAGTGGGCATCTTGTCCTCAGACACACCCCTAGACCTGCCGTTTCAGAATCTCTGGGGGTGGAGCCGAGGCACCTGCATCTTTACCGAGCTCCACAGGTGTAGGTAGACTTCCATCTGAGACCTGGTGGCAAGAAGGAGCCTGTCACGTGAAGATCTGGGAGCAGTGTGATCCAGACAGACAGAATGATAAATTCAAAGGTCCTGTGGTAGAAGAGTTCGGGAGGTCTGAGGAACAGCCACGAAGGCAGCACGGCTAGAGAGAAATGGGTGAGGGGAAAGTGGCAGAGGTTGAGGGTGGAGATATGCCCGGGGCCAGAGCCTGAGGGTTGAAGTTTAGACCATATTCTAAGTTTCATGGAAAGCCACTAAAAGCCTTTGTTGAAGATTGAATGATTGGTCCTAATTCTTTATTCCACCGTAACAAATTATGTATCTACACCTTCCTATGGCCTCATGGTGATGGGAGTGCACTTCCTTTCTCCTTGACCTTGGACTTGGCCCCGTGACTAGCTTTGAGCAATCAGAGGGTGTTGGATGTGTTGGGAATGAAGCTTGAAATGTTCTTGTCAGGCAAACTTGCCCTCTAGTGTCCCTGTTTGTCACCAGGAGCAGAACATGGCTTGAGTAGCCACCAGCCCAAGAGAATGACAGACATACAGAGTAGCCCTGGGCCCAACCTACAGTCTGCCACCAAGCCCAGCCTAGATCAGCCAAGCCTCAGCCAACCCTCAGACACATGGGCAAGGAAAAAACATTTATTACTGGGTAGCATGGAGTTTAGGGTGAACTGTTACACAGAACTACTGTGAAAATGAAAATGACTGTCAGGTAAAGGCTTTCCACCAGGGTAGTGTTTGATTTGGCCTCTATTTTGTAAAGATCACTCTGGTAGCTATGAAGAGACTAAGTGCTCATTCCCAAAAGACAGACATGGAGACAAAGAATTAGATGCTGTGGTGTCCTGGGTAAGACTCCGTGATGGTAGCAGTGGAGACAGAGAGAACGAAATGGATTCTCGATGTACTTGGGACATCAGAACAGACAGAAATTGCTGTGATGGTAGCAGTGGAGACAGAACGAAATGGGTTCTCAATGTACTTGGGACATCAGAACAGACAGAACTTGCTGACGGATAAATCTGGGGCTATGAGGCCAAGACCACGTCACACAATTCCAAGAGGGACCACGTATATGAAGTGGTGCAATGTGGTACCACTGGAAACAGTGAGGGAGAGAGAGAAATCAGAGAGAAATGTCTTCTAGATTCTTTGGCTTGTGTGACAGAGTAGACAGTGGTGTCATTTACCAGGATAGGGATGAGCTACGAGGAGGAAGGCTGGTATGGGTGGAGAGGGAAGGGCAGGGGACCAGTCGTTCTGTTTCTGTCATGCTAACTTTCAGGGTCTATTAGACATGCAGTTGGATATATGGGTTTGGAGCCCAGTGGATCAGTCAGGGCTGGAGTTGTAAATGAATGAGCCAACATTTGACCTCAGTACGGCATGCCTGTGCTCGAGCTCTTCTCTTTGCCACTTCTTCATTGGTCACTGAGCTCCTGTTTCTCCTTTTAGTTTCCAAATTTCACTGTCAGCAGTTAGTTGTTCTTACCTCTGTTATCCCCCATGATACAAAACAGTCTGCCTCCCCCACTCGACTGCAGCACCCAGCTGCATGCTTAGCTCATAGACAATGTTCAGTAATGCCAGCTTTCTTCATTCAAGGCAACAGGACGGGTACTTTTAGAACCAATAGTCCATCTAAACTTCTCAACAGCACAGCGAGTATGATTATCATTCCATTTTAAAGTTGCTGAAACTGAGGCTCTGCGTGGTTAGGGTCTTGCCCAAAGTTTCTGCACGTGGAAGAACCCAATCTGTCCGATTCCGCTGCCGGGGCTCTTCCCATGTTGGCTCTGCCCCATTCCTGCCTCCCCAGCCCCTCCCTCCTCCCTGGCAGGGCTCCCACGCTGCCTGCGCCTCCACACAGGATGTAGTTCCGGGTCCAGATGGCCCGGGGAAGCTGTTCCTCATAAATCACCAGGCCTCGCAGAGCTGTGCTCAGCCACTTTCTCCTCTCGGTCTCCCCAGGTCCCGGTGCGTGGGCCCCGTCTGCCCAGTCAGCAGAACTGGCTCCTCCAGCCTGGGGAATATGGCTGTGGTCCCCCTCCCCACCAGGGCCAGGAGCCACAGAGCAGATTCCTGAGAGCCAATGAGGGGGCTCAGAGAGCATCTTTGTCAGGAACTTGGAGGGGACTCAACAGGCTGGGCAGGGGACAGAAAGAGCACTGCTTGAAGCTTTGTGCCTGGGGGAGGTGCAGGTCAAAGGGCTATCTAATCCACCTGCCAGCCCGGCCCCACCACCACCAGAGACACAGACCCCTTTGCTCCCTAAGCAAGAAGACAACATGCCACAGGGTAAACACATGCTCGGCACTGTAGAGTCCCCTCAGATTTCCAGATATGGATCAACAGCTTCAGTGACAACCCAATGAAGGGCCAACACACCTGGAAAAGTCACACCCATTCCATGAATTTTAATTTTCTTACGTTTCAATTGCAGGTAAGAATACCTGCCTCCTCACACTGACAAGTTATCAATCGATACTATTTCAAAAAGGCACGAGGTGAGCCCTCAGTACACGGTAGGAATATAAAGTGAGGCCCATCAAGGTATTGTGCCATTCAAAACTGGGGCAGAAGTGTGGACAGCACAGACCTCACCTGACTGAGGTTTTTTGAAAGCCTCCTCCTTCCTTTCCATCCCACTGCCACCATCCCATCTGTGTCACTGGAGCACAGACCGACCAGACGCGTCACTCTGCTGCCTAAAACCCTTCAGCCGTCCCGCAGGCGCCTCAGACAATAATCCTCTACATTTTTTAGTCTGTAACTGTAAAATCTGTGATTTGGGGCAGCACACTCGGTGGGGACGGCAAGTTGGCTGGCTGCCCACCAAGACGCATGCTCCCATTCCACAGCATGCAGTGGCTGGACCACCACTGTTCAGTCAGGGCTACGCCTCCCAGTTCCCCTTGCTCCTAGATGGAACCAATGGGATAGGAACGAAAGTGACGCGCACCTCCCCTCTAGGCAGGGGTGTTTCAGAAGCAGGTGGCCCCCTGCTCTACTGTCTCTTTTCCTATCTGCTAGCTGCAAGAAAGACTAAGACACAAAGAGATGGTGGGCATCTCCCTCTCACAGAACGGAAGGTGCTTCGATCCCTGAATGCCTCTGTGGAACAGAGCCCCAGTGCCACCAATCAAGAATTCACATTTGGACTTCCCTCGAGGGAAAAGTGTTTAAGCCAATAATATTGTAGAGTTTATCTTTTATAGCAACTAGCATTACCCTCAGTTAAAAGACTCAAAATAGCATGAAACAAATCAATAATAATGACAGTGTGATCATGGCTCTGGTGTGACGGTACCTCATTGAGTCTATAAAGTCACGTGCCACTGACTATTCAGTGGGAGAACGTTCCGTACCACATGTCAGTGAGAATAGACGTGGTGCCCCGATCATGCTCTCCTACATACTCATGAGGCAACATTCTTGACTATCCTACTAGATACGCTCCATTCACGTCTTGGTACCAGCCCCTGATTTCTGTCTGAGCATCAATCCTACCCTGATCCTCAGTATAGGGGCTCTAAGTCTGGCCAAAGTTCTATATCCCCTGGTGGCAGTGACTAGCCTAGGAGGAGGCCCACAGTCTACATGAGTTGAATCATCCATCAAGTATCAAGACTGTGTCCGGCTATGCTTGCCCAAACACCAAGTACTTTCTTCTGCTGGATTCAACCCCAGAAAGAGGCTGGCAACCACAAGGGGAGAGCCTTAGAGAGGGTGCTTTCAGTATGGCAGAAGACAGAACCAAAGAGAACGAATGGATCTTGATGACATCAGACCGTGGTCTTTTTATTTATGTAAGTCAGTAAATTCCCTTTTATCCTAACCCCAACTTGGAATGGATTTTATGACTAACTCGGCCTCAGAGGGGCCACCATTTGGAGCCCACCTCTGAAGGACTGGAAGGTACTGGGAGGGAGAACCTCTGGCCCATAGGATGGAATTCAGACTCAAGAGTCCCGCACACCACTCCCTTGTTACCCCTGCCCTCTTCCCAGTCTCCACACCAACTGTGTCAAATTCCCAGAAAGCAGGGGTCCTCCTCACATGCCCTCAACTCTGTCATCCCCGTTCCCACTGCCCTCAACCACCCATCTTTGCCAACTGCTCTTTTCAGCCTCCCCCACCTCTCACCTCCTCTGCTGACTCTTCTCAGAGCCACGACTTGTTTCTAATCAAATTCCTTCTCTCATTCTCTCTTGGTCTCTCTGTCTCTCTCTGTCTCTCTTTGTCTCTATCTCTGCCTCTGTCTCTTTCCCTCTCTGTCTCTCGTTGTTGTTGTTCAAACATATGCTAGCTCTCTACCAAAATAATCCAGCCTTAAAAAAAAAAATACTCCAAGAGGCACTGGCCCAGTTTCAGCATGAGGTCTCATTGAAACCACTTCAGGAAGGATGACACCACCACAGATTTCCTGGGAAGAGAAGATTTTAATCCATCTCAGAAAAGGGGTGAAGAAAATGGGCATCACAACTCATTCCCAAGGTCTGGGCTGAGAAACACTCAGGAGAGGCCAAATGCTAAAAAAATAATAATACTACTAACCGCAGAGAGGAAGCTTTTACTCTAGGAGGAAGATTGACTCAGGCCCTTTACCCACATTTCTTCCTGTTCTCCTTACACCTGACACTCCAGCTACATTGCTTCTTTGCTGTTCCACAAGCAACTAAGCATGCTCCCACCTGAAGACTTGCAGCGGTTGCCTATTGCTGTATAACAAATTAACCCAATTTGTAGCTGCCTGCAACTTTACACCTTTTTTTCTTTTGATGTCACGGAGTTTCTGCAGGGCAGGAGTCTGGGAGTGGCGTAGAGAGGGGTCCTGCCTGAGTCCATCATGAGATTATAGTCAGGATGTCGATAGGGCCACAGTCATCTAAAGGCTAAAGGATCTGCTTCCAAGGAGACTTACTCACAGCCTGACAAGTGGTGCTGGCTGTTGGTAGGAGGTCCTATTCCCTCCCCATGTGGGCCCCGCTATATGGCTGCATGGTGGCTGGATTTCTATGGGAAGAATGATCCAAGAAAGAGCAAGGCCAAAACTGACATTTCTCTTATGACCCAGCCATGGACGTCCCGTCTCGTCAATATCTTATTACACAGGTCAGCCCTGTTCAGTGTCGGGGCAGGCGTGGAGGGGGGACTACACAAGGATCTGAACACCGAGGTCACTGAGGGCTGCGTACCACTGAGACTCTGCACTTACTTTCCCTAACTCAAACATTCTCTCCCCACGTATCCCCGGGGCCCATGGCTGGCCCTTTATCTTCTATCAAATCTTTGCTTAAATATTTTTTCAAAAAGACCAGACTGTTAAAACATACAACCTTTCCTCCTGCCTCAAAGCATTACCGACTTCCTTATTTCTTCCCTGATAGACTTATTCTTCATTTTATACATACATATATACATACACACACATACATACATGTACAAACATAAACACATATATACATGTACATATATAGATACACACACACACACATTTTTTTGTTTATTGACTATTCATTTTAGATGTACAAAAAACAGCATGGACAGTAGAGAGAGTTCCCATATACACTTAACCCAGTTCCCCCTAATGTCCTCATGTTTGTTCTGGTTGGGTTTTTGGTTTTTTTTTTTTTTTCCCTCTCTCTCCCCCCATTAGAATGTAATCCCCATGAGAGCAGGGGCTTTTGTCTACCGTGTTCACTGAAGTCTCTCTGGTGCCCAAAGCATCACCTCAGTCACAATAAACGCTCAGTAAATATTTGTTGGAGGCATGAAAGGGGACTATTCTAGCAGCTCAAAGAAAACCCAGTACTGGACTTTTGACCTTGGTTCGTAAGAGAACCACAGAGGGTGCTTAGCATGGGAGAGCCACAGGACTCCGATGATTTAAACTCAGCTGGGAAAGGCTGGGGGCGAGAAAAGCAAAACCTCGCTTATTATAAAATAATCAAGTAAAACAGTGACCCTCATTTATTCATTCATGTCCCCCCTCATTTTCATCTGCTCCCTTTGGCATGGTTTGCTTTATTGTTGTGTAAGTGACTTAAGTTTTATCCGTGTCCATCACCCAGCTGCATTGGTCCCCAGTGCTGATGTAGTGTTTCCCTGGGAGAGGCTTCACTGGACTGAGCAGGGCTCCCCAGGGGCAGGAACAGCCTCTGAAAAGTCCACTCGAGAACCACCCACCCTGCAGGGTCCCACTTTAGCAGAATCGTCCCAGCTCCCTGCAGACCCTTCCCTGGGAGGGCTTGCCACCTGCAAGGCTCCTCTGCTATCTCTAGATGCACTTGGATAATTATCCCGACAGAATCAGCACGGGATGCACGCCTTGCTCCCTTCTCAAAGTTCACGTCCACCTATGTTAGGAAGCCTCGGTGAATTCTCACCAAGGGACTGACGTCCACCTCTGGGCACTGAGCCCTCCAGGCTCTGCAAGCCCCTTCTCCAGATCCTCAACAGCTCCAAACCCACCCCGTCCTGGGGCAACATATGAGGCCTGAGCAGCCAGTGTATGTCAATCACCTGTCACGGACCCAGCACTGGGCCTACAGATCTCCCACCTTGCTGCCACTCAGCATCACCGTCCCGTACAAGGGGAGAAGGTGGGCTCGAGTGAGGTTTCCAGAGTTTGGAAATAGTAGCTCTCACCTTGAGAACTGTGGTGAAAACCAAGTAGGTGATGCCCGGGGCTAGCGTTATATCCGGCACTTAGAAAACACTCTGTCGTGTTGGTGTAAAATGAGGCCAGTTTAGGGATGGGAAAGGTGGAGCCTAAGAAGGTGAAGGAACAGAGATGAGGTCACGCAGCTGATACAGTGCGATTTGGGTCCAGGTCTGCCTGGCACTAAGCTCTTGCAATGTCCACTATCCTAGTGTCCCTGTAAGAATGGTACATGGACCCCTGCATCTGGATCTCCTGGGGACCTGCTCCCGGAAGCAGAATCCCAGACTATCTCAGATGTCCAGAACTGGAACCTCTTTGGGTGGAGGCCCGGGGGTCTGCATCTTATACCAGCTCCCCTCACGACCCCAACTGCGTGAGGCCAGCCTGCCTCTCCTGGGCCCAACAGAAGCTGAGCGTTTGTGTTTCTGGCCCTTGGTGAGTTCCAATACAAGTCACGGGCAGCACTCTCTGGAATTTTTCGGTGGGGCCCAGCAAAAGCAGTTAGAAATTGTGCCCCTCTGTTAAACAGTAGGCCTCCATGACAGAGAAAACACTTTGCCAAGGTGCTTTGGAATGCAAAAGAAATTTCCTTAATGAGTCTGTCAACAGGATGACAGGCAGAGCTGAGCATGGGGCATATGCCCAACCCACAGGCAAGCCTCAGGTCGTACCCGCAGAGTATCTGGGGAGTCTTCGTGGGGACTCCTGGGACGACAACCTAGTGAGGGCCTCACCGGACCCACATCAACTCTGGAGGATGGCATGATGTCCATTTGATGGTTGAGACTTCAAGGCTCAAAGAGATGAGCTCTCTTGCTCAGTATCACACATCACAGGTGGTGTGGCTGGGGTTCAAATCCAGATCTTAAGTGGCACCTTGCCTCCACAGGCAGCTGCCAGGAATGGGGAGGAAGAGAGATGCTGTTCTGTGACCCTCCAACATGCCCGCCCCACATACCAGAAAGCTCCACCTTCATCCCAAAGGCAGCTGGTCACTTATCTCTGGACTCCAGGTTTGAACAGAGGCATGTCTGGGGGTCTCACAGTCCGTGACATGGGTTGGACCTGAGGCTCCATGCCACACAAAGGCATGATGGCGCTAGATTCACTCCTAGCCCTTAAAACCTTGACCCTTTAAGGAGAGGTCTTTACTGTATTAGATTTCTCTGGCTGCTGTAACGAATTACCACTTCACTTCATGATTTAGAGCAATGCAAGTTTACTATCTTATAGTTCTGTAGTCAGAATCCCAAAGTGGTCTCACTGGGCTAAAAATCAAGGTGCCAGCAGGGCTATGATCCTTTTTGGAGGCTCCAAGGAATTCCAAGTCCATTTGCTGGCCTTTTCCAGCTTGTCGAGGTCACTCACATGCCACGGTTCATGATCTCCCACCATCTTCAAAGCCACAAGCGGCAGGTTGAGTCCTCCTATGGAATCACTCCCACACTGACTTTTCATCTGCCTCCCTCTTTCATCTTTCAAGGACTCAGGAATTTGCTGGGCCCCCCATAATTCAGGATGAACTCCCTATTTCAAGACATGATTGGCAGCTTTAATTCCATCACAACCTTACCTCCCCTTTGCCATGTGACCTGATATTCACAGGTCCTGGAGATTAGAATGCAGACATCTTGGGGGAGCGGGCAGCAAGCATCATTCTCCGCCCACAAACTCCCATTCACCTCCCCCTGATGCTGGGCAGAGGAGGGAGAGGCAGTGAAAAGCATTCAGGACTAGCCTGGCCACAGGTCACAGCTGTGTCTTGGGGCCACTAGAAGAATCCCCTGTCACCCCAGGCTTGGCCCTGTGCTCTTGTCCCCCAGGCTTACCATGAAGGCTCAGTGTCTGGTTGCTGATCCCCCGGCTGGACCAGTGTGCAGGCGTCCTGACCTGCCCCACTCAGAACCTCACCACGCAAGGTCTTCTCATATTTTTTAAAACTTGACTATCACCACAGCCGTTCTCGTCATTGGCCTTCATGCAAGTTAGCAGTACGGATTCAGAAAAAAGTTCTAATCTCTGCTACTCCAAGGATTTTTTCATCTTGTTTCTTCATAAAAATGAGACAGTGCTATCCACTTTACTTTCTAGTTGTTTATTTTCCACTGCATCTGGGAGGGACTCGCTCACCTGTCTGGAAGACATGGTCTCACTCACTCCCAACAGCTGCGAGGGCATCCAGGGATGGGTGACGGACTCAACCAGATCCCTTCTGATGGACACGCAGATTGTCCCAGATGATTTACACTTACAGGGTCTTAAGGAGAGGGGAGTTCCCACCCTCCAGTTCAGCCCTGTGGGGTCCTCATCGGCCAGCCTAGCCCCCACCTTTTTTTCTTCGCATGGGAAGTAGGGAGCACAGAAGCTAAGGGAAGCACAGGGTGTCTCCAGGAGCAGGGAGACCAGCAGGGTGGGTGGTGCTGGAATGTCAAGAAGGATAAAGACTCCCTGATGCCTGTAGGATTTAGTGACCCAGAGTCACCTCCGGGGCCCTCATGTGACTTCAGAGGATGAGTCCCACCTCCTGGGGCAGAGGCAGCAACATGAAAACCTGACAGCCATCCGAATGGCTACTTGTCTGGTGTGCACACATGTCCCCACACCTCAGGCCCCTCCCATTTCCCCTACAACAGCCCTGCCAGTAGGCTTAGTTATTCCCCTTTTAAAGACAAGGAAACTGAGGCACAAGGATCTCACCTGGAGTCATGTGGCTGAGAAGTCACAGAGCCAGGGCTCAAACCTAGTCGTTTGGGGCCCAAAGCTGGGTCAACTGTCACCGGAGGGGTGGCACAGCCAGCCACCTGTGACTACCCCGTTGTTCCCACCCATCAGGGTCCTCCACGCCACCTCTGGTTTCTGCATTGGCTTTGCCGCTCATTCTCTCTGATTAATGAAAAAATAATATGGGCTCACAGTTAAGCAATTCAAACTGGAGAGAAAAGTAGAAGCCTTCATATCTACTCTCTGGAGATAACTTATGTAACCAGTTTTGGGGGGGTCATTATGTACATTTTCTGTGTGTGTGTGCACATTGTCACTGTTCTGCCCATCCCCCTTTTACAACTCTCCTCTATACATCGGATGCTTTTAGGAACACTGTTCTGTGTCATCCTCATACGTCTCCTGGGACCTGAACATAGGATGACCATTCCCACATTACAAGTGAAGAAACTGAGGCTCAGAGAGGTAAAGCCACTTGCTCAGGCTCACACAGCTAGAAAGGAGCAGGACTGGAATCAAACCCAGGCCAGCTGACTTCAGCAGCCACACGTTCCCACAGCACCCTCCTACCTACAAAGAGAGGTGACCAGGAAGCCCTGCTCTGTCCTTGACACAAAAGTCCCGGGAGGTCCAGGGTTGGGAAGATAAAGTCATCTTTCAACCTCCAGCAGAGCTTAAGCACCTTCTGCCAGCCAGTGTGTCCTCAGCACTTTAGGGCTCTCACAGTGACAGCCCCAAGAAGGGCCATCTTGATCAAGAGTCAGCCCCAGGGTCTCCCTCTGGACCCGAAGCATGACTGGAAAGGTGGTGACAGAGGCGGTGAGAGGGGAGGGACATATGGGCCAGCTCCAGCGGGCACAAGCAAGAACCAGCAGAGCTTTCTTGGAGCGGGGGACCCCAAGGGACAAGATCTGTGTGGGGTCTCCCCTTTCAGCTATTCCTTCTTTTCAAGCTCCCTAGAAAATGCTCGTGGCAGAGCTATCTGGGTCACAGGACTGAAATAAACATTATTTGAATAATCCCAGGCTGACAGCCTTGGAGGATGGACAGGAAAAGTACGCCCTGGAGAGGTGAATCTGATCACGTCACTGGACGTGCCTAGAGGGTGTGTCAGTCACCTCCACACCTCTGGGGAGTGCTCGCTTGCACTCAGGCCCTCAACTGGATGCCCGGGGAGAAGGAAATAGCAAAAGGCACTCAGAAGCGTAGGGCCACAGGCTGACGGGTCAGTGGCTTCCTTACTGCCACCAAAAGGAGGCAGGACTTGAATTCAGGTCTCCTCAACCTCTCCCCAGCCCCCCATCTCTCCTTTGAGAATTGGGGAATTGGGTGGCACATCTCTGAGGGAGCTGGAGAGCTCCCTCAGGGTCTCCATGGCAACCAGGGACTCCTATCCCCAGTAGCAGGATGGTTTCCCTGAGCCAGCCACACTTTCTGGCCCACCCGTTGCTTGGCTGGCATCAGAGGTGAGCTGACTTCGCAGATAACAGGGCACGGCAGTGGCAGCCAATGGGCACGAGGTAGCTCAGTGCCAGGGGGAGGACAGACTCTGGACCACTTAGATGGGAGCCCTGCCACCTGCCAGCTGAAAGTCCTTATCAAGTCTGTTGTCACTCCTTGAGTACTGGCATCTGCCTGGCACTGTGCTACCTTCTTTGCAGTATCTCATTTTACCCCCATGAATTAATAGGGCCTCTTATTGTCCCCATTTTGCACAGAGGGAAATGGAGGCTCAGAGAGAAGAAGCAAATGGCCTAAGGACACACAGCCAGTGAGGAGCAGACTTACACTGAGGTCTTTCTGAAGTCTCCCCAGCTCAGGCTACATATAACCTCAGGATTATATCGCTGTTGCAGAGACGAGCCAGTACTACACCACAGAAACCCACTTCTAGAAACCCAACCCAGCACGAGACCCAAGTCCCCTCCTGTGTCCACCTGGGCAGATAACCAGATGTCTCTGAGCCTCAGTTTCCTCATCTGTATAACAGGTAAGAGTCATGGCTGCCATAGAGGTCAGATAAGCCGAATCCAAACGGGACAACCGCAATTGTAAGCCCCCCCCCGCCCCAAACTTGCCAATCCCAGCCAGTGAGCCTCTGCCCACGCCTGCTTCTCTCCTGTCTCCCGCGCTGGTGGGGCCGGAGGTGGTGCTGGCTGGCGGGAGCAGGCGCGGGCATTCTCCCTCTTGCTGAGCACTGCGGATCGCACCGAGCATTTCCTCTCCTTTTGTGTGTGTTTTTCATGACCTGCTGCCAACAGCTCTTTGCTGGGCGGCTGCCACCATTTACCCAGCATAAGAAAACTGCCTTTCTTCCCCCATTTAGGGTCTGGTTTTAATTTCTACAGTATTCTCTTTAATAACAATGCCTAATTAAAACATCTGTTAAAAAGTCTGTAACATTAACTTTACAGGGAGAATTTAATAGAATTATATTGGAATTGCAGGCATTTAACGGGCTTCCTAATTAGGCTTTTCTTTAAAAAAAAAAGGGGGGGGGGAAGAAGAGGAAAGAAACATTCCACAAATTAAAATCCAGCCTCTTTTTTTATGATAATGTAGGCTGATGGTCCAGTGGCTGGAGAGGACAGGCAGAAGCTGGAACAGAGAGGAGCCAAGGTAACTCAGGGTAATGAAATCTCTGGGGATGGGGAAAGAAAAGGGACAGGGGCCCTAAACTCACTGGCAGCTCTCTCATTAATAATCTCAATTATATCCTGACACCAACCATGGAAAGTAGTATTAGCCCCACTTTACTGATGAAGAAACTGAGGCACGGAGAAAAGTACTTTCCTCACACAGCCAGAATGAGGCAGAGCCTTCCAAGCACGCTCTTTCCCTCTGCTCCACACAGCCTCCCAGCTTTGCATCAGATGGGTTTTCTAGAGCTCTCCGTGGGGCCCATCTCAGATTCAGCCCCTTCTCAGTGATGGCCATCAGGCTGCTTCCCGTGGCCACCCGTGCACTGCCCAAGAGCCCTTTCTGCAAAGCTCCTGCCTAACATGCCCTGGCCCTGGCTTGTTCCCTGCAACCCTTCAAGTTCATGTTGGGGGCTGGGGTGGGGTAGGAGCACAGCCCAGTGCCCTCAGGAGCCTCCCCCAAGACAGGAGTCAAGAGACAAATGTCCAAAGCCATTATTGTGGTCAAAGTAAAAAGTCTAGTCCCTGGACCAGCAGTGTCCATATCAACTGGGTGCCTGTTAGAAATGCAAATTCTCAGCCACTGCCACCCCACCCCCACCCTAGAGCCCCTGAATGAGGGTTTCTCAGGGGGAGCCCTGTAATCTCTATTTAGATAAACTTTCCAGGTGACTCCAGTGGGATTATGGGATTACTGCCTCTGAGCGATAGGCAAGACTGAATCCAGTGATTTTGCTGGAAAGAGCCCCAGTGTTTCTTCCCAGCCAAACCAACTCAGCTGCCATTTCACTGTCCTCAGATACCCAGAGGGCAGCGTGGGACATGGAGAACAACCCAGGCCACTCAAGAGGCCCCTCAATTTAAGCAGAAATCCCCAAATTCAAGGAAAGGGAGTTGCTTCCAGCCACGGTTTTCAGATTCTAGCACACCCCTGTCTGTTTTCAATCCCCCATCCCTCTGACCCACCAGTACCAAAAGCTGCCAGTGGGCCAAGCCCCGGGCGGACTTAAAATAATTCAGACGCAGTCCAGACCCTAACAATAGAGCAGGGACAACAGTCAGACAAAGAGACAACTCCCATCAGCAGGTTAGTGAGGTGCGCACAGACTGTCTTGGGGCGCATCTCCAGCCGTGTGTGAAAGGTTTACTTTTGTCCTGATGGACAGGCAGTGGGGTACAATGGGTACAGCAGGATTTGAGAGATAAATGGAGCCGAGTCTGAAGCCTGACTCAACCACACTGGCCATGTGATCTTGGGTAAATGGTGTTTCCCTGTGAAGCCTCAGTTTCCTGCAGATGTCCAAGGCACAGAGTTAGTGCCAGACTGGTCTGACTCTAAATCAACAAAGGAATCAAATCTCTGAAGGCAGAGATGGTTCCCCGTCCTTCCTCCTCACTGCAGAGCCTGCGCACGAGCTGGAGAGATGGGCAACAGGGTGATGTGGCCTCCCCTGCTCAAAAAAGAACCGGAGCTCTGTGGTTGAGATGTGGAAACAGAGCCTTGGGTAAGGAGTGCCTCTGGACTGCTCAGCCCTGACCCTGTCCCAAGTCTCACCCTCCATAGGGATTCTATTCGGTTTCCTCCTCCCATTGGCAAGCAGGCACCCAGGCCCTGTGGCCCGCTCTTCTTTGTCACTCCCGACTAGGAGTGGCCAGATCTTTCCCTCAGCCCCCCAACATACTTAGGAATCCTTATAAGGCTTTCCTAAATACCCAAGAGAGGACAGGACAAGAGAATAAGAAAACAAGAAGAGGAGGTCTGGAGCACTTCTCCACCATTTACTAGCTGTATGACCTTGAGCAATTTAATTAACCTCTCTGGGCCTCTGTTTCTTCATCCATCAAATGGGAATGATAATATTATGCCTAACACTGGAGTTGCTGTGAGGATTAAAGAAGTGAATATTTGTAATGCACTTAGAATAGCGGCCAGCACACTATAAATGCTACAGAAGTGTTTGTTCAATAAATAATAAATGAAGGCATGAATGCAGTCCAGCTCCGGACTCTGAAGCATAAGCGATTACAGGTTCCCAGATCTGAAAGGGCCCCCTCCAGCCCTATCTCCACCCCAGACCCTCACGGCCAGCTGTCCCTCACAGGAGGCAGCCCCCATCACCTCCGGTCGCTCCCTCATGTGGGTCTGAACGAGGTCGCCGTGGGAGGGAAACAGGCAGCCCCCGCCTGGGCCCCGTGGCTGTAGCCATGGCCATGGCCTCTCGGGGAGCGCTAGGATTCACAGTTCAGCGCGTGGGCAGTTTCAATTGGACTATCTCTTGTGTGATGGCTGCCTCTGTTCAATTACTACTAAAATTCATCAAATGGAACCAAGAGGTTTTAATGCCAGTAATTGTGGTGCAAAATGCTCCGTAATTGGTCTCTCAAATGAAAGTGGGGAGAATCCCGTTGAAAATGAGGCTGCCTTGCCCCTGGACAGTCGGAGAGTGATGGCTCAGACGTGCTCTGCAGAAGACGGTTGGTCTGCCCTCACCCTGCCTGAGACCCCCACCCACACTGGGCTCCCCTTGGGGGGCGCGGGTGGCTCCGGCCTCTCTCCCTGCCTGTGCTGGGTCCGAGAGGACAGGTGGGTACAACCCACACTTCTACAGATCCACCTCCATCCTGATCATCCTGGGACCTTCAGGCCTGCCTACAGACACTGGGAAGCCTGGCAGGCCCCACGCTTGGCCTTTTTATTCTTCTAGATGCGATAATTTCACACCTGCAGGCCTTTGGTCTTACTGACCCTTCCACCTGGATTCTGTTTCCCACTTTCTCCACATCCCCCTCTCATTGTACCCATGCAGTGGAGCCTTCCTTACCTTCCTGGAGAGAGAGAGAACATTATCTGCCTTCTCTTACAGCCCAGACGTGACAATTGTCCCACCACTAGTAATAGCAATGGTTACTCTGAAAGAAGAGGGACTTAGTTCAAAAAATGGCAACAGAATTCCTCTGTGGTGGTTTGTCCGCCAGCAATTCCCCCCAACCCTCTACCCTGCTCCCCACACCAAGAAGGGGAGTCCACTTTCCCTCCCCCTTGAATCCGGGCCAGTCTTGGGTCATGTATTCCATGGACATGACAATGCGCCAGTTCCCAGGTTAGAAAGCCCATTGCCAAGCCCTCACCGGTACCGGTCCTGCCAGGGCCAGTACCAGCTCCATGAATCTTCACAGTAGCCCCTTTCACGGGTGGGCAAACAAAGGCTCAGAGAAGTTACCCGTCTGAGGTCACCCTGTTTGCAAAAGGCAGAGACTGAATTTGAACCCAGGATGTCTGGCTCCAGGACCCATGAGCAGCACTCCTTCTGGCATCTGTGCTGTGGGAGAGGGAAGACTTGGCCTTTCTTATTTAGATATCAGAATAAATCCATGGGGTCAGAAGAGCGAGAGGCACAAGCAGCAACCCAGTCACTTTCATGTGGGGTACAAGCCTTGCTTCCAGGGTGCCTCGTGTGTGCTTTCTTTTTTTTTTATAAAAATTTTTTACTATGTTATGTTAGTCACCATACAGTACATCCCAAGTTTTTGATGTAAAGTTCCATGATCCATTACTTGCGTATAACACCCAGTGCACCATGCAGTACGTGCCCTCCTTAATACCCATCACCAGCCTGTCCCGATCCCCCACTCCCTGCCCCTCTAAAGCCCTCAGTTTGTTTCCCAGATTCCATAGTCTCTCATGGTTCATTCCCCCTTCTTTTTACCCCCCTTCCTTCTTCCCTTTCTTCTCCTACCAATCTTCCTACTTCTTATGTTCCATAAATGAGTGACTGCTTGACTTATTTCGCTTAGCATTATCTCCTCCAGTCCCGTCCATGTTGCTGCAAATGTTGTGAAATCGTTCTTTCTGATGGCTGAGTAATACCATTGTATATATGGACCACAACTCTTAATCCAGTCATCTGTTGAAGGGCATCTCGGCTCCTTCCACGATTTAGCTATTGTGGACAAAGCTGCTATGAACATTGGGGTGCATATGGCCCTTCTCTTCACTACGTCTGGTATCTTTGGGGTAAATACCCAGTAGTGCAATTGCTGGATCATAGGGTAGCTCGATTTTTAACTTTTTAAGGGACCTCCATACTGTTTTTGTGTGCTTTCAACATGCTGTCATTCTATTGTCACAACAACCCCATGGTGGTGAATTTTTATTATTCTCCTCATTTTTCAATTAGGAAACTGAGACCCAGGGAAATTCATCAGTTTGCTCCCAGATCCCCCAGCTGGTAAGTAGTGGAACCAGGTTGAACCTTGCTAGTTCCCTAGACTAGGGGCCTGAGATGCTGCATTATTATATGTTCTGTGGTTGTGTTATATTAACTGAGATGGCCACAAAGACAGACACGCACAGTCCCCCCCGCCCAGGCAGAAGATGGCAGGGGAGGCCTGGGACCCTGGAGGTGCTCAGTCATGATCCGATGGCAGGAATGAGGCTGCTCCTTCGGCATAGCTCCCTGTGGCCGCACCTTGCACCTCACAGTGCAGCTAAACACATGCACTTCTCTGGTATTTTTACCACCGCTGTTGCAGACTCAAGGAGGTGAGGCAAGTGGCCTGAGGACACCCAGCCAGGGCACCCATCCAACCCCACGTCCTGCCCCCCTGCCTGTGGAGGAACTGGGGCTTGCTGATTCCCATCCCCTCCCTGAGCCCTGGGCCAAGCTGGGAGCCCGGGAAAGGACACGCCAGGAAATGCGTGGTTTTCGCCCCCATGCCCTGCCGTGGACCGCAGCCATCCTCCTTAGCTCCGAAGTGCCGACTTCTCTACTGTACGTGGGGCGACCCAGGTGGTCTGTGGCCGGAGAGGCTGAGCCAGCAGAGGGGCCCACGCGAAAGGGGGGCTGTGTCGCCACAGGCTGAGAACACACAGACACACACACACACACATGCACACCCTTTCTCGTGGGAATCCAGCCCAGCCACTGCCTGACCCACCAGCCAGGACCACCTCAACACCAACTTTCTCATGAAACCTGGTTGGGCTGAGGACTCAGGAACTGGCACAAGGCCTCTAAGGACGAGGGAGGAAACACAGCTGGTGTTTGTGGACAGCGTATGAGGCTTTTGCTGATCCTGGCAGACCAGGCGCCTCCTGTCCCCCCAGAGAACCCGAGGGGCGGAGCTGGCAGGGACTGACAGCCGGAGAAGGAGGCTGGCAGCCCGAAGTCATAGACAGCAGAAGGCAGAGAGCCCCCAGACAGGGAGAGACATCAGGAGGGGAGAGACAGAGGCCGAGAGAGACTTCGTGGGGGAAGAGAGGTCAGGATGGAAGGTCGCAGACACAAGGGGTGAAGGCAGAGGAATGTATCAGGCTGGCCAGTCCAGTTCTGCCCAAGCCCCCAGCTCAGCAGGTGCCATAGTCCTGGCCTCCACACCCCAGAGTAATCAATACCTTATGGGCAGACTGAAGCCAAACTGGCAAGAGGCTGTGGATAAGCCACATGTCCATTCGTTGATGACATCCGTGGAACCTGGGACACTAAATGTCTCCAAAGTACCTGCTAAATGCCTCCTAGGCCCTCAGTGCAGGTGAGTTGAGGCCCGCGTGAACGTCCTTGTCTTTAGGGAGTGGCTGGCACTGTACCCAGGAGAATGATGAGCTGCCCTGAGCAGCGGGTCCAGCACAAGAGCTGGGACCGAGCACAGGCAGTCAGCTCTGGGGGGGGGGGTGGCAGGGCGATGGCCCCGGAGCCCCAAGGATGCCCTTCGCCCCTCCCTCTGGGACCCCCAGCCAGCCTGTTGCTTCTGTCTTATCCACACCACCCAGGCATGGGAATCCAGCCACCACTCCCTGGCCAGAGGCAGAGCTTGGGGGCACTTCCTCAGGAGATGAGGCCCCACGGAAAACAGGGCACGCTGAGGACGGCAGGCTTGGTGGACCCAGAGGCTCTTTCTTATCTGCCACTTAAAACACTTTCTAATCAGAAGCGCTCCCGAACGCGTCCCCAGATGTCAGTTCAGATCTGCTGCTTCTGTCAAGCAGACAGAAGAATTCTCTACCGAGCCTCTTCCTTTCCTTTTGGCTCTGGAACATCCCAATTATCCCGGCCTGGTAGCTGTGCTGGGGCCTGTTCTAAAAGGCGGAGTGACCCATTGGAGGGTTCTGACACAGGTCACAGGCTCAGCACCCACCACAGCCCCTACTAGAGAACCCAGGATGACAGGCCCCACAAAGGTGTGCTCTTCCCCATGTCCCCCAGCTGAAGCCTGCCTGGCACCCCACCCCATGGGCAGTGATTTGACACCTGGTCAGAGCCAGGTGAAGGTCAAAGACCCATGAAGGAGATTTAGAATGGTTAAGTGCCCTTCAGCATAAATGAAGACAATGTCATGTCTACACACCAGCCCAACATCATCGTTTATTAAGTACTTCTGGGTGCCAAGCACTGTGTTAAGAACTTTATATGTATCTTCTCAAGCCTTTTCATCCCCACAACTATTTTCTGAATTAGGAACTATTATTATCCCTATTTTACAGAGGAGAAATGGAGGCACAGAGAAGTTAAGTCACTTGCCCAGAACCACACAGAAGGATAGTGGTGGAACCAGGATTTGAACTCCAGAAGTCTGATCCCAGAGGTCTCCTAGTCTGTGTACACAGCCCTTTGTAGCTTACTCCCAAAGTTCACATCCATGCCCCTGTGAGGTAGGTGTAGGGTAAGTCCCCCTTACAGAAGAGCTAGCGGATACGTAAGGACCGGTGGGCATCAGAGCTGGGACTCTGCAGATCCCAAACCCAGAGTCCAAGCCCAGGCCTTGCCACCCCTGGTCCTGGGATGGGTTTTGTATCGAGTCCAGGAAGGTCCTCAATCTTTGAGGACAGAGCTGGTGGCCACATAGCCCAGCCCCCTCTTGATGGCTTAATACTTGAGACACCTGGCCCAAGCCCCACCACCCAGGCCTCCGATCTTTTCCGCGCCCGGCACCCAGCTGGCACCCAGCACACCGCATCTCTGATCTCCTGGAGCAGGTTTCTGCTTGGTTCAGCAGTCATCAGATTAGAGGCGGAGCTGGGAGAACATTGTTCCTCCAGCGGTCTCTCCCTGCCACAGGACCCAGGGAGTCTGCAGGGCTATTAGGAGGACGGTCAGCACTGGCAGAAGAGGGGCTGGCAACAGAAGGGGTGCCCATGCCCCCAAGCTTCCAAATGAGGCTCTCTTTTGCAACATAGCAAAGGCCCCGAATACAAGTGCAGGAGGGAATGCAGTGACCAGCATGGCCTGGATCCAGGACCCAGCAACCTGGAAGGACAGGGCCAGGGAGACAGGGAAAGAGGAGTGTTGGAGGCAGCAACAGAATTTGACGGTGGTACAGGCTTCTGAACAGAGGGCAGTTTTGGCCAAGTCCACCAGGACCCTCTCTGCCCACTAACAGCAACAGCAGGGACATCAGGTGAGCCCTCCAGAGGCCTGCAGGGAAGCATGCAGTGGGGAGATGTGGAGGGGATGTGGTGGAAACCAGGAGCCCCTATGCTGACAATGGAACCCACTGCAGTATCCCATTAAGGTACCCCTATTTCAAAAAGAGTTAAACCCTACATGGTTTAAGTAATAACTCATTAATTTCCAGTTTTGACTAGTCATAACCATCCAGAATATTCTGGCCAGTAGGGTAACCCCACCAAACTGGCATAATTTCTGCCCAGGGCAAAGCTCAATGTTTCAGGTAACTTGGGTGGCCTATGGCAGCTCACTGAAATATTAAATATAGTTCGAGAACGTTTCCTGGCTGCTCTGGGACTGGATCTGCCTTGTTCAGGGCTATTTTTTCAGGGAACCTGGCACATAAAGGGCCTCCATAAATATTTGTGGAATGAATGAATGAATGATCCCCATGAAGATCTTCACAGTCATTTCAGGATCTGGAAACTCCAGATTCCTCATCCAGGAGTTCTCAGCAAAATACACCATGAGTTTGCAGCCACTGACTGGCATGGTCACAGAGAGGAACACAGGTACACACACACACACGATATGTCCAAGTGCACTTGTGCAGGACACACACACAAACACACACACCCAGCAACAGCACCAGGGGCTTTGAGAGCAATAGTAGGAGAACCGTTGCTCCCAATTAAAATCAGAGTGTCAAAGGGAAGAGAATTTACTTGCAGAACCACAAAGCCACAGAGAGGTCACTGAAAAAGCCTCTAAACTTGTTTACAAAAATATGCAATTATGTATTAACTGTTCTGCCATAATTGCACTGAGCATTTCTTTTTAACCGCCTCACTGTTAACTCTTCAGAGGAAAAAAGGAAGCTGTCTGTGCCTGGAGAAAAGAGAGCAGGACGCGGGGGACCAGGTCATCAATTAAATTCTTGCCTCCCAGCCCATGGCTGATGGCATGATCAAGCCTCAGTCTCCTCCTCGGAGAAATGGGGATAGGAGTGCCCACTGCTCAGAAGAGAATGAGATCACCTAAGCAGAGGCATCTGGCACCAGTGCCAGGCATCCTGCAGCCCACACACAAGGGTGGTTCAGGTTCTAACAGGAATCACAAACTCCTCGCCATGAACAGTCTGCCTCTCTGATGCCTTACCAACAGGGCTCACAGAACCTAGTAACTAGTAACTACGCTTTGGGCAAACCAGGGGCTCATCGACCCACCTAAGTCCTCCCAATGGCCTTGGGAAAAGACATTCCCAAAAGGTGCCAGGAGCATCTGAGAAAGAGTCCCTCCAAAAGAGCCTCTTGAGCTAACTCTGGGTCTGGCGGTGTACCATTCTTTAAAAAAGAAAACTAAATAACTTCCTCCCCGAGATGTTCTATTTTCTCTATTCACATTTCCTGGCTACTGTCCTGGTTCAGCCTGGGGAGTCCTTAGGAATTAGCAACTCACAGACCAGTAAGGAACAAGAAAGAAAACCCTTGAGTTTCTACCGCTCTCCAGGAATCATGCTATATCACATCTCAGGTGGCAGTGTCTAAGCCTCAGGTTTCTCATCTCTAAAATAGGGAAAACGAAAATAATTTGCATTTAAACTTCATGTAATCTTCCTGCACGTGACACAGCACCCAAGAGTTGATAATCACCCAATTTTTGCTGCAATTAGTATTCATCATTCTCACAACAAAAATAATTTGCAAGTAAAGGCTCAGAGAAGTTAAGTAACTTGCCTAAGGACACACAGCTGTCAAGCCGCAAAGGTGGGATATGAACCCAGGAAGCCCATACGCTGCCATCCTCCGTGCTTCCATCTGATAAGCGTCCGGCCATCAGCTCCTATTACAATCCAGGGACCTGAGCCTAGTCAAGAGGTCTGGGAATGGGTGGTTTGGGGTTCTCCACGGTTGATGACCAAGAGCACACAAACCGCAGTCTCCCATCTTCCAAGCACTCCTCTCTAAACCTCGCGAATGAGATCTTTGTCCCTCTGCCGTGGTTTTGTGGAGCTCAGGTCACGAGCTGCCACGCACCAGGTCAGTGATCGTGAGTGGCTTACTTAGCCTCTGAGTGCCTCAGTTTCCCCATCTGTAGAGGGGGGATGAAAAGTAACCCACCAGGTTATTGTGAGAAATAACATATTTAAAAGTGCCCACAACATTCTGGGGGCTTCGTGAAGTTCAGTCTAACCTGGTTTAGGGTCAGGAGGATTACTCGTTTTATTTCCAAATCGGTGACAGCACCCCCACCCTTGCCACGTAACCACCTCGACATGATTGCACTTTGCCTTAGAATCAATCCCTGCCTCCTTGGCAGAGGACTTTCAGGCATCGGAGAGAGCGGGCTGCTGTCGCTGCTCACCTCCTCTTGGCCTGCCCTTTCCTGCTTCCTCCTTCCCGTCTTGCCACCCCATCTTTCTCACAGGCGAAGACCTTTTCTCTCCAGGCCCACGGCACAAACCCTGCACTTCCAAAGGAAGCAAGCACTGAATAGATTTAGCAGGTTCTGATAAATGTCACATTTATTTTGGTGCCAATGGAGTCACTGCATTTTAATGAAGACCCCACCCCACCCCCACCCCACCCCTGCCCCAGATGTTGGTGCTGGTGGCAACACCACACGTTCTGCTGCCACCTTGAAACTGCAGTTCCAATAAGCAGGCGTCGGAAGGTGATGCTGGGTTTGGCCTCCCGGCCCAGAGATGCTGCTTCTGGGGGCTCGCTTTGCCAGCTGGCACCTCTCAAGCCTCTGGTCCAAGCTCCTTTTCCTCATCTGAAGATGATGTGTGCCAGGGCTCCTGGCTGGGGGCTGGGCGCCATGGAGAAGCTCAGGGCCTGTTCGCTGGTTTTAACAGATTCCAAAAATCCAGGTGCAGGGACCAGACAGGGGGGGAATGGTTGGCTGCAAGAGCTGCTGCCCAGGAGAAGCTGAATGGCTGGCTGAGCAGGCAATTCCCCGGGGCTAAAGAGCGGCAGCCCCAGATTGGGCCCCTTCTCCTGAATACCTCACCAAGAAGGGGGACCCTGGCCTGGGAGGGAGGGCGTGCTGGGAAGGGCAGGACCAGAAGCACAGACCTTTCTTTTATTATGGCTCCAAGTGACTGGAGGAGGGGACGGAAGAGCCACAGACCTGGCTCCCACCATCTCCCCCACCCTGCGCCCAGCCCTCCTTGCAGACACTTCCAACCCTGGGGCTGGAGACCTCACAGGTGATGGGCTGGCATGATGAGGCAGCCCCTTGAGAACTGCTCACACACACACACACACACACACACACAC
The DNA here is from genome assembly GCF_002007445.2 of Ailuropoda melanoleuca. Classification (NCBI taxonomy): domain Eukaryota; kingdom Metazoa; phylum Chordata; class Mammalia; order Carnivora; family Ursidae; genus Ailuropoda; species Ailuropoda melanoleuca. The sequence goes on along the minus strand of NC_048230.1, from coordinate 63,897,926 downwards.
ACACAGAGTAAAATAAAATCCACCCTTTCCCTACAGTTTGCTGAGCCTAGGTGTTCTCTGGGTTCCTATTGTCTGTGGGTCTTAAGGGTCTGGGTCTTACGCTCGGGAAGCTGTGTTTGTCATAATCAGGAACCAAAGCCTGCATGCAGATGCTGTATGGTGGGGCAAGAGGGAAGGAGTGAGAGAGGGGCCATGTGGGAGGGAGAGAGCAGGGAGCGATGCCTCACATCTCCAGAGGCCACCAGATGTCATGGTTTGGGTTCCCTTAGAAGCAGACCCTGAGACAAGGATTCTAGGGCAGGCAGTGTCCTTAGTAGGTAGTCGCAGGAAGCATGAGGAGGGGAGGAAATGTGTGTGTGTGGGTGGGGGGAAGTCACTGAAGAGTGCATGGTCGAGAAAGTGAGCACCCCAGGAACTCAGGGGGCTGGTGGAAAACATGCACCTCTAAGTTAGACCACCTGAAGAACTGGTGGAGGGTCCCCCTCCTAGGGCATTCATTCCATAGCACTTCTGACTACCTTCCTGGAGAGGTGGCCGGTGATCATCACACCAGTTACTGTGTTTCTTCCAGAAGTAAGGTCCCTGAGGCTCAGCTGGGAAGCTGCTGTAATATAGTTATTTATCTTCTGAGACCCCACTTGAATGGACCTTCTCCCTAAATCTTTTGACTGCTTACACTATCCCAACAGAAATTAGTGTTCTCATTATATCTCATCTGCACGTGACTTAGGACGTTTATCATGCTGCTTTGTAACGACCCTTCCCCCATCTGTGTCCTCTGACTCAGCGTGGCTGAGAACCATAGGTAAAGTACCCAACATATTGCAGGGAATTGGCAAAGGCTTGTTCTCTCTCCTCCACGCTCCCTCCAACCTCGTATCACCAAAAGCCGGCAGTGTGCGTGAGACCCATAAATGCTTTATTGAATTGCCTGGAATAACAAAGTAACTCTAGAAATGAAATCGTCCTCAATGTTCATACCAGAGGAAGAGTTACTCTAGATCTTAATGCACATGGGAAAAAAAGAGGGAATAAATCAATACATAAAGAACATTCCGGGCAGAGGGAACCCCAAATAATTGTGCATATGTGAGTGGGAAAAAGTATGAGGTAAGCAGGGGCTGGACCATGCAGATCTCCAGGCTGAGGGATGGCAGCGCCATAGGGCGCACAGACAAGGACTTTTCCAAAAGCGCCAGAAGGCCCAGTGAGCCATTAGGACTTTGGGTGGGAGACGATGCTTCAGGCCAGAATAGTCACCCAAGCTCAGAAGGAGAGACACGGTTTCTGAAATCCCGAGCAGATGACAAGACCAAAGCAGGAAGCTTCTGTGATCAGTGACCATGGCAAGAGCACTAGGGAAGACAGAGTGCCCAGAGGCCACATTCTAGGAGGGGAGGGGATGGATTAGAACCACTTCATGCTCACCCAATTCTCAAAACAGGAACTAAGGACCAATGAAACATCAGGGCCAATGAAACAGAATCTCCGAAGGGGGGAAATCAGCACTCAGCAGTAGCCCGGGGAGGACTTTAAATCACTGAAAACAAAGGCAAAGGGCCCAACTCAGCTTTGTTCCAAATGCTGTGTCTACAAATAGCAAAGTCAAATCAGAAGTACAGGCAGAAACTAATTGAAAAAAAAAATACATTCACCTTATTTTCCCAACAATGAGGTGATGCATACTCATTATAGATTTGGGATACACAGAGAACACATCAAAGAGAATAAAAATCACGTGTAATTCCATTAGATTTTCGTCTATGCTTTTTCACTCTATGCAACACAGATTTTCCCTAAAATTGGGATTATGACAGACAGTTTTATTGGCTTCTTATGCCACTTAACAATATATCACAAAGACTGTATCTGTGATTAATTTATATTAAGAGTTGCATAGCTTCCATCACACGGATATCATATCTGATTGGTCAGTGCCCTATATGCTGAACATGTAGCTTATTTCCCTTTTTCACTGTTATCTATCACTGTGCAGCAAACGCAAATGTTCTTCTACAAACAACTATTCCTTAGGATACATTTCTGAAAGCAAGAGTACGAGGTCAAAGGGGATGCATATTTCTAGAACTTATGACATGCGCCTCAAAGTTGTCCTTCGGGGGACTTCAGTCCCCCTGAAGCAGATAGTCCAGGCCTGTGCTGTTCAGTACAGCTCCACAGGCCCTACGTGACTATTTGCATTTAAATTAATTAAAATTAAATTGAGTTAAGAATTCCTCAGCCTCACTAGTGACATCTTGGGTGCTCGATGATCACATATGCAAGCAATGGCCACATTGAACAGACCAGATACAGAACATTTCCACTAGTGAAGAAAGTTCTATTGGACGGTGTCACTCTAGACTACAGAAGGGACAAAGAAGGCAATCGACAAAATAAATAAGTCAATTGTACAGGATATTAGAGAGTGATAGCCAGAGAAAAAGACAAGGCACAGTAAGAGGGCTAGGGAATTGCAGAGTAGAAAGGATTTGTCATTTGGGTAAGATAGTCAAGGAAGGCGTCTCTAACAAAATGACATTTTAACTGCAACCCACAGGAAGAGAAGAAACAAACTATGCAGATTATCTGAAAGAAGAGCATTCTGGGCAAATGGAAGAGCAAGTGCAAAGGCCCTGAGGTCAGAGTATGCCTGGCATGCCCAAGGAAGAGCAAGGAGACCAGTCTGACTGGAGTAGACTGAGAAGGTTAGAAAGACATAGATGAGATCAAAGAGGGGACTCTGCAAGATCACATGCGGTCTTACAAAGCCACTCAAGATACTGGCTTCTACTCCAAGTGAGTGGGGGAACCTCTGCAGGGTTTTGAGTAGAAGGAAGGTATTAACTGAACTAACATTTTGAAAAAGCACTTTGCTAAGTTAAGGACAGGTTTGAGGAGAGGACAAGAGAGAGCAGAAGCTAGGAGACCAATGATGAGAGCAAGGTGATAATTCAGGGGAGAGGAATCGGCGGCCGGAGCCCAGGTGATGACAGAGGTGGGGAAGGTGACCGCATGCTGGATGGGGCTTGAGGGTGGAGCCCACGAGATTTGCAGGCACCACTGGCAACAATCCTGGGCTACAAAGAAACAGCACAGGGATGAGACATATCGCTGGGGATTTTGGAGAGGCAGCCTCTCTCAGGAAGTGACCTTGGAGCCGTGATCGGAGATCCGGGTAGGAGTGAGTGGTGAAGATTTTACAAAATTCGTTATCCGGGCATCTACAGCCTCCTGACAACAAGGAGAAGGAAGGAAAGTGAATGGCAGCAGTTTCCCCCTGGGAAGAGGAGAAACTTTGCCGCAAAGAGCTGGAAACAACCCAAAGAGCTGTGGATGTATCTGCAACCCAAACAGCTTTGCTGTTATGGGTCTGTTTGTCATAGATCAGTTAGTGGGTAGATTGCCTCGGCTGGATATGGAGATGTAGACAATGCCAGAGCGGATAATGGTGCCCGCGCGCTGCCAGGCGCTAATCAGGACCCGGCAACGACTCTGCTGTGCCCATGGAAGTGCGAGCATTTGGAGTTATTACTCAAGGCTCGTCTCTGCAATTAGATGATTGCATAACCTTAATATGATCAATCCTGCCGGATGTGAATTGTGCAGCTGTAACCACAAAATAAGGTGGCATTTCTGTTTTCTTGTTGAACGCAAACATTATATATGCGCAAGTCATAATTTTATAACGGTCGCTCTTGGCAAGAAAGAGCTTTGTCAGTCAGAAGATGCAGTTGAGAAAAAAAATGTGTGTGTGTGTGTGTGTGTGTGCGTGCGTGCAATACGAGAGCTTAAAGAGACAGTCATAATGTCAGGCTTCGTCTTGGGAAATGTTGCTCTGTGGGTTCTGCTGCTTCTTTTTTCCTTTGTACACAACGATTCTGAGGCCAGGAAGTTGGGAAACTTGGAGCCCCTCTGGAGCCCTCCCGGGACAACACAGCTTTGCTCTCACACATGCACCACACTGAGAGTCCCAGGGAATCAGCTCGGTATTCATCAGCAATTGCACATCACACCCCGTTCATCAAGCCTCATTGTTCGGTGGGGACGTGAGCTACGACTTAGGCTCTTCCGATTCGAGATCCTTGCAGAAATCTGAGCCCAGCCCCCGAGGCCCAGCTCGAGGGACTGCAGGGACACAGCCCTCAAATGCCCTCTCCACCTCACCAGCTCAGGGGCCCCCAAGGGAGCTGTGACAAACGAACGTGGAGACCAAGGCTGATGTTCTCCAGGTACGTCCTCTGTCTCTGGCCTGATTTCCAGGGGGCACAGAGGTCGGAGGGAGGAAAAAACCTGGAGGTTAGGAGCTGTCCTGTGTTGGGTCAGAGCCTCCTCATATGCAAGGAGGACGAGACAAGGAGAAGGAGACGGGTGGGAGCGAGGGCGCAAAGAGATTTACGAATAAAGCAGCCTGAAGGCGTGTCAGAGGAAGAGAGCTGGTGGCCAAGTGAGAGAACACCTCAGATGTGGGGGGTGCGGGGGCTCAACAACAGTATCTGAGCGGGGCCATGATCTCATGGCTGGAACGAACAACAAAGCCAGGTGTGGCAGACAGGCTGAGTTCCCCTTGAGGCGGACACAGAGGTAGAGACCCACGCACAGGAGGTCTCTCCGTGCCTGGGGGAAGGGCAGGAGGCAGGAGTGGGCAGAGGGAGAAATGGGCCATGATGAGCCCCAACAACACGGCATCAGTGGGACCCAGGGGAAGCTCTGAGGCTGGGAGGATCCTTCAGGGTTGTTCCAAGTTGGGGCACAGGGGCCATGCCTTTAGACCCTGCACTGAGCACACACCGATGCGGGCTGCCCCAGCAAGGACATGTGATCAGCTGGGGTGAGTCCCAACAAGGGCTGACAGTGGAGAGCTATCTGCCGACAACCCCTACAGCAGCAGGTGGAAGGGATCCTTCGGTCCTGAACAGGGAGTCTGGGCAATGCTGCAGAGCCTCGCCAACACCAAGTAAAGCATTTGAGAGTATCAAAAACTAAAACTGGGTGGAAGCCAGAGACTGTCCTCGGTGACAAAGAATCAGGTGTGGGCCAGAGGGCAGGTGTTAATGATGGGTGAGCTAATGAGCTACTAGTTTCTGGGACAGATGCAGGCTCACCTGAGGTCCCTCAGTAAAAGCCCCAGTTCCCCCCCCCAAAACAACCACCTATCTTAGACCTTTCCTAAATGGCCCAGCTGGGTGGAAGCAAAAGTCAAGGAGGGCAGGTGCCTCAACAGGAGAGAACCGCCCACAACCAGCATGATCATCTGGCAGCTCGTGTTTGCAGAGCACCACGGTGTGCTGTCCCTACCAGCCTTTACAACAGGCTTAGAAGCTAGCAACCCCACGAAGGTCCACTGGAGTCCAAGGCAAGGTTGGGCTCCCCCAGAACCAGCAGGTCCTCAACCTCCACCTCCAGCCCACACCTCTCTCCCGAGGGCCAGATCCACACACTCGTTCTCCAATAAACACCTCTGCTTGGACATTCACAGGACACCCAACTCATGTATCCTACGTCACTCTCATCTTCCACCCTCAAACATGGCTGCCTTCCTCTGTTCCAAATTTCAGTAAATGGCAGGGCTTCCACCCATTTGGACAGGGCAGAGCATGTCATCCTTAAGTCCTGGATCCCTTCAGCCCCACACATCCAACACAACAGGTCCTGTGCAGCCTACCTCCTTCCCAAGTCTAGAACCCAGCCAGATCCCTCCCTGCCCGTTATTCCACCCACTATAAGGCCCCCTGATCTCCCAGAAGCAATTCTCTCAGTTAAGTCTTCCTGCCTCCAAACTTACTTGCCCCTCCCATTACCTTCTCTTTGTACATTCAGAGGATCTTCCTGAAATGTGAATCTGATCACAACTCTCCTCCGCTTAAAATCCTCCTGCGTCTGCCCCACCGTTTTTAAGATAAAGTCAGCATGCCTTCCCACAGAAAAACTTCTGCTGATCTTTGTGGCTCCTGTGTCTCTTTGAAGCCTCGTCTCTAGATATTCTCTCTCTCTCTCGCACCTGCACACACACCCTTGCATGTGCATTTACACTCCACATTTATGCCGTTCAATGCAGTAGTTATTAGTCACATGGAGCTATTGGGCACTTTTGAATGCGCCTAGTCCAAATTGAGATGTGCTAATCTGTGGGCTAATTAACATTAATATTTGGTTAATTAATTAGTTTTACCTGTTTCTTTTCACTTTTTAAATGTGGCTGCTAGGAACTTTTAAATTAGACACGCGGCCCGCATTCTGTTTCTATGAGAGTGCGGCACAAGCCCCTCTGGGATGGAAGGAACAGCACCCCCTCTCCCGCCCCGTCCCACCGGTACCCGGGAGTTTTCTCAGCTCAGGGCTCAGAGACCGTGCCCTGTCTAAGCATTTCAACTGACCTCAAGCAAAGGAAACGGTCCCATCAGAGCTGCAGCCTCTGCCTTTAAGAGGTGGGCGGCAGGTACTTTATCTTTCAGGTACTGGTAAGCCCTGGGCAGACTAACCTCAGAAGAACCAAGAGGGGCCGCAGAGTTCCACATGCAGGTGTCAAAGACCATCCCCCTTATGAGCCGGGGAAGCTGTGCAGAGCACGCTTCAGGGAGGAAAAGCCAGCCAGTGTGCCTCGGAGAATCACTTCTTCAGATCAATGAGTGCTATGTGGTGTGGGTTCGGGTGGCATCGCAGGGTCGGAGGGATGGGGCTGCCCGAACGTGGGGAGCAGCGGACACTGGGCTCCAGAGAAGACTAAAACAGGATAGCTCTTTCTCCAAGACAGAAGGAAAGGGAGCAAGGCTCACAAACCGCTCAGAGTAACTTTCTCATTGTTGCTATTTTCCCGGGGCTCCCTGAAGAGTCATACATCACAGAGTTTGGAATATTTTCTCCTGCACTGTCCTTTCCGTCAGGGAGCATCCACACCGCAATAATGTCTATCACACGGGGATTGCCTCGTGGTGGGAATGGGGAAGCGGAGGCAGGAAAGGGAAGTGCGGCCTACCCATCAGGCTAAGTCTCCTACAGATGAGGCCAGGCGTCCCAGGGCTTTGAGGACAAGCAGGTGTCTATAGGGGCCTTTGGAGCCACCAGGGAGAGCGCTGGGCAAGGAGCTGCGAAGTGATGAAGAGGTTCAGGAGCAGCTGAGACAAAGCCCCACTTCCCCCAGTCCGCTCCAGAGGAAGATGGTCCTGGAAGGGAGACTTGTTCTCACCCCATCCCGCTGCCCCTTCTTTCTGGGCTGTGCTTCCCTCCCCAGCTGCTGCCACCTCTTCCAGGAGGTCTTCACAGTTGCCCTCAGCCCGGGCGAGGCGTTGTTCCTCACCGTTCCCGTAATCCCCATTCCTGATTCCATTGCCGCTGACTGTCTGTTTGACTCAATTCCTCAGCAGTGAGTGCCCTCAGGGCAGGAAGCTGAGTCTGAGGATCTTCTCATCCAGTGTCCAGCTCAGGCTCTCACAGACACACAGCGGCTGCTCAGTGAACGCTTGCTGGATGAATGAGTAGTCCCACGCTGATCTGGGATACAAGAGGAACACCCTACACTGGTCCTCTCTTCAGGCCCCATCTGAAGCCCGGCTCTCTTTTGGCTCCAAGGAACTTCTTGATTGCCAGCTTGACCACCCTCCCTTTCCAGAAGCAGCCGCCTGTTGCCTCCAGAGCTCTAGGACAGCAGGGGATGATGGGCACCTGTCGGGAGGCCCTCTGATGAGAGAGTTTTTCCTAATTCTCCTGTCACTTAAACAAACTGGGGCCCTGATTGATAGAAGAGCCATTTTTACAAAGACTGGGAAAAATGGCTTTTAATATCGGTTTTTAAGAAAGAAAGTATGGCCCCTATAAACTGTTAAACTTCACTTTATTGACCATAAATCTGTATTTTGCTCAATGCAAAAGTTTTTCATCTTGTACAGAAAAATGCTGAAGCAGCGACAACTGCCGAAAACAAGAAGTTTTCTCTTAGGGACAATTTATATGAAAAAGTTATTGAATTTCTGGTTAGGGAGGCCAGACCCGGTGGCTGGTGGCGCCCCTCCCCGCCCCCAGGGCTCAGCCTGCATGCGCCCTCGTGACCCTTCGCTGATCAATGTCAGGAGAAAATTAACCAATTGTGAGTCTATTAAGTTGTGGGCACCAGGGATGTTAAAGCCCAGAGCAAAGACGAGTTTCTCCCTAAGGACATGAAACTGAGACTCTCCTTACTGAAAATGCAGCCCGCCTTTCTGCCAAAGGGAAGGCAGGGAGGAGCTGGTTTGGGAGTGCGCCTGCCAGCCAGGAGGTGCTCTCCCCATGATGGTCTCCTTCCATTCCTGGAACCCCCACCCCACCCCCCAGGGAGAAAGGCTTCATCAGCCACATTTTGCAAAGGAGCAAATGGAAAATTAGAGAGCGTGGGTAATTTACTCAAAGTCTTGTGGCTCGGAAGTGCTGGATTAATTTCTCTGAGCCTCAGTTTCCCCATCTGAAAATTTACCCAAAAGTACTAAGCCCAGGACTGGCACACAGTTGGTGCTCAGAAGATGTCTGCCTTCTTCCAGAGGTCAGGGATCTGAAGCCAAGTGTGGCTGACACTAACACCCAAACTTTCTCCCTGAAGAAATTGCCTCCTTATCAGTCTTCCTGAAACCTGAAGGAAGTTTCCTTAAGGAAGTGGCTTCACTGAACCTCCTGTGTATACATGGTGCAAAGGAGCAATATTCTTTCTGCACGAAGAAAGTCAACACAGCATTAAAAGTATGCATTTTGACAAGAAGCTGGCAGGCTCCTTAAAAGTACCTTGTCTCACAGCTCCGGGTACCAGAAATTTTACCATTAGAGCTACCCATTCTTGAATTAAAGCACTATCCTGTGTCAAAATGAAAACACTCCTGGTTGGGCTCACATTTACAAAAAAAAAAAAAAAAATCATAACACCAGAGCTAGAAAGAGCACCCCCCACCCCAGGATTATCTAGTACAATTAGAGCACACAGGGTACATTTAGTGAATCAAGTCCTACTGATTGGTTGTTCCTGCCTAAAGATCTGTGTTAAGAAAGATTCTGAGGCAGGATCTAGGCTCAGTGGAAAAGAGTATAGTATTCTATTAGTAAGGTCCGCTTTAGGCCAGAAAGCAACTTGTCAGAGAAGCCTCTTCAATGGTCTCCTAACCTTCAATCCCCCCATTCCCCTTGCTGCCAGCAACTTACTCCCTCAATACAGCTGCCAAAGCGATCTTCCTAACACGGATATGATCACATTAATCTCACCATTCAATATCCTGCACCAGCAGGACAAAATGCAAAGCCCTTCATGAGCCAATCCTGCTTCCTTTTCAAGTTTCACCTCCTACCACTTCCTTCATATGTTATACCCAGGGAGCACTGGACTACTTTGACTTCCCTGAGACCCACTGTTTTCTCACGCCACCATGTTTTTCAGACCAAACTACCTAGAACAGCTTCTCTCCACTTGCACAAACAGCAAACTCCTATTCGGTCCTCAAAACCTCACTCAAGAGTGCACCCTGGGAAGCCTCCCCTGACTCCCTCAGTACACAAGTGCTCCCCCTCCAGTGCTCTCACTGCACCTTTCACAGCGCTCCATTAACCCCCTGTTGCATCGCTGTGAGTCTCCTGAGGGCAGGAACACAATATCTAATTTTTCTCTGTGCCCTGAGGATGCAGCTTAGACCCCAGCACAGTAACACGTGAAAATATTTGAGTGTGTGAATGAATAGTTGAGTGAATGAATGAATAACTTCCCTTCGCCAAAGCATATGCCTGTTCATCAACCTTTGAAACAAGACTGACCTATCAAATATAAACATGATTCCGCTGACAAACATCTTACTGAGGTCACTGCTAGGAGGAAGGAGTAACGGATGCAAACACGGTCTCTGCCCTCACGGAGCTTATGGTCTGGTGGGAAAGACAACTCATATAAGAGAGATGGGGTGTCTGGGTGGTACAGCCATTTAAGTGTCCAATTCTTGGTTTCAGTTCAGGTTGTGATCTAAGAGTCGTGGGATCGAGCCCCGCATCACCCCGCATCAGGATCTAAACTCAGAGACTACTTAAGTTTCTCTCTCCCTCTACCTCCCCTGCCACTCTCTCTCTCTAAAATAAACAAATCTTTTTTTAAAAAAGAGAGGTAGATAAATGCATAAGTAATTACAAAGGAGGAAGCTGTCGTGAGGATGAGCACGGAGCTGTGATGGTAGGAAGGGGTGAACCACTTAGTTGGAGTTCTGGAGAAAATAATAGGGTCAAACCTGTAGGATGCAAAGGAACCAGTTGTGGAAGCTGGGGGAAGGGATCCTAAGCACGTGGAAGAGATCTGTGATGTTTTCAAGGCAGTACAGAACTTGGTGTGTCTGGAACTGAAACATAACCAGGGAGGTTGGAGTGAGTGAAGAAGGGGAGAGGAGGCTGGGCTAAGGCTGGAGAGAGAGGCAGAGGCCTGATCAAAGTAAAGAGGTTGGATTTTGTGCTGAGGGCAATAGGGAGCCGTGGGGGAGATTTGAGCAGGAGAGTGTCAAGAGCTGATGTACTTTTTACAGAGATCACTCTGACTTTTATGTTGTAAATGGTTCATTGAGAGACCACAGCAGTAACCAGGGCAAGAGGTGATGTTGGCTTAGCCACAGATGGTGGAAAGAAGTTGATGGATTTGGCTCATGTTTTAGAGAGAAAGGCAGTAGTATGTGATGTAAGCTCTGAAACCCATCTGACTCCCTTTTCAAACTGGATTAGCGCAAAAGTCCCAAACACAGTCCTTCATCATGTGGCACTAACCCTCCTCCCACCCCTTGCTCCTTTGGTCTTCTGACTTTAGTTGAGACAATTTGCTCCATTTGGAAAAGAGAAGTGGACTGAAAGCCTCTAACACACTCAGTCTGACACCTAAGAACACAGGGATGGAAGTCACTTGGGTGGCTGGAACCCCTCCCCAACTAGAGCCACCTGAATCCCCGAGTAGAGGGGGCACCATTCCAGAATAAGCCCAAATAGCAACTGTCACATACAAAATAGAAGATGTACCTCTTTCTAACCATGCCTTGTTAACAGCTGAACTCAAATGCCAAAAATGGTGGTACTGGGGAGTGTGGACTTTTAATACCTACAGAGGACGCAGGAAAAAAATGTATAGAGCAAAAGAAATTGACCCCTTTTGGGTAGACCTGCTCCTCCTTCTAGGTCTTAGAAAATCAGATGAAGATCTTTACATCTAGTTTTTAAGTTGGGTGTGAGTTCACAGGTGTTTGTTATTTCACTATGTATCACTTGGATATGCTATATATTTCTCTGTGCATATCAAATGTAACATTTTTAAAAGGAGGGAAGATAGCTCTTTTAAGGGAAAAAGGTGGAACTACTTCCATCTGCTCAATATCCAATAAGCAAATAAGGTAAAAGCTGTAGCAAGATTGTTAGCGGCTTTGAGTTAATGAGCTGAGCCCTAGTAGACAGGTCAGAACAAAGGTTTAGATTCACATTCCTTGTTCGTTTCACTCAGGAAATATTGGCTGATGCATGCTCTGTGTGGGGTGCTTGGAGCTGCCCCTGAAGAGCTTCCAGGCCGGGGCAGGGAAACAGAGCAGGAAACCATCACCGGAGGACACGGCGGCAAGTGCTGATTAAAGCCAGCTCCAAGCCAGCCAGAAGGGGTTAGGGAAGGCTTCCCAGAACAGATGACAAAGGAACTGATTCTACAGAATTTCAAGGGGACAAAACAGTGGCGAGCTGGTGCCAGCTATGTGTACGCTCTCCAGCTTCTCTTCAGGCATCATAGGGGTAGCTTGGAATCAACTATGGTGGGAGTAGTTACACCGGGGAAATTGGCAAATACTATAAATCGGGTTTGGCTTTTTTCCCAGCACACAACTGGAGGTAAGCGCTGACAGACCCCGGAAGACTTAAGTTGTGCATGACACGGTGGGCGCAGGGGAAGGTGAAGATAAAGTCAAAGGCCATGGAGGACATTCCTAGGCCAAGACTTTTGGGGTAACCAGGCAGCCAGGAGTGCAACATACCTGAGTTAGAATCCCCGCTTTGCCATTTTCCAGCAGATGATCACGGCACACATTTCACGTCTCCAAGCCTGAGGTTCGTCATCCGGAAAGACGATTCAACCAGGTATTAGAGGTAAAGTACTTAGCACAGTGCCCGCCACATCATAAGTGTTCAACACCAGCTACCTATGCGTAGGCTGTAATTTTTTTACGTAAGCTCTACACCCAATGTGGGGCTCGAACTCATGATCCCGAGATCAAGAGTCACCCGCTCCACCGAGCGAGCCAGCCAGGCCCACCTAGGCTGTAATTTTTTACTTAGTGTTTCAACGGTAAGAAGCAAACGTTGGCAGCGATTAAGGGAGAATCTTCTAATCCCACCTGCCCATGAATGCATAGCAGTGAAAGGGCAGCTCCTCTCAAGAGAAGTGGTTTACCAAATGCCCAAAGTCAAAATGAAAAAAAAACAAAAAACAAAAAACAAAAAAAAACCCTCCAAACTGAAATCGTCATGTGAAAAGCAAGAGATGACATTCAGTAAGTATGTGTTAACCCCTCGGCACTGACCCACAGTGAGTTTTTAATAAATTACACTAGTTTTAGTCCTTATTTCAAGAAACTTCCTTCAGACGCCGGATCAACATGAAACATTCAAATGAGGTAAGGCCTTTTTGAGGGTTCTCCTCAATGTCCCATATCCTGGAAATTCTTTCCACTTGGCTGGAGGCAGCATGAACCTTTCCCAACCCTGTATAAGCTGTAAGGATTAGAATGCCTACCCCCTTCCACTGGTTCTTTCCCCAACACAGGTAGTTTCTGCACACATATTTACAGATCGTGCATCACTCAGAGGTTCAAGGGGACCCCTCTGCAACCAAGATCTCTCCCTCTCTATGTCTCTCTGTCTCTGTCTCTCTCTGTCTCTGTCAGCGTCTTTCTTTCTCTATCACTTTGCTTGCATGCTTGCTTTCTCTTCTCCGATACTTCTTCCCCTGAAAATTCTAGCAAGCTTGGCCTCCCTGAACTGCAAACTCCATCTTGTCCACTCAGTGAGACCACTGGGCTCTGTTTGGGTTGTGTCTCTCGCCACTATCCCGGGAATCTCTCCAGCAAGGTAGCAGGAGCCATCCTATGCTCCCCTGGTTTGCTTCCCTTCTCTGACGGTTACCACCCTGCATCCTCTGACATCCCAAGTCTGGACGCTTTTCATTTATTTGGATGTTTCATTACTGAAGGCAAGAGGGTAAATCCAGTCAGATCACGACCAGAAGCAAAAATCTCCAGAAGGATGTTTTAAAGCTACAGAAAACAAGACAAAACGGACAAAGTGGAGATAAATACAAACAGCACATAACAAATGGTTACTAAACATTTGTTGGGTTAAAATGAACCAGGCACTGACTAAAGACCACGTACATGTTTTATGGGGAGAAACAGCCCTGCCTAGGACAGGGCGAGAAGGAAACACGGCCGCCACACGGACACCCCTGCATCCCATGGACATCCTGGCGTCCCCGAGCGCACCACCCCACCGACACCCCAGCGTTCCCAAGCATGCCGCTGCAGCAAGGCTGCTGAAGCTGATGAGCCAAGATCATAAGGGAAGAGAGGCATGAATGAGCTGCAAACGCCAATGAGAAAATGGAGATCCAAGGTGCTCACTGACAGGACAAAGGAAACTGGAAAGGACAGGATCGTAACTTTGTGATAAAGTCCATCAGGGAGGATAGAAACCCACGCTTCCCGGAGGCCAACACCCACTCCATCTGACTGGAAAGCACAGTGCGCTGTGGAAAGAAGCCGGGTAAGGAGAGGACAGCGAGCAGGGAACGCTGAGGCCAGGAATACCGCACATGTGGTATATATGGTATATTTCGTGAAGGTCCCTGCGCTGGCTCCTTGAATACGGGGCACAAAGACAAACACAACAGGGCCCAGCCCAAAAAGGAGCTCAGACCTATACCAGGAATACCACACACCTTCCCCTGCGCACACCGTGTCATGCACAACTTAAGTCTTCCGGGGTCTGTCAGTGCTTACCTCCAGCCGTGTGCTGGGAAAAAAGCCAAACCCGATTTATAGCATTTGCCAATTTCCCCGGTGTAACTACTCCCACCATAGTTGATTCCAAACTACCACCATTTCTCCCTCCCGTAGCCACGACAGACGTTGCCCCACCAACCGATGGTGGCCGGCGTCCAAGTTAAAACCACATCTCCTGACCTCCTTCAGGCACGTACGCACCATTTTTGTGGCACTCCTGTTGGCCTGGTGGTGGGGAGAGAGATGTAAATATGAATCTCTAGGTAACTCGGCATACCTATGGATATTCTCCAATACTCAGTAACCACACATGTTTATACATGCTTATGTAAATATTTACTTATACATATATGATAGTTTTATAATGAAAAACCTGTTGGGATCAAAGGAGAGAAGAGAGAAGAGAATGCCCTGGAAAGCATAATGGCTGTGTGCTTCAGAACACACCACCAGGAGGCCTCTGTCATCTGTCTGTCTGGTTTCCTGCTAAGATTCAGGAAATCTGTGCTCTATCTCCCAGATTCCTGGAGAAATTCGATGCCTCTTCACTTCTCATCCCACACCCAGCTGCAAATAGGGTGACCAGCCATCCCGGTTTGCATGGTTTAGCACGTTCAGTGCTAAAACTACGGAAGTCCCAAGCAAACCAGGACAAGTGGTCACCCTAGATGTAGGGATGGAGCAAAGCCAGCAGTCCTCGCCCCACTGGGATATAAGCCAGAGAAAAACTAGGACCAGAAGCACGAACATTTAGATGATGGCCAAGGAGAAAGAAATGAACACAAATTTTAAATCTGAGCACCTATTTCGTGACGGTCCCTGTGCTGGCTCCTTGAATACAGGGCAGAAAGACAAACACAACAGGGCCAAGCCCAAAAAGGAGCTCAGACCTGGGAGCACAGAGGTGAAGAGGAAGATGGATGGCACATAAACAATTATACTCTCATTTATAACAGCTACTATTTACTGAGAGCATACTCTTTGGACCAGACACTGTGTAAATCCTCACAATAGCCCTCTGCATAGGAACTCTTCACATTCTACCTGAGGAACTAAGATCCAGGCCAGTTAAATAATTTGCTCACCTTCTGAGTCCTAGCAAGTGATGGAGCTAAATTTGAACCTCAGCTCATGACAAAACTCATTCTGTTGTGGAAATGCAAAGGAAAGAGACTGTTCTCTCTACCTGGCAGGAGAGAAATCAGAAAGGCTTCAGAGAGGAGGTGACTTTTGAGTTGTATCTTTAAGGGTGGACAGTTTACCAGGTGGACAAGAAGGGGGAGAGAGGCATTGACCGAATTCAAAGGAGAACTCCCAATATTCAGAGTACAAGTAATATCCTAGCATAACGAGTTTCACCATGGAGACGTATAGGGGAGAGGTGTAATGGGGCGGGGTGGGGGGGAGTGGAAGTCAGATTCTAAATGCCTCAATGCTAAGGAGCTTCCATCCGACCCTGAAGGGACAGAAAGCCATTGAATGTTTTAGGCAGGAGAGACGTATAAATTGGATTCGTATTTTAGAAACATACCATGATAAAGATGGAGCTGGGTTGGATTGATCTGAAGGCTGAAACAATTATCGAAGGAAGAAATGATGGAGAAATGAACTTAAGCAGGGCCAGTGGGATAAATCAGAGGTAAAAGATACAAGAGAGATTTAGGAAGTCAGCAGGTCAGGCTGTGTGTTGATGAACTTGGAGAGTTCCTAGTTTAAGAGAGTAATTGGGTGGCGGTACTATTTGCCATGAGATGAACGGAGGAGGAGAAGCAGGCTTGGAGGGAACAGCGACACTGGTTTGAGCTTGGCTATCCATGAGACATCCGAAGGGAGATGTCCCCCAGGCATGGGAAAGAGGGTAAAAGGTCAGGAAATAGGATGTGGCGCTAAAAGCATCGAACTTGGACAAGATCCCTAGGATCTTGGGGACATTTGCGTGGTGTGTTCCAGTGTCCCACCTTCTATGACAGAACCAGCAAGACCCCAGGAACCTGCTCCCTCCCACACCATATCTTTCCCATTCTTCCAGAGGACCCATAGAGAATGAAGTGCCTTCACAGAAGCCCCAATGTCTTATTAAGAAATTCAAAAACCCAGAATCCTAGAGGCCACATCTGTGGTATGTTCATTTCCTTGAATCCTCACACACGTTTCCAGTAATCTCTTAGTCTGAAAAAAATAAATCAAGGGAAATTAACACAGACTCAGCAATGATCATATGCTGGGGATCGTATGCTTGGTCACCTCACACGAGTGAACTCATTCAGTCCTTGCAACAGTCTTGTCCCCATTTTGTGGCTGAGAACTTCAAGTCTCAAAGAGGTCGCTAGGCTTCCCTGGGACACAAAACATGTAAGTTCTTCGAGTACGTTTTGAACTCAAATCTGTGAAGTCCCAAAGCCTTGGTCTTAATATCATGGCTCCCACATGCAAGCTACAAACTGCTGATGATGTGCAATGGCCTTTTCATCCTTCCTCAATGAAAGGAGCCAAATATCTGAGAGGCTTGCACGACTGTCAACTGCTTTGTCCTAAGGTGAATAGTTCTTTCTTTTGAAATCACGTTCTTCTCCTGGACTGAAGGATGTTACCTCATTTTAATTTAATTACCTTTTTAAAGACCCTACCGCCAAATATGGTCACAATCTCAGGTACTGGGGGTCAGGACTTCAGCATGTGAATTCAGAGAGGGACTCAGCCCACAGCAGAGATACCTTCTGCAGAGCACTGCTGCCCCCTGAGCTCAGCAATGGCACATCCTTCCCGTCAGTGCCCTCTCTCAACCCTGCATCTCTGTCTGTTTGCACCCTCTCCGCCCTTGCCACTCCCACTGAGGCAATAAAGGAGCCATCTCGGCCTGTCAAGCTAAGCTGGAAGGTGGCAGATTGCAGGCTCTTTTCACTGGCTTCATGGACCCACCTGGGTCTTCCTACCCACCCCAAGTAGTAGCACCTCAGACGCCTTGACTTGCCCTCCGTGTGGCTATGTCATCGGGCAGAGGCATGCTTCAACAGAGCAGAACAGAGATGCCATCAGGGAGGCGCCCAAGAGTCCTGAAGTTGGATTATTAGCTGATGGCTGACTGAATCACCCCTGCTGACCGGAGGTCCCTGGCCCACAGGTACAGGCCAAAGTCTGCCGGTGAATCCTACAGGCCCAATCCAGGTGCGGTGACCAAGCAATAGGCTCCAAATCTCCCGCCTCCAGACCCAGGCACCCTGAAGGCTGAAGGAAGGAGCAAGCAAGCGACTCTGGGTTAGCACTCCCTGCAAGCCAGCGGCTTTCCTGTGCCCTCCCTCGCGCCATCCTTACAGCAACCCATTTTTAAAAAGCAACTCAGCGAAGCCAAGTCACAAAGCTTTTGGAAGCTAATAGAGCGGGATTCAAATCTGAGTCTATCTGCCTTCCATATTTGTTCTATGTTTACTCCACCTTCCTTGAAGAAGCCGTATCCCTAGCCTCTGAGGACTGTAGAAGAGCACATGGGCTCCAGAAGTCTGGAGCACGAATATCGCTGTCCCCAGGATAAGGACACGTTCTGAAAGCCGTAGGCTAGAGAGTTTGGTAACTGCGTTTGAGGAAAATTTACTGCAAGGCTTCTCTGTTTTCCAGCAGCTTCTATCTCACATCGAGGCAACCTCTGGCCTCCCCCAAGACAAAGGAACTCAGAGATTGGCACCGTACTTGGAACAGAGGGTGTGAAACGCTGCACAAACAAGCACAGAAGCAACAAGAGGCTTCCACCTGGCCCCCCACCTCTGCCCCTCCTCACCCTGACGTTTCTGCCACAGAGCAGCCAGAGTGCCTTTCGAGATATGAGCATCTCACTTTTCTGCCCAAATTCTCAGTTAGCCTCACGCTGTAGTTCAGGATAAAAGCCAAACTCCTCACCACGCCCTCCAAGGCTCCTTCCCATTTCCTAAGACCCAATCCCTGCCTCATCTCTCTCTCTCTCTCTCTCTCTCTCTCTCTATCTGTCTCTGCACCCCCTTCTCTACACACACGCATCTGAGGGCAGGACTGTTGCTGGCACAGAGCAGGCGCTCAGTGAGGCGGGGAGATCGGGTGGAACGGCTACAAATGAGCCAACAGCAGCAAAGTGTGTGGTTTAACCGCTCTCCATACAGTGACACAGAGCCTGGAGTCCTCCTCCTGCATCTCTGGCCTCCCCTAAATCCTCAGAGTGTTCCCCACCTCTCCGGCAGATGAACAGTGACAGGGAGAGGCTTCAGGGCTTGCTGTGAGGAAAGTGGAGAGCCCAGGACCGAAAGGAAGTGGGGGCAGGGAGACACAGGGCAGGCGCTGGCAGGACCTGGGGGTCTCCCGTCAACACCAAGCTCTCTGAAGTTCACCAAAAACGTGTCGCCTGAGTAAACGCTTATCTTCCTCCCCCGCTCCTTTCTCTTCAGGTCTCTGTCCCATTTGCTCTGGACTTGACCTCTCCCCGTGCAAAACTGGTCTAATCTGAGAATCAAGATGGGAGGGCAAGGAGGGAGCAGTGGCATCATTTTCTTGGAGGGCCAAGTATGGACTAAGTCCCCTCTGGCCCCTCTGCATGCCGCCCCCACGGCCACCAAGCCAGGGGCTGGGCACACAGGGGAGTTGTCCGCAGCCTCCTAGAAGTGCCTAGATCGCGTCACCAGATTGGCCCAGGCAGCAGAGATTACGGGCTTTCCCTCACGAGAGTGTCCGTTCTCTCCGAACAGGCTCAGGAGGTTGGCCGGCGCCTCTGCGGGAGCCCGGCAGCCAGCGAAGGGGGAGAGGACGGACTGAAATTTCACTTTCTCAGAAACAGCACATTCAGCAACTGTGGCTGCTCCGGGAGACACAGATCCGCCCTGGGTTGATTTCTCTCAGCCTTTATCGCCCCATGAAGAGCAAGAGCTATTACGCCCTGTCTGGCGGCCAAGGACTCACCTCGTCTGGCATCGGTGAAATGCTACCCTGGCCTCCAGGGTCTCCACACGCCTCCTTCCCCCACACTCACATTGCTGGGACCCTCACCGCCCTGCCCAGGACAACCGGGACGGACCCTGTCCTTGCCATTCCGAGCTCTCCGAGAACTGAGTCCCTTCCAGAAAGTGAGCAAGGTTTGGACCCCACTGGGAAGGCTGTAACAGGGGCCAAGGGGTTCCAGAGACTGAAGCCCCCCTGCCTCCCACCTCCACACTTGCCTGGGCTTTGAGAAGGGGTGGGAGAGCCTTTAAAACTCTGGCTTCTCTGGGTTCCCTCCTCTAATCCTGGGAGCCTCTGGGAAGTTTAAGCAGCTGATGAGAAGGAGGGAGCCAGCTGCCTTCGGGAGCGAGGCCCCTTCTCCAAACTAGGAATTTTGTGCCAGTGTTAGAAAGGCAAGACTCAATCAGAGTGACCCGGAACCTCCTGGACGCTGCCAGGCTTGGTTGGGACTAGATGGAAGGGGGTGGGAAAGAGGGAGACAGGCAGAAGGGGATGCCGCTGGACACCATCAATCCACAACAGGTCTCCTGTCCCCTGGACTCCATTTCAGCCCGGGCTGGGCTTCTGCTCCCTACTGTTGGGCTCCCTGAATAGTGCACCTATTGTGGCCGGCTCATGTATGCTCTGGGCCCCTCCACACTCCCATATTCTGCCCTCTCGCCTCACCCCAGTGTCCTGCCCCATAGCTCACCAGGGGCAGAGACATCCTCCTTTTTATACCCCTAGGCAAGGATCCACAGGGTCATTCTGTTTAACCCACTTACCAAGTCCCCTGGAAAGTCCTGGATGTTTTTCCTTCATTCATTCCTTAGACAAACCCTCCCTGCACATCTAATTTGTACACAGTGCTATGCCCAGCTCTGGAGGTAAAAACTGACCATCACCCCCTCTCTGCCCTCCACAAATGCTTAAACTCCTAGAGAAAGGAGTTAAATATTAAAATAATGACAGTTAAGAAGGTAGTGTTCAACATTTTTGAGCACCTGCTATGAGCCAGTATACATGAAATATATACTACAACATAAAAAGAAGAGTGTGACCCAGTCCCTAAAAGAGAAAAAAGAAACATCCACACACAATGTCTCACTCTACTGCAAGTTCATCATGGCTGCAGAGGCTGTGGAGGCCCCCTCACCCCCAGGGAGGGCAGGCCAGGAGCACGGGACAAATGCCTTTCCCACCCAGACCAGCCCTCAGCTAAAGGCCCCGGTTTCCTCCCTCTCCGAGGTGGTGGGGCACCTTGAAGCTGTGTTCCACGTGCTCTCCCAGAGGCCCCAGCAGGGTCCTGCCCCAGGAGCCCAGCAACAACCTGCTCATTAATACAGGCTGTACTGGCTTCCCTTCCCTAGCTCACGCACCACACCCCGCCAGTGCTTCCTGGGATCACCTCCCAAGGCAACCACTCACAGCCAAATCCTTATCTCAGGGGAGGCTTTGGGAGGACTCCAGCCTCAGGCAGCATGCAAAGCCTTCCCCACATCCTGGTCTCCACCTGCAACTTCCTGCTTGGTCTCCCAGAAGCCCTCTGCGCAAGCTGGCTACATGGTCCTCCTCCTCCAGCACACCAAGGGCCCTGCCCCTCACCATGGCCCATGCTGTGGATCCAATCTGGAACCTCCATCCCCAGCCTTCCCCATGCCACTCCCAAATGCTGCTCTAAAGAATTCTTTGATTTCCTCCGAGACAAATTTGAGTTCTGTATCTTCCAGGAAGCCATTCCAGCCACAGCTGTCCTGGAGTTGTAACCCAGGTGTCTGTTCATATTCGTATGCCTTGCCACTCCTCCTTCCCTGCCTGCCAAGGGCAACTCTGCCTGTTACAAGCCAGCCAAACCCTTGAACCCTCGTTGTGTAACATGAAGAAAAGCACAGGGTGGGGGACCAAAAAATACTGAGAAACAGGTGATTTCTTTACCTCTGAAATCTTTTCTTGAGTTAGAGAAAAGGATAGATTCAGGACATGAACAGAAGAGGAAGGAGCCAGCAAGGGCTTGGTTAGGGAGAAGTTTGGGAGGGGGAGAGAGGGAGAGGGTGGAGGGAGGGGAGGGGAGGAAGGGGGGCCAAAAGAGAAGAGGAGGAGGAGCAGAAAGGACAGGAGGAAGAGAAGGAGAAAGTAGGGCACAGTCTCAGCCTGAAATGAGTAGCCACTGGGGAGAAAACAAATAATTCTTACCTTTTTTTTTTTTTTCAGTTTTCAGTTTTGTGTCCTGTGAAGCAAACCTTTCTTTGTTATTTTTTTCAGGCTTCCCTAAAAAGATTCCTGTTATTTGTGGATATTGGCAACGCCACGGCCACCAAATGGGTTGGCTTTACACAAGACCACATCTTAAAAATCTTAAAGTGAAGGTCAAAATCTCTATTTTAACCCAGAGACAGAGGCCTCCCGTTCAGATCCTTTTCTCAGCCCCTAATGACTTAACTGTCCAGCTGTCGGAAGATGACAGGGCAGTGGCCATCCTGGGCCCTCGTCCCTGCTCCACAGGCCAGCGCCAGGGATGCCCCCACCCTCTTGGCCCCACGGTCCCAGCCCTCTCCCTCCTCACCCAAGTCTGACAAGCCACCCTAATGCATTGACCGTGGCCTTTGCTGGAGGGGCTAAATATAAAACTTTGCTGTGCTCCTCTTGTCAAAGTTAAAAGCTTTTCATGTCTGTGTTAATGTGTTTTCTGTCTGCCGGCTCCAGTGACAGATGCGGCATCGTGTGCTGAGTAACTGGAGAGTGAACGGCTGGCAGGGGCCGGGGAGGTAGGGGTAATTTATCTCGGAGAGTTTAAGCAGGATGACATGGCTGGGAACAGGAGGGGGCGAGTCTGTCACCTGATTACTAATTCCAAGATTTCTCCTCCGAGAGGGAGAAGGAGTGAGCGAGGATGAAGGGAACAAAAAGCAAATCAATAAACAGGTTAGCGTCTGCGTCATTATTAACTCTCGGCCTGTCAGCACCCCATTGAAGCGATCGCTCGAGGCGGCCTCGGATTTAATGGTCAGTGCAATAGATTTACTGTAAATGTTATCAGAGGCAGGGGCGGGGGCAGGGGGTGCGAGGAGGCCTTCATTGACAAATCATTGAATTGCGCCTGGATGCACGAAGCCATTTCTGACCGTGCATAAATAACCCAGAGCTTAGGTCCTGGGTGGCAGTTCCTCTCTCCAATTTCAATGCTGCCACACTCTGCTTTCCCTGAATCCTTCACTTCTGGAATGTTCCAGCAGCCCAATGTCCCCTAAATCTTTCCAAGGGCCTCTTGATCTGGCCCTTGAAAAATCTGAAAAGGCTGGACAGCAAGTCTGCACCAGGAGCCTCTGAGATCCAAGGAAAGTCAAAGAGCAGGAATGAGCCTAGACCCAGAAAGGGGGCCGAGGTCTGAGGCTGCACTCAGGCAGGTGGAGACCTCTGAAAGGTCAGTTTTAAAGGAGGCATTCCCTGGGCTCAGGGTCTAAGGGGCGGGGATGCCCTCTTGTGTCCTTCTAATCACTAACCAGTCTCTGCTGCCTCTGACCCTCCTGACTCCTAAACTTACTGGGAGCAAATGCTTTAGACCCTAAGGCTGGAGGGAGAGCGTTTTACTGGTCTATTCATCCGAATGCAGGTTCCTGGCCTACTCTATTGCCAGGAGCCATGGCAGAACAGGAATCCAGGAGCAAAGAGAAACAGTAGCCAGAGGGCACAGTAAGGCAGCTTGCTGTTTTTAAGAACAGGCTGCTATCTACAGTCGTTTAGGCTGTACACTTCACAAGTCTAGGGGATGTCGTTCATGTCGTAATCTGAGTATATGGCGATCTCTGTAATTGTACTGCATGCAAACTTCACAGGCACATGAAGCATCCTACAAAGAGGCAATGCCAGTACGGACAGTGGAGGGTAGCAGTCACCCACAGAACTGAATACTGAGAGCCTTTCCAGTAGATGCCAAATAGAATCAGAAGGGACAACTAGGCTGCCAGGCATGGGTTGTCTAAACAATTGGAAGGGTTTTAAAAGACCTTAAGAACTTGGGCCATTGAGAAGAGGAGTGTTTTTGCTGACACTTGAATGAGAAAAAGACTGTGAGAACAGCCACCTCAGGGAATGCAGCCTTCGTGTTAGCTATGCTGACCGTATTCTTTCAAACCGAGCATGGAAACTCAGGGTCTAGCAAAGGGTTTTTGCTCTATGGATGGAGACAAAAAGCTTAGATGCAGAAGGGCTCTCCCCTCTCAGCACTGAGATTATTCCTGAGGTCAGAAGCAGAACACTGGGCATCTCACTTGGATTCTCAAAAGTAACCCAGAGAAATGGAGTCAAGGGGCAAGCTCAACACCCCTGGTCCCCTCCACACCACACCATCCCCACCCCCCCGCCCTGCCCCACTCAGACCTGGAGCAGATANAGGACACGTTCTGAAAGCCGTAGGCTAGAGAGTTTGGTAACTGCGTTTGAGGAAAATTTACTGCAAGGCTTCTCTGTTTTCCAGCAGCTTCTATCTCACATCGAGGCAACCTCTGGCCTCCCCCAAGACAAAGGAACTCAGAGATTGGCACCGTACTTGGAACAGAGGGTGTGAAACGCTGCACAAACAAGCACAGAAGCAACAAGAGGCTTCCACCTGGCCCCCCACCTCTGCCCCTCCTCACCCTGACGTTTCTGCCACAGAGCAGCCAGAGTGCCTTTCGAGATATGAGCATCTCACTTTTCTGCCCAAATTCTCAGTTAGCCTCACGCTGTAGTTCAGGATAAAAGCCAAACTCCTCACCACGCCCTCCAAGGCTCCTTCCCATTTCCTAAGACCCAATCCCTGCCTCATCTCTCTCTCTCTCTCTCTCTCTCTCTCTATCTGTCTCTGCACCCCCTTCTCTACACACACGCATCTGAGGGCAGGACTGTTGCTGGCACAGAGCAGGCGCTCAGTGAGGCGGGGAGATCGGGTGGAACGGCTACAAATGAGCCAACAGCAGCAAAGTGTGTGGTTTAACCGCTCTCCATACAGTGACACAGAGCCTGGAGTCCTCCTCCTGCATCTCTGGCCTCCCCTAAATCCTCAGAGTGTTCCCCACCTCTCCGGCAGATGAACAGTGACAGGGAGAGGCTTCAGGGCTTGCTGTGAGGAAAGTGGAGAGCCCAGGACCGAAAGGAAGTGGGGGCAGGGAGACACAGGGCAGGCGCTGGCAGGACCTGGGGGTCTCCCGTCAACACCAAGCTCTCTGAAGTTCACCAAAAACGTGTCGCCTGAGTAAACGCTTATCTTCCTCCCCCGCTCCTTTCTCTTCAGGTCTCTGTCCCATTTGCTCTGGACTTGACCTCTCCCCGTGCAAAACTGGTCTAATCTGAGAATCAAGATGGGAGGGCAAGGAGGGAGCAGTGGCATCATTTTCTTGGAGGGCCAAGTATGGACTAAGTCCCCTCTGGCCCCTCTGCATGCCGCCCCCACGGCCACCAAGCCAGGGGCTGGGCACACAGGGGAGTTGTCCGCAGCCTCCTAGAAGTGCCTAGATCGCGTCACCAGATTGGCCCAGGCAGCAGAGATTACGGGCTTTCCCTCACGAGAGTGTCCGTTCTCTCCGAACAGGCTCAGGAGGTTGGCCGGCGCCTCTGCGGGAGCCCGGCAGCCAGCGAAGGGGGAGAGGACGGACTGAAATTTCACTTTCTCAGAAACAGCACATTCAGCAACTGTGGCTGCTCCGGGAGACACAGATCCGCCCTGGGTTGATTTCTCTCAGCCTTTATCGCCCCATGAAGAGCAAGAGCTATTACGCCCTGTCTGGCGGCCAAGGACTCACCTCGTCTGGCATCGGTGAAATGCTACCCTGGCCTCCAGGGTCTCCACACGCCTCCTTCCCCCACACTCACATTGCTGGGACCCTCACCGCCCTGCCCAGGACAACCGGGACGGACCCTGTCCTTGCCATTCCGAGCTCTCCGAGAACTGAGTCCCTTCCAGAAAGTGAGCAAGGTTTGGACCCCACTGGGAAGGCTGTAACAGGGGCCAAGGGGTTCCAGAGACTGAAGCCCCCCTGCCTCCCACCTCCACACTTGCCTGGGCTTTGAGAAGGGGTGGGAGAGCCTTTAAAACTCTGGCTTCTCTGGGTTCCCTCCTCTAATCCTGGGAGCCTCTGGGAAGTTTAAGCAGCTGATGAGAAGGAGGGAGCCAGCTGCCTTCGGGAGCGAGGCCCCTTCTCCAAACTAGGAATTTTGTGCCAGTGTTAGAAAGGCAAGACTCAATCAGAGTGACCCGGAACCTCCTGGACGCTGCCAGGCTTGGTTGGGACTAGATGGAAGGGGGTGGGAAAGAGGGAGACAGGCAGAAGGGGATGCCGCTGGACACCATCAATCCACAACAGGTCTCCTGTCCCCTGGACTCCATTTCAGCCCGGGCTGGGCTTCTGCTCCCTACTGTTGGGCTCCCTGAATAGTGCACCTATTGTGGCCGGCTCATGTATGCTCTGGGCCCCTCCACACTCCCATATTCTGCCCTCTCGCCTCACCCCAGTGTCCTGCCCCATAGCTCACCAGGGGCAGAGACATCCTCCTTTTTATACCCCTAGGCAAGGATCCACAGGGTCATTCTGTTTAACCCACTTACCAAGTCCCCTGGAAAGTCCTGGATGTTTTTCCTTCATTCATTCCTTAGACAAACCCTCCCTGCACATCTAATTTGTACACAGTGCTATGCCCAGCTCTGGAGGTAAAAACTGACCATCACCCCCTCTCTGCCCTCCACAAATGCTTAAACTCCTAGAGAAAGGAGTTAAATATTAAAATAATGACAGTTAAGAAGGTAGTGTTCAACATTTTTGAGCACCTGCTATGAGCCAGTATACATGAAATATATACTACAACATAAAAAGAAGAGTGTGACCCAGTCCCTAAAAGAGAAAAAAGAAACATCCACACACAATGTCTCACTCTACTGCAAGTTCATCATGGCTGCAGAGGCTGTGGAGGCCCCCTCACCCCCAGGGAGGGCAGGCCAGGAGCACGGGACAAATGCCTTTCCCACCCAGACCAGCCCTCAGCTAAAGGCCCCGGTTTCCTCCCTCTCCGAGGTGGTGGGGCACCTTGAAGCTGTGTTCCACGTGCTCTCCCAGAGGCCCCAGCAGGGTCCTGCCCCAGGAGCCCAGCAACAACCTGCTCATTAATACAGGCTGTACTGGCTTCCCTTCCCTAGCTCACGCACCACACCCCGCCAGTGCTTCCTGGGATCACCTCCCAAGGCAACCACTCACAGCCAAATCCTTATCTCAGGGGAGGCTTTGGGAGGACTCCAGCCTCAGGCAGCATGCAAAGCCTTCCCCACATCCTGGTCTCCACCTGCAACTTCCTGCTTGGTCTCCCAGAAGCCCTCTGCGCAAGCTGGCTACATGGTCCTCCTCCTCCAGCACACCAAGGGCCCTGCCCCTCACCATGGCCCATGCTGTGGATCCAATCTGGAACCTCCATCCCCAGCCTTCCCCATGCCACTCCCAAATGCTGCTCTAAAGAATTCTTTGATTTCCTCCGAGACAAATTTGAGTTCTGTATCTTCCAGGAAGCCATTCCAGCCACAGCTGTCCTGGAGTTGTAACCCAGGTGTCTGTTCATATTCGTATGCCTTGCCACTCCTCCTTCCCTGCCTGCCAAGGGCAACTCTGCCTGTTACAAGCCAGCCAAACCCTTGAACCCTCGTTGTGTAACATGAAGAAAAGCACAGGGTGGGGGACCAAAAAATACTGAGAAACAGGTGATTTCTTTACCTCTGAAATCTTTTCTTGAGTTAGAGAAAAGGATAGATTCAGGACATGAACAGAAGAGGAAGGAGCCAGCAAGGGCTTGGTTAGGGAGAAGTTTGGGAGGGGGAGAGAGGGAGAGGGTGGAGGGAGGGGAGGGGAGGAAGGGGGGCCAAAAGAGAAGAGGAGGAGGAGCAGAAAGGACAGGAGGAAGAGAAGGAGAAAGTAGGGCACAGTCTCAGCCTGAAATGAGTAGCCACTGGGGAGAAAACAAATAATTCTTACCTTTTTTTTTTTTTTCAGTTTTCAGTTTTGTGTCCTGTGAAGCAAACCTTTCTTTGTTATTTTTTTCAGGCTTCCCTAAAAAGATTCCTGTTATTTGTGGATATTGGCAACGCCACGGCCACCAAATGGGTTGGCTTTACACAAGACCACATCTTAAAAATCTTAAAGTGAAGGTCAAAATCTCTATTTTAACCCAGAGACAGAGGCCTCCCGTTCAGATTCCTTTTCTCAGCCCCTAATGACTTAACTGTCCAGCTGTCGGAAGATGACAGGGCAGTGGCCATCCTGGGCCCTCGTCCCTGCTCCACAGGCCAGCGCCAGGGATGCCCCCACCCTCTTGGCCCCACGGTCCCAGCCCTCTCCCTCCTCACCCAAGTCTGACAAGCCACCCTAATGCATTGACCGTGGCCTTTGCTGGAGGGGCTAAATATAAAACTTTGCTGTGCTCCTCTTGTCAAAGTTAAAAGCTTTTCATGTCTGTGTTAATGTGTTTTCTGTCTGCCGGCTCCAGTGACAGATGCGGCATCGTGTGCTGAGTAACTGGAGAGTGAACGGCTGGCAGGGGCCGGGGAGGTAGGGGTAATTTATCTCGGAGAGTTTAAGCAGGATGACATGGCTGGGAACAGGAGGGGGCGAGTCTGTCACCTGATTACTAATTCCAAGATTTCTCCTCCGAGAGGGAGAAGGAGTGAGCGAGGATGAAGGGAACAAAAAGCAAATCAATAAACAGGTTAGCGTCTGCGTCATTATTAACTCTCGGCCTGTCAGCACCCCATTGAAGCGATCGCTCGAGGCGGCCTCGGATTTAATGGTCAGTGCAATAGATTTACTGTAAATGTTATCAGAGGCAGGGGCGGGGGCAGGGGGTGCGAGGAGGCCTTCATTGACAAATCATTGAATTGCGCCTGGATGCACGAAGCCATTTCTGACCGTGCATAAATAACCCAGAGCTTAGGTCCTGGGTGGCAGTTCCTCTCTCCAATTTCAATGCTGCCACACTCTGCTTTCCCTGAATCCTTCACTTCTGGAATGTTCCAGCAGCCCAATGTCCCCTAAATCTTTCCAAGGGCCTCTTGATCTGGCCCTTGAAAAATCTGAAAAGGCTGGACAGCAAGTCTGCACCAGGAGCCTCTGAGATCCAAGGAAAGTCAAAGAGCAGGAATGAGCCTAGACCCAGAAAGGGGGCCGAGGTCTGAGGCTGCACTCAGGCAGGTGGAGACCTCTGAAAGGTCAGTTTTAAAGGAGGCATTCCCTGGGCTCAGGGTCTAAGGGGCGGGGATGCCCTCTTGTGTCCTTCTAATCACTAACCAGTCTCTGCTGCCTCTGACCCTCCTGACTCCTAAACTTACTGGGAGCAAATGCTTTAGACCCTAAGGCTGGAGGGAGAGCGTTTTACTGGTCTATTCATCCGAATGCAGGTTCCTGGCCTACTCTATTGCCAGGAGCCATGGCAGAACAGGAATCCAGGAGCAAAGAGAAACAGTAGCCAGAGGGCACAGTAAGGCAGCTTGCTGTTTTTAAGAACAGGCTGCTATCTACAGTTGTTTAGGCTGTACACTTCACAAGTCTAGGGGATGTCGTTCATGTCGTAATCTGAGTATATGGCGATCTCTGTAATTGTACTGCATGCAAACTTCACAGGCACATGAAGCATCCTACAAAGAGGCAATGCCAGTACGGACAGTGGAGGGTAGCAGTCACCCACAGAACTGAATACTGAGAGCCTTTCCAGTAGATGCCAAATAGAATCAGAAGGGACAACTAGGCTGCCAGGCATGGGTTGTCTAAACAATTGGAAGGGTTTTAAAAGACCTTAAGAACTTGGGCCATTGAGAAGAGGAGTGTTTTTGCTGACACTTGAATGAGAAAAAGACTGTGAGAACAGCCACCTCAGGGAATGCAGCCTTCGTGTTAGCTATGCTGACCGTATTCTTTCAAACCGAGCATGGAAACTCAGGGTCTAGCAAAGGGTTTTTGCTCTATGGATGGAGACAAAAAGCTTAGATGCAGAAGGGCTCTCCCCTCTCAGCACTGAGATTATTCCTGAGGTCAGAAGCAGAACACTGGGCATCTCACTTGGATTCTCAAAAGTAACCCAGAGAAATGGAGTCAAGGGGCAAGCTCAACACCCCTGGTCCCCTCCACACCACACCATCCCCACCCCCCCGCCCTGCCCCACTCAGACCTGGAGCAGATAAGGCCTGTCTCAGCTTGGGTTCCCCTAAACAGACTCCCCAAGACAAGGACTTGGAAAGAGGTTATTTGTCAGGGAGGTAAACCAAGAAGAAGGCTGAGCAGGTTTCTATCAGAGAGAGCTCTCGGGCATGGAGAAAGAGAGACACGGGGCTTAAGAGACCAAGGAAATTGGCTGCAGCTGCAGGTGGGCTCCAGTGGGCCCAGAGCTGTGGGACAGGACCTCAACAGCATCTCCTATAGGATCCAACCTCGGCTGCCACCAGGACAGCTCGACTCCCTGCGCCCGTTCCTCTCATAGAAAAACCAGTGCCTCAGAATGCCACTGCTCTGTTTAGAAGGACTGACTGCCATCTCGCATGGAAAGAGCCAGGAGAACCCAGAATTATCACTGAGTGTTCCTTGAGGACTTGCTACCAAGCTTATGCCAAGGAAGGTCTTTTGTCCAGGACTGTCCCATAGTGGCAGGTTTGGGGATATTTCCTTGAGGCTAGGACATCTCCCATGCTTATTGGGGTTACCCTGAAGGTTGGTCTTTATTTTGCTCCAGGACATTCTTGGGGGCTGGCAGAGAGGACAAACACCTAATTGCATATGCAGAGCTTTACCGCCATGGCACCATTCCCGTTTCACAGCTATCTCAAGAGCTCAGCAACGGAATTCACGTTTTCCTATGACATAGAGATGATTTTTGCCAGGACACATCCCAGAAGCCTTTAGTCAGAAGCTAGTGGCATCCTAAATCTTCCCCCAGGATGAAGTCACCTGCAGGGCTGGACTGATGATAGCCACCCCCAGGGATGGCTATCACCCAAAACCTATCCCTCTGTTGCTGATCTCCCAGTGGCCTCACATTCCCTGTTGAGTGTCTCAGCCCTTCCCTCCGTGTAGCCAATTCCCTACTTAAATTCTCTAAAGGGGTTTTGAATCAGTGTTGGAAATTGGTATTGTGATTTTTATTCTTCTGTCTGGCCCCTGGCTGATGCAGGGACCCCGTCTACATTTCCTACCCTTCTTCCCACTTTATTTTTTCTCTTTAGAATGATCACTGTCCAACATACCATACATTTCCCTCTCATTCACGGTCTGTCTCCCCCACTAAAACAAGGCCTGGGAGTTCCTCTCTTTGTTCACTGCTATTCTCTAGGGCGCCAAATGGTCCCTGCCCACAGAAGGTACTCAAGAAATACCGGTCAGATAAATAAATGCAGAAGCCACTCCATGCGCGACCCAGATGGGAGCCTGGTGCCTCCGTGCAGACTCTGAGCTGCCCAGCCTAGATGCCCCTCCATCTCCAGCCTGGATCCCATGCCCTGGCCGCCCACCATTCGCCTCCTGACAAGGCCAGCTGTGTGTTCGCCCCATGAGGCTGGGTCAAAGAGCACAAACCAGGTACTTGCAGAAGGACATCCGCGGCCTTTGCAACCTTACCCTGGAGGAAACACAAATAGCAAGACTCAGAGCTGTTTCCACACCTGAGGAGGTTCAGCATGCACATGCATACACACACCTGTACGCATGCTCTCTCTCTCACACCCCTACACCCACACAGAAACCCATCAGACTCTTCTGTCTCTACCCATCTATATTTCATTCCCTCATTAGCTGAGCTGAGCCTCACCCAGCACACTGGGCTTACCCCTGACTGGAAGCCCAGAACCTTCCCGTCCTCATCTCCGACAGCACGTGCTCTGGGGCCCTTCCCGAAGCAGCAGTCCCAGCACCCACCTGTCTGCCCAAGGAGGTGGCTGTCAGAAGGTGAAGACCCCAGAAATGAGCCTGTCCTCACTCCCAGCAGACCAGAAGTTTCCATGGGGAGCGGGTGAAGGGCAAGGAGTAACACTCCTGCATGTCCAGAGACTGAGTGAGAGTCCCTTGGAGGCGGGAACGAGAACCTCACCCTCTTTTAGATGTCAGGGCTCCAACCCTGATGATTACTGTAGACCTTCTGGAAGAGGGGGTGGGAGTGATGGGTGTTTACGTGGTTGGGGGAGGTGTTTACGGGCTGTGTATGTGGGGTATGTGACATGTGTTTATATGTGCTTGTGTGGTGTGTGTGGCATGTGTGATGTGTGGTGTGTGTATTATGGTGTGATGTGGCATAGTGTGCATGATACATGTATTCATGTGTGCTATGTTTGTGTGTGGTGTGTGTGGCGTGTGTGTTTGTGTGATGCGTGTATGGTTTTTATGTCTGACACGTGCATTTGTGTGGTCTGCGTGTAGGTTTGCATGGTGTACATGATATATGTATCTGTGTGTCTGTGTGTTTGAATGTGTGGTATATAGGTCTCGTGTGTGAGTGTGGCGTGTGTATATGTTCTGTGGTGTGTGTGGTGTGTCATATGGTATATGTCTATGTGTTTGTGTGTGGTATATACGCCTGATGTGTGCATTTGTGTGATGTGTGTGCGATGTGTAGGCAAATGTGTCTGAGTCTGTGCGTGTTTGGGTATTTCTGGTGTGTGTGGCACGTGTACGTGTGTTTGGTCCAACACACAGCAGTACCTGCGATGCCCACCCCACTGGGGACAGAACCGGGGCTGCAGTGCAGCCCACACTGTTTGGTGGGAGCTGGCCCATCCAAGGCCGTCACTGCAGGCAGAAGCTGCCAGGCCAAGTGTTCCCTGGAACACAGAAAACCCCAGTCTGAAGGAAGGGGTGGGTATAGACAGAAGGTGGGGGGGTCATATAGGCGGCCTGGAAGAAAACAGTCTCTGAAGAGTGACAAGCCCGAGCAGGCCCGCAGGGGACCCTGACCCAGTGGTGCTTCTCCGGCCTTTCCTGGTTCGGTACCCACTGCCCTTGTTAATCACCTCCGGCCCACCCCCACCCCCACCCCCAGTGGTAGCTCCTTAGGAAGCCCAACCCTGAGGCAGCAAGCAGGCAGCGCTGCCCAGGCTCGAACTGGCCAGAAGGCAAAAGAAGGGTGGCAGCAGGGAGGGGAGGCCTGCCCAAAGGCCCCTGTATTGGCACCTGGGCCAGAGCCTCCTTTGGAGGGGGCCGGGGCCCTCTGCTGAGCGGGGAGGAGCAGGGAAGGAGCCATGGGGAGCGGAGGAGCTGGGTACGAGGTTCTGTCAGACCCAGGTCCCGGCTGGCATCTGGAGGCAGGCAGGGGCCTCCCAGGGGGCGGTGAGCTGAATGGGAGTGCCATCAGGGCAGGACAAGGTGACCTCCCCCAGCTGGCACTGGGCTCCTTATGGGCCCATAACCCCCGCCAGCTTTCCAGCCCAAGTGGGGCGGCGGCTGCGCCAGGCCATCCATGGGGGATGTGCCAAACAATTACTTTCCTTATTGAATATCTGATTAATTATTCAGGAGCCGAATCAATTATTTATATCTCATTTAAGCGAGGGGGGAAAAGCCACTGCCCCTTGACAGAAGCTTCTCAGCGCCTCCCAAGGCCCTAGGGACTGAGTCATCAGCGGGAGAAATTGTCACAGCAGGAATGCGGCACTGCCACACGCTGCAGCCGCCGTAGGCCTCCTCCGGCACGCACCGCCACCTGGGCACACACGCACCCGATCACTGTCACACACACACACGCTCAGCACCCACAAGGTGCCAGCCAGGTACAGCAGTACAAACAGTGTGGAGACTGCCACGTAAATGCTTAGACATCCTTCCGACACCATGAAGAGAGAGAGAAGTATGTAGTTGCAGAGGAAGAAGCCAGTTCCTCGGTCCTTCAGGGCAGGGCCCAAGAAGGAAATGACACTTGAGTTCAGATTTGACGGAGGACAGGGCAGGGAAGGTAGGGAAGGGCATCCCAGACTGGTGCAAAAGTGCAGAGATGTGAAGAGCATGCAGGGCTGGGGACAGTGGGTGAAGCAGGGGGTAGACAGAGGACAGGATGGACTGGTAAGCAGAGACCGGATCACCCAGAGCCCGGGTTTGCCCTGTGGGGAGCCACTGAAAGTGTGGGGTGCCCAGAGGGACACAATTTGGAGAGCTTTGAGGCCACTGGGGGTGATGGCCCCATACCAGACACTGGTTCACTGACACCCCCCCTGTTCTGTCCAAGGGAGCCCGCTGGCATGGGGTGTGTCTAGGGGTCATCTCAGCTGGAGTCAGGAGCCATGAGCCTTTCTTAAGTGGCTGAAACTTTGCCACTTACCCCTCCAAGGTTCCCCAGTGGAAGCAGGGAGCAACATGGGGGAGGGGCTCCAGAGAATCTTAGACTTTCACTGCGGGGGAGTCGGGGAGTGGGATTTACAGCCACTTTTTGCAGATGGAGAAAGGAAGGCCCAGAGAGAGGAGCTGACTGACCCTCGGTCAGTGAGAGCCAGGACCAGGCCTCAGGCATGCAGCAGACCCAGGAGAGGCAATGTAGGCTGTGAGGGGCAGGAGTCTTGGCTGCCTGTCTTACCTCCACCCAGGCCCCCCTGAGCCCTGGGGGCGGGGCTTCGCAGAAGGTGGGGAGCCAGGGACAGGCACAGGTGGCCTCTCCACTCTGTCCTCCACCTTCTTTGTCTACAGATCACTCACGTGGTCTACGTGTGTGTGTCTTTCTCCCTCTCCCTCTGTCTGTCTGGCTCCACACCCTAGCCATCTCATTCCCTCCCCCCCACCCCCTTCTCTTGCTCCCTCTCTCTTCCCCTCTTCCTCGCTCCCTATTATTCTGTTCCTCCCTCTGTCTCTACCCACCACCCATCTGTGCCTCTCAGTTTCTCCAGTCTTTGTCACTCTCCCACTCCTGACTCGCTTCTTTCCCAGACTTGTCTTTCTCCCCACCCCCACCTCTCCCCTCACCTTCTTTCTCTCCACCCCCAGGTCCGTCCATGCCTGGGACCCAGCCCCTTCCTTCACCCAGCCCCTCAGCCTGACCAGACCCTGGCGCCCCACACCCCACTAATCAAATCTGTGACCTGATTCAATTACACCCAGCAAAAACCCAGACGTGTAACCTTGTTAATATCACGTTTATTAGAGGGAGGGGAGGAGAAAATTAAGATAGACTTTGTGTTGCTGCTAATTAGAAAAATTGAGACTTTACATCTGCGTAGCGCTGAGCAACATGTGGTGGTAACAGATGTGGGCTCATTACACAGCTGCACGGGGCGGGGGGCGTGTGGAAAACGTGCCCAAGCCAGCCTCACTCTTGAGCTGCAGCCCCCTCCACAGAGCGACCCCAGGCAGGGTGACACCCTCAGAAGCGAGACAGCCAGGACCTGAAAGAGGAGGCCGTATAGTCCAGCAACTAAGACCCTCAGCCCCGGAGTCAAATCAGAATTCAGACCCTCGCTCTATTATGTGTGAGCTGTGTGACCTTGCGCGAGCCCTTAACTTCTCTGTGCCTTGGTTTAGGAATTTACGCAAAGATACCATCAGGACCAGTTTCACAGACCTGTGGGAGGATGAGATGAAATAAGCCAAGTCAAGTGCTGAACACGGGCTCTGCACACACTTGGACCTCCCGTGCTGGTTGCGGGCAGGGAGACAACTGAGCTGTCATAGCTCCCCAGCATGTGGCATGTCCACCCCATTGCTCCTGCTTCCACGACCTTACCCCTGACAAAGGCCAATAGGAGCCAAGGCTCAACCCACCAGCCCCTGGGGACTTTGTGGGTCGGAAACAACCCCATTTCAGAGCTCTTTAAGCTTGGGTCCAAGACTTCACTTCTGAAGGAACCATGAAGGAAGGGGAGGACGCACTGAAACACCCACTTAGGGGGCCAGTGGAGGGAAGGGGGTGCAGCCAGAGATTACAGGAGGACAGGGTTATAAGGTTTAACATAAAAACCAAGCAAACCTCCTAAATAAATAATATAAATACAGAAATATAAATAAATAAATAAATAAATAAATAACCAGGACACCCAGTTAGATTTGGATTTCAGATTAATAACAAGTCATTAAGCATAGTATGTTCCTTGCAACATTTGGGATATACTTATGCCAAGCAATGATTCATTGTTTATCTGAAATCCAAATTTGAGCATCCTTAATGTTATCTGTCAAGCCTAGGTGGAGAGTCAGAACAAGCTGGAGCTGAGAAAGGGTCCAGGGCTCCCCTGATCCCACTAGACACAAGTAACCAGCCACAGAGAGGGTGGGGGGGTGGGGAGAGGCTAGGAAGCTTCCC
This sequence comes from Ailuropoda melanoleuca, assembly GCF_002007445.2. Lineage (NCBI taxonomy): Eukaryota > Metazoa > Chordata > Mammalia > Carnivora > Ursidae > Ailuropoda > Ailuropoda melanoleuca. Next base: position 63,862,719 of record NC_048230.1, on the reverse strand, counting down.
CTCCCTGTGCCACCCCAGGAGCCGAGCCCAGGCACACCCCACCCCACATGCTTCTGTCAGAGCTGAGTGGAAATGGATTCTGGCCCCAGATCCCTCCACATGGATGGGGCCTGGAAGTGGGGGGAGCCCACTTTCCACCAGCAGGACAACCTGAGGTCAGAGCCATATGACAGGTAAAGCACAAAAGCTCATGAAATGTTGCCTCCTTGTCTTCCTCTGCCTCTCCCTCCTTCCAGGGCACCCTCTTAGGCCCTGGTCCCTTGATGGGGCACCCCTTTAGGCAGCTCGGAGCTTAGACCCCACAGGAGCCCCTTGGGGGCTCACCATCCCATATCTGTAGGGCTGCACAAAAGGGCTCACAAAAGCAAAGGAAAATCCTTTCAGGGCATCATGAAAAGTCCACTGCTAGAGGGACTGGGGCAAAACAAAGGCTGGGCCACCTTCTCTCCACACTGGGCCTTTGAGACCTGCCCCCTTCTGGTCCACTTGTGGGGTCGGAACCAGGGAACCAAGGAGGTGGGTTGATACATAGAGAATTCCGGGTCAGACGAGAGTGGAAAGGTCCAGGATGAACCTCCCCTAGTGTGTCTGTGAGACGTGAGTGGGGACCAGCCTGGACTAAGGTCTCCCCAGGGTCACCACCCAACAGTCAGCCTGGCTAGTCCTCACAACTCCAAAACAGAGAGCCTGGGACCTTCCCAGAGGTGAGTCCTGCCCTGGGGCCAAGAGGGGCTGCAGAGGTTTATTTAGTTTGGATGGTAGCCCCAGAGTCTAGCACAGGGTTTCCGGTGGTGTTCACTCCCTGCCTGCTAGGCACTGTTCAAAATGCTTAGCAAATACCCACACATCCCCTTTCCTAACACCTGCTGTTTGCTGGCCACCCCCACGCACTGCCCACGTCCAATCTCCGACCTTCTCGACAGGCGCGGCGCCCCAGGAAGCTAAACGCTTCCTGTTGTGCCACCCTCGCCCTCCAGTCCTGGGGTGCTTTCTGGCAATGGGAGGCACCTGGAAGAGGTGAGCGGCCCTGCTGGGATGCTAGCCACGGCTATAGATAAGGTGGGACAAGGAGGAGGAGTTCCAAGACTCTGGCTCTCGTGGGCCTCTGGAGACACCTTTCTCTCCCTTGCCCCTCCAGCCTGGACAGGGAGGAAGGCTCCCTGTTTTCTGCTCTTGCTAGCCCTATGGCCTTACCATCCCTTATGCTTCCTTAATCCTGCCCACACTGTGTAGACTGTCCCTTCCAGACGTCCTTTTGAGGAAGCCTTTGGAGTGTGCCCTTTCTGTCCTTCCAGGATCTTGACTTATCTAAGAATCCCATGAAGCAGGTTACCATTTTCACCCCCGTTTTGAAGATGAGAAAACTGAGGCATGAAGAGGTTAGTAATTTGCCCAAGGGCACACAAAGAGGTGACTACTCCTGGTCATCGCACGCCCAGTTCCTTCCCCACACACCTCTTGGGACCCTCCAGATGCAGGCCTTGTTCCTGCTTCCCTCCTTGGGTCCCTCTCTCACCCCGCAGGGCTGAGCTTTCAGATGCCAGGTTCAGATTTTATCTGATCATTTAATAAATGAGTCCTCAGTCCGGGGAACAGGAAGGCATGGAGGAGGATTCCACTCCCGAAGCCTCACGAAGCAAGGACAATGCAGGCCCAGGTCCCACACCTCAGAATCAGGATTATAAGACCGATAACCAAGTCCAAATCTATTCACTAAGACATTTGTGGGAAAACCTGTGGCCAGGCACGTGGCGAGCTTCCATCATCATTCTAAGCCAGTGCTTCTCAGCCAGGGCAATTTGCCCCCTAGGAGACACTTAGCAAGGTCTAGAAACGTATTGTTTTGATAATCGAATAACTGGGGGCCTCTACCTCTATCGAGCAGGTAGAGGCCAGTGATGTTGCTAGACATCCCGCAATGCACAGGATGGCCTACAAGAAAGAATTATCCAGTCCAAAATGGCAATAGTGCAAGGATGACAAACTTAGGTTTCCCCACTCAGAGGACCACAGAATCTCAAGACTCTCCGAGGACACTGGTCCGACCGCAGATAAAGATACTGAGGACCCAAGAAGACCTCAAGTCACTGCCCAGTTAGATGTAGCCAGTATCCAAGTCCAGGTCAATGTTTTACTTCTAAAGTCTAGCGCAGCACCTTGCGCAGCACAAGGCGGATGCTTGCCGACTTGACCCAACTCTCACTGCTCCAAGAGGTTCTCAGTTTGTCCTCAGCTGCTTTTCCTACCAGAATGAGATGAGATCTGGGACAGTGGGTCCTAGGGACTTCCTTCCCCTGGAAGATGAGTCCAGAGAGCTTTCCTTTGGAGTTCTCCCCTCCCAACAAAGGCTCTTGTCAAGGATACATGCTTGTGCATGCACACACACACTTTCAGGCACATATGCACACGATCTACGGCTGAGCTGTGACTATGTGGCTAGTAGCCACCAGTTCATCCATATCCCTATGTTGGCCTCAAAGGGATCCCCCTGTAGAGCCCTGCCCTTATTCTGGCAGTGTTCCTGCTGGTCTTCAGAACTGTACAGAAAGCCTCATCAAGGGCAAACTTTGATCCTTTGAGGGTAATAGTGATTTTAGAAATAGCTCCTGGCCACGAGTATTTATTCAGGTGTGCTCAATGGGAGAACATACTAGATCAGGCCACCCCAGAGGAGCTCTCAGACAAAGCTGTATATGGAGGTGAAGGTTGTGTGAAGTGGTGTTGGAGGCAACTGATGGGAAGCCGGGGCCATGCCCAGCTGGGACCACAGGTACGCAGTCCCACGCTGGAGACAGGAGAAGCAGGAATGGAAGGAGGATTGGGTTGGGCCATCATTACCTGGATAGTCAGAGGCAGAGTGAGCCAGAGGCCAGCCCCAAAACCACACACCCAAGGAGAAGTCATCTTCCCTCCTTCGATCTCCTGCCAGTGGCTGCCATTGGCAAAACCCAATGGGAAGCCTCCAAGCAAGTCCAGGGGCCAGCCTTTGGGACCCAGAAAAGGGCAGCGAAATGAACTGGGGAGAGGAGGAGGGCAATGGAGAATCACTGGCACACCTGACCTCTTTGACCAAGAGATGGGCACTAACCCTAAACTCAGCTTAATCAGCCTTTGCTCTCCCGGGACTCTAAATCCCAATCACTCATTCCCATAACCGTGCCCGTGCCACAGTCGCACCAGACCACACAGAGGAGCCACAGTGAGGGGATATCAGCCAAAGAGCCCTCGTCCTGTCCCACCCATCTCCACCCTCAGGATGAGTAAGGCAGAGCTCACCAGTGAGCAAAGGATGTCTCCAAGCCGCTTCCACTGATGGCTTTATAACGGGGTCACCTGGACACCTTAAATCACACTAATGAATCACAAGAACCCCGCGTGGGATGCTGGCAGGAGACCACACCATTGCAACGGCCAGAGGGGAGACCTTTTTATTTCTTTTCCCCAGAAACGACTCGATAAATGCTTTTAGCATCTTTTTTAAATAAAAAAAAAGGAATGAAATGTAAGAAGCATATTAGCATTGCTCCCATTTTCAATTAGCCCCAATGATCGTGTTAAAAGCTATTAATAAAGCACTGCGAGTGGAGGCCACTGGTGGAGGGGTTCAGCAGGGAGCACTTGGCGGCCCACAGTGGAGTCTTGTGCAGCTGCTGAAGACCCCTCCTCCCCTCGCTCCCAAAGTCACAGGGCCCCACCACATTCCCGCCATGCAGAGAAGGGCAGGACAGTGGACTGGGAGCATCTGAGATCTGAGGAAGGGCAAGGCTCCTCACACCCACCACACCTGCTCTGACCTGGGAAGAAACGAGAGCCTGGCTGGGAGTTACACAAGTAAATGTCTGGTTCTATCAGGTCTTAACAGGAAAAATGGCCACATGGGCCAAGCTCAGGTCATCCTTCGTGGTCAGGCCAGGGACGCCCCAGGTTAGACATGATTGTTTCCAACTCAACAGCCAGTTCCAACTCTCCGGTGCCAGCTGCAGCCCAGTAGTGGCAGCTGCCTTGGTGTTCTGTGCGGAGAAGGATACTTTTGTTCCTCACTGGGAAAGGTGGCTTAGTTGATTAGTTGGTATCTGCCCAGAAAATGGCAAGGCGGGTGGTAGCAGGCTTTCCATGCGTCCACCAATCCTGTTGGGAGAGCGGCCACCCCTTTGGTCCATCTGCCAGCTAGAGGCGCCTTCCATTCCAACCCTGCTCAAGGGAGCCAGACCCCTCCTCCCTGGCTCCTGTCACCCTGGCCTTGTTTCTGGGTGGACAGAGCCCACAAGGACAGAGACCTGGACTCGACATTTCTGCCCAGTGCACAGCTGAGCACAAGGACTCGGTTTGCAGTTTCCAGCCATGCCGAAACTAAGAGGCAGGAACAGAAGGATGGAATCATTTTTCTCCTCTGTCCCAGAGACTTTCAGTCCACAATGGGACTCACCCTTCTGATCCCCACTGGTGTCACAGTCCCAACCCCATGTCCCCCAGACTCGTGCAAGGCTTCCCTAGATCTCCCTGCCTCCAGCCTAACCCCACTGAGGGCTACCCTCTCGCTGTCTCAGAATGATCTCCACCGAGCACAGTTCTGATCATGTTTCCCTCCTGCTGATGATGCCTCCATGGCTCCCACTGACCCCACATAAAGCACACTTACCAGCCTCACCCCTTGCTCATCAGGCTGTCCAGCCATGCTGAACTTCCTGCCATTCTCTGCCATTATCATGCATGCTGACACCTCCAAACTGTGTGCTTGGAACTCTCCTTTTGCCTCCACCCTACGAGATAACTCTTGCTTATGCACAGAGGTCCAACCCAGAGGTTACCTGCTCCCCAGTGCCCCCTGGAATCTTCTAAGGCAATAAAATAAACCTGGACTGTCACAGTCTGTTTGCAGTCTCTCTCCCCTACATAACTGTGGCCAATGACACAAACCACCATCCAATGCAAAAAGGCCCATAAATGCCCAGCTGGACCCCAGAGGCAGGGCCCATGCTGAGCCTCACCCCTACCATCTCATGGTCTGCCTTCCACATCCCAGACTTGCACAGCCAGCCAAGCAGGGCCCCCAGGAAGAAAAGGATGCCAGAGGAACCTAAAAGTTCCAAAGGGAGATTTCATGGCCTTCCAAATCAGGACCACATGGCCATGTCACATGCTGTCCTTTGGCTACCCCCTAAGGAGGAGAAAGTCGCCCCTGCATTCTGGACTCTGGCCCCACATTCCGGCATCCCTCTCTCTGCCCTTCACTCCACTCATTAGACTGGATTCCAGAGCCAAAGGAAGGCTTGGTCATGGACCAAGGCTTGGGGACTAAGATGGAAGTGGACAGCCAAGCAGTGTGGCCCCCAGACGGACCCAGCTCCAGACGGACTAAAGCGCTATCCCTGGTCACTAATCGACTCCCACCCTCCCACCCCGTGATTGATGGTGGGCAGACGCATCGTGCCCCCACATCTCCTCCTGCGGAGAATTTTTTTTTTGTTAGGTTTTGCTAAAGCAACCTGCAAATTAATTTAATATCCTCCTTTGGTTGGGAGCTATGAGACGGGGCCCGAGGCTGATGATGCATGAGCCATCGGTGGCAAGTATTTAATCTCTGGACAATGGATAGAGATGTTAGTGCATGCCACACTAAATTCTATTTACGCTGCCTATTAAGGGCAGTCAAGCTGAAGGGAATCGGTGCACATTACAGGCCCTAATGGGAGAGGAAGCTCCACAACAGTACATTAAAGGCGGAAAATGAATTAGGAGGGGACCGCGGAGGAGAAAACAGGCAGGCCAAGGGGCCGTCTGGAGATAACTCTTCCTGACAGCCCAGCGCACACGCCCAGCCCTGTGGGTCAGATATCAGATATGCCAAGGAGAGAAGCCCTAATGGTACCCCCCCAAAGACCTTACCTGTGGGTACCACTCTGCCCAGGGCCCAGGGACATGGGAGCTATGGTACTGCTGGTGAAGAAAGAAGTGTTGGAATATCTCAGCCCACCGACATAGCCTCCCTGCCCATTCCAGGTGGGTCCCTCTGAAGGCCTAACACATTCCCCAACCCTGTGGGCTCACTGCTACTTGCAGTCCCTCCACAGGCAGGAGGAAGGAGGAGCAGGTCTGTGGGCTGCTGCTGCTGCAACATTATTGGGCAAACTTGGAGGACCAAGGATAATGTCCAGGGGAACAGAGTCACGTGATCTTTTCAAGCCCCAATTCCTCCAATGTACAGTCGTGATAACACATTCTCAAGTAAAGTCTTCCTAGGCTCACGCAGTACCTCAGTCCCCCCCGTTTGTCTGTCTGTCTGTCTCCCCTTCATTGTCTTGTTCTCCCAGGACCCAGCATATAGCTGTGCGTGGAGAGGGGCATCAGCCAATGCTAGCTCACTAAACAAAGAATTTGCCCAAGGTCATCCAGCAGGTGAGCGCCTCAGCCAGGATTAGCACCAGATCTGTCTGACTCCCGTCACACCTCCCTTCTCAACACCCCTCCTATAAGCAGGTAACTCCTGGGGTACTTGGGAAAATCGGAGCAGACATTCTCTCCTCAAAGCCAAACTGCAGAGTCTGGGGTCTGCAGGGGGTCCCAGCCTCCTGCTTCTTGCAAGGTGAGTGTGGAGAGCGATTTTGCAGGCTCAAATGCGGAGCCTCTGAGAGATGCTACCTGCAAGGGGAGAGCATTTCTGGGCTATTAGGTTAGGAAGGGAGGAAGGAGGCTTCCTCAAATGGGATGAAATGTTAGGACAGCATCATCATGGGGAGGTGCTCACAGTCAGCCAAGCTCTGCACCCTGTGCACCTACAAGATCCCGGAAGGACCTGGGATCCTGGGGAGAGGGATAATGACAGCCTCTGGGAACTGCCCAAACTACCAGAAATGGCCGGATAAGCGTCACCTTCAGGACAAGCCCCGAACTCCATAACGCCTCCACAATCCTTACGGTCAGGCCCACCACATCTCTCCCTTACCCCTTGCCCTCTGTGTTCCAATAATACCAAACTACCTGGAGTTTCCAGCTTCCAGAATGCACTCTGCCTCTTCACACCATCCCTTTTCACTCGTTCCCTTTATTTGAAATACCCTTCCCTGAATCTCTTGGACTATTCCCACCTGTCCTTGAAGACTCAACCATCTCCTCCAAGTCCTCCATGAACCCCAGAGGCCAAGTTAGATGCCCATCACTTATTCTGCAACAGTACCCTGTGCCACATGCTCATAGTACTTACTGTACTGGGTGATTACGATCAAGACACATATGCTGATTCATTCTGTATTCCCAGTTCGGCACATGAGACAGGCACTTGGTAGGACACACGGATGTGTTTGTTGAGTTGAACTGAAGTGAGACAATGGTTCTGGTCGCCATTCTGTATAAAAGTACTACATCCCTTGTCAAGAAGATTACATTCATACAACACCATCATCAGGTATAAAAGCATTAGGTTATATAGGCTTACATACCACTGTCAATAACTAGCTATATTTGTCATAAGCTAAAAAAATTACATATTAACCATTGGGGGTAAGGAGCCAAGGCAGTACTCAGGGGGACATCTGTAGTCTTGATTGCACCTATGAGAGAACAAGGACTGGAAATAAATTATCTTGAAGGACTGCTGGGTAAATACGACAGATTAAAAACGCACATCCAGTTTCCAAAACTTTATTGCTATTGCCTTTCCTATTCTCTCCATCCTTGTGGGTTCTGCCTTTCAAGAAAATCCCTTTGTATTGTTTCCCTGGGGGTTGCAGCCAAAATGAACACACCTGCTGTGACAGTGTGGCAGCCATGGGAATGCCCAACGTCACGGTAACTGATCAACTGCCCCAGCTGCTATGCTTGGACTCTATCACCACACTCACTCCTAGCCACTGGCAGAGCACAGCATAGACACTAAGTCGGGAGTATTCCTGGAAGACATGAGACTCCTCTGACAGTTGATTTAGTCTCAAGAACTCCCCCATGGAGGGAGCCGCAGTGTCAGGGCGCCGGGAAGCGGTAGCCACCTACAAGGGGGAGCGAACAGACCGCGGACCCGCACACTTGAGACAGCAGGCTGAGAAGGGAGCTCCGGGAGCGTCCGCGGGGCGGCTGGTGGCTGGAGGGCCACCTGCACGGGGGAGCAGGCGGACTCGCGGTCAGCACCCGTGAGACACCAGACTGAGACGGGGAGCTCCGGGAGCCC
>NC_048230.1:63758906-63853479 GCF_002007445.2 Ailuropoda melanoleuca | reverse complement strand
CCCCCATTGGCTTTGTTGAAACTTCCTTGGAACTGCACATCATTCTACTGCTTTTCTGCCCAACCTTTCTTCCCCCCCCCCCACTCCTCCCAAGTGGCTAAACATGCATCATGACTTGACGGCTCTCCCAGCCTCCTCCAGTTTCCTCCCCATTCTTCCCTCATGGGTGTCTTTCCCGATAAATCTCTTGCATCTTTAATCTCATCTTGGTGTCCACTTCTTGAAGGGCCCAAATTGACACACCCAAGAAAACTGGATCCTAAGCCAACAGTGAGAAAAGCTGAGACCAACCTGACTCTCCTTGGAATTTCTGAAAGACTTGGGGACTGAAGGCATCAGGTACCACTGTATGTGGGGAGTGAAAAAAAGATCTAAAAGAAAAAGAATCTGTAAAAAGCTTAGAAAATACCTGGCCAGGAACGCAAAATGGTGCAGCCACAATGGAAAATGGTATGGAGGTGCCTCAAAGACTTAAACATAGAGCTATGATATGATCCAGCGATCCCACTTCTGGGTATTCATCCAAAAGAAATGAAATCAGGGTCTCAAAGAGATAGCAGAATCCCATGTTCATTGCAACGGTGTTCACAGTAGCCAAGATATGGAAACAACCTAAATACCCATCAACAGATGAATGGATAAAGAAGATGTAGTATAAATATATAATGAAATATTATTCAGCCTCAAAAAGAGAAGGAAATCCAGCAATATGTTACAACAAGGATGAACCTTAAGAACATTATGCCATGTGAAAAAAGTCACTCGCTGAAGGACAAATTCTGTATGATTCCATGTATATGAGGTATCTAAAATAGTCAAATTCAATGAAGCAAAGAATAGAACTGTGGTTACCAGGGACTGGAGGTGGGAGGGAAATGGGGAGTTGCTAATCAGTGGGTATAAAATTTCATTTATGCAGGAAGAATAAGTTTTAGAGATCTAATGTACAACACTGTGCCTATAGTCAGGTCGGGTCCAGTCCACTGTATCTGTCCCCTATTCCTTGCACTCTTCAATCCAATAACACTGAAGTACCCAGAGCTGAAAGCCAGAAGTTCGAGGAATAGGGAAGTATGTGATGGACCTGACCTGACCATAGGCAAATGTTGGGATAACACACTGTACTGTACAATTAAAAATCTGTTGAGAGTAGATCTCATGTTGAGTTTTCTTACCACAATAAAATTTTTAAAATTTAAAGGTACCTGGAACACAGCAGTCGTCATATAAATGTTTGTTGAATAAATATAAACAAAATTGATATAAAGTATTTTTAGGAAGCAGTCAGAGCCCTAAATCTTCTCCCTACTCTTTCACAGAGAAGCCATTGTTTCTGCCCTATCTCAGCAGATGATAGAGAATTTTTCTCCAGAGATTATAAAACAAAAGAACTCAAGAATAAGGACGTCAGGCACCATTAAGAGCAGGGTTCCTGACCTAAAATAGGGGAATCAAGAGAACTTACACAGTTTGAATGTTGAGATTTCCCCATGCTGTTCTCCTACTTGGCTCTCAGAACATTGGCCACCAAAGCTTTGCCTCCAGGTAGGAAGGAGACTGAAAGAATCTTCTCTAGGAATCTAGCCATCCCAAACAAAGATTGCTTAAAATGATGACTTCTGAGATTGCTCTACCAAGTAAGCCACATGCCATCCAATGGGGAAGCTTGAGTCATCAAGCCCCACTCACACACCTGAAATGTCCAATCAGCTGGTTAGTGCCCCCTTCTTCAATGACAATAGACAACCAATGGTCAACAAACATCTGAGAAAGTCCCCGACATGGAAGATAGAGACCAAAGCAAATAAACACAGGTCAAGAAGCAAGTAGAAGAAAGCAAGAATTATGCTGTCCAAAAAATATATATGTTATTTAAAGTGTCCAGAACAGACAAATATAGAGACAAAAAGTAGATTAGTGATTCCCTAGGTCTGGGTATGGATGAGAGGTTTGAGGAGTGGTAAGTAAAGGATACAGGTGATGAAAATGTTCTCAAATTGACTGATTGTGGTGATGATTGCACAACTCTGTGAATATACTAAAAACCATTGAATCGTACATTTTAAATGGGTGAATTGTTTGGTATGTGAATTATATCTCAATAAGGCTGTTACAAAATGTATATATACATATAGTATTATATATCATCTAATAATATATACTATATATTATATACATGGTATCTTCAGAGAAATTAGAAAAGAGATTACATCAAACAAAGGTAGAAAAATATAAAAAGGAATATTCTGAACAGATCAAAAGGGGGCCTTAGAAATTTAAAATGCAGCAGAGTTTAAATAAAAACATTCAGAAGACTAAGACTATAAAGGGGGATGTTCCCCCAGAAAATAGAGCAAAAACACAAAGTGGAAAATAGGACAGAAAAGAAGAGAAAATTAAAGAATCCAAATTATGAGAATTCCAGAAAGAGAGAACAGACACAATAAAGGAAGAAAGTTACTGAAATTATTTACGAGAGTTTCTGAGAATGGAAAAATATGTATTTCCACCGAAAGGGTTTATAGAGAGGATGAAAATAGTCTCATATCAGGCACATTATAGTGAAATGTTAGGAAAATGTCAAGACTGCATACAAAGAGAAGATCCTCTAAGCTTCCAAAGAGAAAAAAACAAAACAGATCAAATAAAGGATCAGAAATCAGAAATGCTTCAGATGTCTCAACAACTAGAAGACGATGGAATAGTGTGTATTAGTTATCTATTGTGCATGACAAATTTAGCAACTTAAAGCAACAATAATCATTTATATCACACAGTTTCTGTAAATCAAGAATTCAGGAGTTGATTAGCTGGGTGGTTCTGGCTCAGGGTCTTTCATGAGGTTATAGTCAAAACGTTGGCCGGAACTGCAGTCATTGACTGGGGCTGGTGGATCCACCTCCAAGATGCCTCACTCGCATGGCTGGCAAGTTGTATTGGCTGTTGGGGGTGGGGAGGTCTCAGTGTCTCATCATGTGAACCTCTCCAAAAATCTGCTTCAGTGTCCTCATTACAAGGCAGCTCACTTCCCCCAGAAAGAGTAATCCTGAGAGAGCAAGGCAGAAGCCACATGTCTCTATGGTCATCATTACTGGTCACCCAGATCATTTCTATCAAGTGTAGGCGGGACTGTACATGAACACCGAGAGGTGAGAATTATCGTGGGCTCTTTTGGAACCCGACTGCCAAAGACCGGCTTCAGAATTATGAAGGAAAAGATTCTAAACCAAACAACAAACAAAATGTACTCCCCATCAAATATTCAAGTGTGAGAATAAAATAAGGACGTTTTCAGACACGAGAAGTCTTCAGTTGTTTACTCCCCATATATCTAAGACACACTAGAGAAAGTGCTCCACTCAGATGGTATGTAAGCCAAGAAAGAGGAAGATAAGATTCAGAAAACAGGAAATCCAACCCAGGAGTGCAAGACAATAGTTCCTCATTTCCCCCTCCATCAACCAGGCTTTGGGGCAAGACAGACTGGGATTCATAGCATGGCTTGGCCACTAACTGCCTGTGTATTTGTGTGTTCTTGGGTTCAGGCACCCCTGTATATATACAGAGAGGGAGAAAGAGACAGACAGACAGAGTGAGATATGAGATAACATATATGAAAGCATCTACCATACAAGAGGTTCTCCATAAATACCAGTTTCCTTTCTTTTTCCTTATGCAGTTGGGAGAAAAAAAGGTGAAGAAGAAGAGGAGGAGCAAGGGAAGGGGAAGAGGAAAAGAGTGATGATGATGTTGGAAGTGGGGATATTGGCAATAATGATGACAAGCTAAGATTTTTTTAATGATTTTTTTATTATATTATGTTAGTCACCATACAGTACATCCCCGGATTCCGATGTAAAGTTCGATGCTTCATTAGTTGCGTGTAACACCCAGTGCACCATGCAATACGTGCCCTCCTTACTACCCATCACCAGTCTATCCCATTCCCCCACCCCCCTCCCCTCTGAAGCCCTCAGTTTGTTTCTCAGAGTCCATAGTCAAGCTAAGATTTTTACCATATCATCTCATGTAATCCTTACAGAAACCCTATAAGACAGGTGCTATTATTATACCCATTTTGCAGATGAGGAAACAGAGGCATAAGGAGGTTCAATGAGCCATCCAAGGACATAAAAGTCATCACAGAACCAAGACTGAACCCAAACAAACTTCAGACCCAAGAATATGACTTTTTAATATTGACAGAATCTCTGGAGCACATTATCTCTGAAGCCCTTCCTTGTAGCCTCCATGGAAAGAACCACACCCCATCTATGCATGCCACTGCCCTCTGTCCTTCATAGCAATTCCATGTTGAATTCATGCAATTCAACACATATGTGTTGAGCATCAGCCAGGTGGCAAGCACTATGCTGGGTGCTGGGAGTACTGAGTACTGTCCCAGAGTCATGGCCCCCATGCCCTCAGGGAGGAGTCCGACAATAAATATGTCATTATCCACAGTGTAAGTCTGCAAATGCAGTCATGTCTCCATGCTGTCAGCCCCCTGAGGGGACCTACCATGGCTGCAGGGGCCAGAAAGACTGCCTCAAAATGATGAAGGGGTTTCTGAGGCCACAGGATGAGCAGTGAGCCAAGCAGAGGTGGAAAGAGGTGATGGGGAGCATGGCAAGTGTTCCAGATAGAAGGGCATCTTGTTCAAAGGCCTCACATTTTTTCTTTATTAAAGAAATCTGATTGGGTCCAAAAAATAAAAGAAGAAAGAAATTGGTCCCCAGATGTGCAATGGAGAGTAGTAAGAAGTGGGGCCACGGGGCTAGGCGGGTCTCATAGATCTTGGAAAGGACTTTTGCCTTTATCTAAAGGAAGTGGAAAGCCACAGGAGAATTTTAAGCAGGGGAATGACACAGTCAGGTGTACATTTCAGGAAGATCATGCAGTCCACCACGAGGAGGAAGGACCACTGCGCTGAAAGTGGCAGCAAGGTGACCCAAAGGGTGGTTGTCAGGGTCTGCCAGGACAGAGACAGTGTGGGCTGGAGCAGGGCTGCAGGAGGGGCTGGAGAGACACAGGTGAAGGCAACATGTAGAATGCTCTGGAGACACGCCTCAGAGATGGAAGGGATGACAGAAATGAGGTCTTAGAGGAGGCCAACTAGAGGAAGATGACAGACAAGGATGGGCCTTTGTGGGGTGCTTGCCCTGAAATCCCCTTCAAGTGACTTATGGATATTATCGTTTTGCCAAACTGAGGCATTCCCATGGGCAAGGCCCAGCCTAGAGAAATAGTGAGGGGCAACAGAAGCAGGGAGTAAAGAACACCCCTATGGTGAGGTTTGTGCCCTTGAATGCCCTCCCTGCCCTCCCAGCCTCCCCACCGCCCAGGGCCTATTCCTTCAAGGACAGCCTCTGTCACAGCTGCTGGCAGCTCCCACCCACCAGCTGCAGCCCCACTGCTGGAAATTAAGCTGTAGTGTTTATGGGACTCAATTAACAAAATCACTCATCATCCCAGGAACTCATCGACTATCTGGACATGACAACATTTGAAATAAATTAGCCCAGTGCCCAGTGAGGTCGTCTTCATTCCAGTCTGGGGTCCTCATTTGCCCCACATTCCCTGGCCCACCTCTGGGGCCTCCCCTCCACCCCCAGTCCCCAAGAGCTCTTGCAATTAATAGCTAATTAACAAACAAAACAAACCTATCAGGTGGAACAGCAGAAAGACATTCTCGGCCCACAAAAGCAAGTAATTATTCGGTATGGTCACATCTGGGGGGAAAAAATCACTTACAAGATAAATCAGTGGCTCTCCCCCATCTTGAGGGTCTATTAGGGTGGAGGAAGCCTCCTCAAGATCAGAAAAATGATTTAAAGGAAAAATTAAGCCTTGTCCATTTTCTCTAAGCTAATCACAAAACAAGATGTCCCAAAATCTTTGTTTTTCCAGGCTTCACTAGTCACACTGGGGATGAAGTTAAAATGTTCCACTTCAAAAATATTTATTGTGCACCTACCATGAATCAAGAGATAGCAAGACAGGCATGACTCCTGCTCTCACATATCTTTATAATCTAGAGATTGGGAGACAGACAATAAACAAGAAAACAAGCAAGATCTTTCAGTTAGCGATAAGGGCTGTGACGGCAATTAATCAGCAAAGTGATGAGGAGCATCAGGCTAAGGACTACTTTATCGGTAGCAGGATCAGAGAAGTTTCTCTGAAGAGATTATACCTGAACAGAGCTAGTCATGCTAACAGCAGAGGCAGAAAGTGTGTGGCAGGGGCTAGAATGGCTAATGCATAGACCCTGGGGTGGGAAAGACATTGGCGATTCCAGGAACAGAGGGAAGAGGGGTGTGACTGATACATAGAGAGTGAAGAAGAAAGTGGAAAGTAGGTAAGTCTGGAGAATAAGCAGACAGGATCTTTACAAGCTACCATAAAGGGGATATTTTTATTCTAAATGAACTAGGGAACTATTAGAGGGGTTTAATCAAGGAGCAACAACATTGAATTATAAGTGGAGGGCACAAACTCAGGGCCTTTCACATCCCTCACATTCCATGTTAACTCCTGTCCTTACCCCAAAAGTCCTAGCATGCCCCAGGCATTGGCCTTTGTGAACTATGATAATGCATTCATTTCCAAAAGGCATCACTGTCACCTTCTACCCCAAAGTTACTTATTCCACAGATTGAGAAACTGAGACATGGCCTCTTGATGAGTGACTTCCTGAAAGAAGCCAGGGCTTTCCATGCATAGTCTCATGGGAACCTCACAGCAGCCCAGCAAGGCAGGTAGTATTATCACAATCTAGCGCATGAGGAAATAGAGACAAAGAGAAGATAGGCTGCCTAAAAAGTTAGAGCATACTGGGAGCAAGGCTTCAAAGACAGGCAGTCTGACTCCACAGTCCAGTTCTGACACCACACCTTACCACCTTCATGGTGTAAATCATTTCCCTGAGATTTAACAGAACACGCATGCCTGGGACTGAAGTCTCTTCATGGCCACCTGAGTACACATGTCCAAGAAGAGGTTCCATGTGTCAAGAATTCACCCCTGAAAGCCACAGTGTGGCAGTGGGGGTTAAATAAGCAACAGATACAAAGCACCCAGCACAGTGCACAGCACAATGCCTAGCATTTAGCAGAAACTCAATAGATTTTTTTTTTCAAGAAAAGAAAACATGTCTACTTATGTTGAAGTGAAGTCCCATTTTCTCTGAAGTGAGAACCAGCAAAACATACCACTCCAAAAACTGGATCTTACTTTTAATACATTTTTCAAGGAATAGTTTGACTTGTTTTTAAACAGATATGCTTAATTTCATCTAAATATGGGTCAGATAGAAACTGATATTTTTTTAAAGCTTTTAAACAGGGCTCTGGAAGTATCTTAAAACTCCAGTTTAACCAAGCACAGTGGTGTGGCCAAGTGACTGCCCTGTGGTGCCAGCCCTTTGGTGCCCAGAGCAGGGGCCTGAACAGGTGGCCTTCCAATCCCATTTGAGAGGCACCGCTGGTCCATACATAAACTTTGAGACGCAGAGAACGGCCCCTGGGGAGCAGAGAGAGGGCTCTCCTACCTACTCTGCTGGAAATGTCCTACCCAGGAGCCTGATGGCTTTTGGTGAGATTTATGCCACTAAGTGGTCCTCTGGCCAAGGGCAGAGAGAAGGAGGGAAGCCAGGCCTCCAGGGTTCATGCCTGAGAGCAGGACAAAGGCCAGACAGGGGATTGCCTTGCATGTCTGGCTCACTGACTTGCAGAAAAGCAGAGAATCTTCCCTGCCAACCTGGCAAGATGAAGAGGTCTGTTTCCTCCCATTCGAAGTCTCTTGCTCATATGATAAGATCCCAATTAAACTGGCACATCCCCCACCCTTCCTCCTCCTTCCCTTCACCACCATCTCTGGGCACCACTCCCTTCCAGACCTTGCCATCCTGTCCCTGCTTCAAGTTCTCCTAGAAAAGTCCTTCAGGGACTGAACCAGCAGTACCTGGGTCAGTGGTGGAAGGCACAAGAGGCCACCAGCCCAAGTCCCCTACCTCGAGGACGCTCGGGGACCGTCCCCATATGCAAAGCAGCAGGCGCCTGAATTCATAATTGGATGTTCCAAAATGTAATTATGAAAGATGAAATGCTCCTCTCAATGAGAAGGCTGTAAATAGAATAATTAATTTTGTGTTTGCTTGAACAATTCTGTATTATGGACCTTACAGTGGAACTGAAATTAATTAAGTGCACCAGGATTTATGGAGGAGGTGAAGAGAGAGGGAAAAAAAGAATTAATCCGAAGTAAAGATAGATGAGTTTGGGAGTGTAATGATGTGTTAGCCTGGGGTATTCTTTAACAAATTTACCAGGCACGTTCTGGGTACAAAAGATGTGCGTTGACAGAATTATCTCAACTAATACAGCTGCTGGTCAAAACGCCAGTGAGCAGGAGGTGGACGGATCCAGCCAGGAGGTCCGCCGCGGGGGAATTAGAGACAGGGGCTAGTTTTGGGCTGGCCAGGAGGGGGCACTACCAGAGGAGGAGAGCGGAAGGGTGAGGCAGAAGCCACTGCCCTACAGCAATGTAGGGAACCCTGGAAAAGTCCTCGGGGTCACAGAGGAAAATCAGGAGGGCCAGAAGTCAGGGAGGAGCCAACCACAGGAGAAAAGCCTCAGTATGCTGGGGCCCTTAGGAATGTTCATTCCGGCTCACGCTGGGTTGACTGGGCATCTGTAAGTTATCTGATGGCTGTGACTCAGGGCCCACCTTCCTCATGAACCAATGAAGAGGGAACCTACCTGGAGAGCTTAATGATGAGGCTAAATCCCACTTTGACAGAGGCCAGCCCATTTAGAAAAGGAAAGCAACGATTTGACTGCTGCTTAATACATTGATTGGTCTTCAAAATGCCACCTATGTGTCAGGCCACAAGTTATGTGGCAGTCTTTTCATTATTCTTTGGACCCATAAGTTGCTCAGGAGCTAGGAAGGGGGTCGCCCAGCTCCTGGTTCGGGCCCTGTGGCACATGGTGTTTTCCAAAAATAGCCCCAGCGATATTTCCAGTCCCACATGCTCTTCTGGTCCCCTTGGGCCTGACAGGAGGGATGCTGCATGACTTCCTGAGGTGGGCCATAAAAGGCAATGTAGTCTCTGCCTGCCTTGCTCCCTATGGGTGCCTGCCATTTGAACCCAACCTCCATGCTGTGAGGAAGCCCAAACTAGTTCACACAGAGAGACTTTGCAGGGAAGACCCCAGGCACCCAGCCTAAAGCCAGCACCAACTGCCAGACATGTGAGAGAGAGAATGATCCTTGCCCCAGCCTCCAAGTCTTCCAACAGATATCATGGAGCAGAAGCAGTCCATCCCCACCATGCCCCGTCTGAATTCCTGACTCTCAAAAACTGAGAGATAAGAAATGATTATGATGAATTAAGCCACCAAGCTCTGGAATGATTTGTTATGCAGCAGTGAGGGATAACTGGGACAGGACCCTCCTGAGCCAGAGTGGTTGCCTCTTTTGTCTGCTCTTCCTATCCGGATCCCACATCTGATTTCTCTTTCTTAGCTAGGGAAGGATCTATGGCTGCAAAGGTTTGAAAATACAGAGAAAAAATACACTGGTTTGGAGTCACACAGACCCAGGTGGGATCGCCGCTCTGAGCTTCCTGGCTGTGTGACCCTGCACTGCTCACATCATCTCTCTGGGCTTTCTTCTCAGCAGGGATCAAACAGGGGGGAATAACACTGGTTCACAGAGTCGTTGGGGGGATTGCAACTTTGTGAAAGTACCTCACCCTGAAGCCAGCAAAGCATTGCAGTTAAGAGCAAGGCTACCAAGTCAGGTGGACCTGGGTTCAAATTCCAGCTCTGGGCTTTCTGGCTGTGTAAGCACACACAACTCACTTCTCTAGACCTCTGTTTGCCATCTGCACAAGGTGGATGATAATTGCACCTGGTCCCTGGTACAATGCAAGTCAAGTGCACATAGTAAGTGCTCAGCAAACAAGAGCCTGTCACTGGATTGAAGCTTATCAACCTGAGTTCTCTTACCTTCCCTGCACAAGCCCAAACTTGTTCAACTCCCGCAGACACCAAAGCACCACCGGTGTCCCTCAAGTGCCTTCTGCTGAACAGCCAGACCTGTGTACCCACTGGTGTTCCCAAGAAGCCCGCACATCCCTGACCCTGTGTTGGGGGCAGATGTGTGAGGCAGAGCCGTGTGGGCAGCTCTGGGTAGTAGACACCTGCTCCCACCCCAGCATCTGTCCTCTGCAAGCAGTAAGATGGCAAACAGGAACTTCAGTGTGACTGCTGCAAGTGTGTCTCGGTGCCGTTTGTCAGCCCACAGCCTCACTGCCCATGAGCTGGCTGATCTTGTAGAGGCCCCAGCTGGCCCGGTGGAGGGAGGACCTGGACCAGGCTCACGTCTGGGCTGCAGCAAGGCCTCAAACCACCAGGCACCCCGGTGCCAGGTGAGCACCCCTGTTGCAGGCTCCCACCCCCCAGGGTGGTATTAAGCAGGCATTTAGATACCTGGCGTAGAGAAGGGTGATGGATGGCTTTATTAACCCACTGAGGCGAAGCTGCTGACAGTGAAGGACTCCCCTGTCAGGGGAAGCGTCCCTCGCCCGCAGGCCCCCTCAGTGGCCTGCCTGATAGCCTGAGCCCCTGACAGATGGCAGCTCCTTAGAGAATGGGAGAGCAGCATCAGGATGGACCAGCGTCCTTACAAATGCCAGGCCTCCTTCCAGGCCCACCCCAATAAGGTTGAGTACCACCAAGTCACCTGACCCTGAAGACCACCAACTGCCTTTGTCACCCATCCGTACCGTCTTTATTACATAGCTCAGAAGGCAGCAGCCACCTTGCTTTCCATGTAAAAGATGTCCCCACAGTCGTGGGAGGCAGCAGCTCTGCTGGGATTTCTGGAAGGCATCCACAAGCCTAACTCTGTGCCACGCATCCCATTGACCTCTTTCCACAGCATTCGAATAAAGTGGGATTTGAACCCAGGTCCACTGACCTCCAGCCCCTCTCTGTCCCTGACACTGTGCAGAAAGGATCTTCCTTGGTGTTGCTCCCATGGCTCCTCCGTCCTCCTCCCTACTCTAGTGCTCCAGCCTCTTCCTCCTTCCTCCCACACTGTCACCGAGTAGCCAGGAAGCCTGTTAGCTACTGGGGCCTTCAGCTCTCTGAGGCTGAGGCCAGAGAGGAGAGGTCGGGAGTGAGGAGGGCTCTGCCCAGTCCTATTTCTCCAGAGACCCCCACAGAAGCCCCTCCAGCCTCCATGACCCCCTCCCAGTGGCCAGACACAACCTCCTCAGTGGCTCCCTCAAGGTCTCATGAACTTCCATCTCCCCCTCCCTGGCTTGCACCGCTCACACCAATGCTGCTGCTGGGTCCTTTCCCACCCTTGTCTGGATTCCTGCAGCAACTCTGGCTCCCCAGCCCCACCCACCTCCACACAGGCATGCACCACCAGAGAGGTCTTTCCAGAAACCCAAACTCCATCCTGCCCCGCCCCCAGACCCAGCCGAAAGCCCAAACCCCTCCACCAGTCGACACTCTCCCCAGACCTGACCTGCTCTCTTTCAAGCCTCGACTCCTGCCCAGACACCCTGCTACACTCCAGCCACATTGACCCTCGGGCTGCTTCTCACACATGTATTGGCCACCCGGACTCTCCCCTCCACTCAGAAGGCCCTTCCCCTTCTTCAGCACCTGAAGCTCCTGTTCATCTTCCTGACCCAACTCCCCTCCCCTGGCCCCCACCCACCAAGGAGGCTGTTCCTTCTACAGGACCCCATCGTGGGTGAGTGAGCCTTGCGCTTCCATTTATCACAACCCCCAACACGCCGGGTCACTTCCTCAGTGACCAGTCACTCCCCACTTTTCTTTGAGTCCTTCACGGACAAGGACAGTGTCCTGTCCTCCACCCAACCACCCAGGCTCAGCTCACGGTAGATGCTCAATAAATTAGAGCTCTTGTGATTTACTATTATGATTACAGTTTCAAAGAAATCCTCTGCCACTGGCAGGGCAGCACCAGAACAAGTTTGGGCTGGCCTCTGCCTTCGCCTTTGACCTCATGTCCTCCCAAAGGCTCTCTCGCCACGTTCAGCCGTGCCACCCTGCTTCTAGCTTCCCACTCTATCCAGTTCGCTCCCGCCTCAGAGCTCAGAGAGCACATGCTTTCTTGACTTGGCTCACTCCTACGTGGCCCACATAGCTCAACTGATACGTCACATCCTCAGAAGGGCCTCCCAGGACCCCCGGTTTAAATCAAGCGCTCTCTTCTACACGAGCAGGATATGCTGCAATGGATTGACTACATCCGTGCCCCCGTGCCTCACCAGCTCCTGTCTCCCTTCGTCCACAGCCTTCGCCTATGGCTTTAGTGAGATGTAAAGTCTATTTCCCCACCACTGAAATCTAGACTGGCACTGGGACTTGCTTGGGCCAAGAGAATCAAGCAGAAGTGGCGGTGTGCTGGTGCGGAGCCTCAGCCTCAGGAAGCACTGTGTGTGGTCACTTACCCTCCTGCTCACCCACCTTCACCGTGAGAACGTGCCCAGGCTGGCTGGCGGTGAGGTGCCTGAACGGAAATGAGCCACCCCGGTCATCCCAGCTGAAGCCATCCAGATCAGCCAGCCACAGCCAACTGCCAAGTATACAAGGGCCGGAGCCAGAGCCAGAAGAACCACCAGACTGAGTTCAGCCCACAGCGCTGACTGACAGACCCATGGGTTACATAAATGCTTGTTTTAAGGCATCATGTTGGGGATGGCTTGTTATACAGCACTTTGTGACAACTGAGAACTGATACTGATGAATTTCCCTTTCTAGCAGATCACAACGTGATTATATGTTTATTAGTACGTTTATCTTCTAAGTGTTTTTCCTCCATTAGACTATGAGCTTCATGTTGGCGGACACTGTGAATATCTTCCACTTTACTGAATTCCTTAACCTGACATAGTACCTCACACATAGGAAGTACTCAAAAAATTCACTGAATTAATAAAATTGAGCGGTTGGGGCGCCTGGGTGGCACAGCGGTTAAGCGTCTGCCTTCGGCTCAGGGCGTGATCCCGGCGTTATGGGATCGAGCCCCACATCAGGCTCCTCCGCTATGAGCCTGCTTCTTCCTCTCCCACTCCCCCTGCTTGTGTTCCCTCTCTCGCTGGCTGTCTCTATCTCTGTCAAATAAATAAATAAAATCTTTAAAAAAATAAAAAATAAAAAAAAAATAAAATTGAGCGGTTGAATGGGTGAGTAAATGAATGCACCCATTCACTCCTCCTGCAGCCCTCTTTCTGCCACTCGCCAAATAGCCAGGACAGAACCATCCTCCAAAGCAATTCACAGCAGAGGGATTAAGTCAGAGCAGCTGATACTTCACTATTGAGCCTACCAGCCATGAGAACCTGAACCCCTGTGAGCCAATGAGACTCTGGCACAAGCTTTTGTAATTCAGGAAGTTCTACCCATCTGCAAGTGGGCTCCCTGCCACACCTCATCTTAGTCTTGGCAGCCACCCCATTCCACCAGCACCAGTGGGCAGAGGGAGGGGAGCCCAAGCAATATATGCGTACTCCCCTTCAACCATCAAACCAGGGGTTTATGGGGAAGAAGCATGTCTTCTTTCCCATTTTCTCAAAGCTGGTGTGTCATCTGTATGGTCTCAAGAAGACCTCTGCAAAACTCTCTCCTACCTTACTACCAGGGGTCATCCCCTCCCCTTCTACCACTCCCACTAAGAGGCTGGTCTTTGCAATCCAAACCACCCTCTTATATTCCTAGATCAAATTAGAGAGGAGGGGGGTAATTTTTTGCAACATTCAGAGATCTTACACTGGACTATTAGGCACCTCTTTTCACTAGTGTCCCCCACAGTCACTGCCACCCCTATGACTGCAGTTTTAAGTCCCTTGTACAATCTATTCTGGAAATGGACTGGCATGGTATTGCTTTCCTGGCAACTTACACAATCAAGCATGGATCAACAAAGAAAAAAAAGCAATTTTATTTATTCCACTTACTCATTCATGAATACATTCAACAAATATTTTATTAAGTACCTACTATGTGCCAAGTCCTAGGGATACAATGGGTTGTGAGAAAAATATGGGCCATCTTGAAGCTTATAATCCAGTATGAGAGGCAGGCAATAAGGAAACAAGTAAAATTTAAAAAAGAAAATATCAGATAATAAAAGAATTTAAATAAGGTGACATAATAGAGAGTGACTGAATAGAAAAATAAAATCCAGGCAGGCTGCAGAAAAAATAGCAAATCTATAGCCCACCTGTAAAGGTCTGTTTGGCAAAATTTTTATTTCCATAAGCCAAAGAGAGAACGGAGTTTGTCAGTGATTCAAAAGATAAGTCATTCTTTCACTCAACATGTGTTTACAGAGTACCTACCATGTGCCTGGCTGCTATAAAGTGCCAATATTAAAACCTGACCTAATGTCTCTAACTTCAAATGATGAAGGAAGGGAGTAAAGGAAACCTAGCATTTACTGGGGACTTACTATGTGCCAGACATGAGCTGTGAAATTTTGTACTTATTTTATCAATCATATGTCATGGAAGTAGCAACTAAAGTAATTCCCATTTTTCTTCAGCTCAGGGAGCCATCCCTACACATCTAGAAAGTGGTACTGCTGGGATTTAGACCTGTGCAGGTATGGCTCTTATTACTATGCTCCCTCCTCAACCTCTTTTGAGTTGAATCAAATCACCACAATTAAATCTTCTTTATTTTTATAAGAATGTGAGAACTTGATTCCAAGAAGAATATATTGACATGTAAGAGGCAATTGCTCTTAAGAGTTTAAGGAGTTCCCATAGCCCTCTCCATCACCCAGTCAAAACCCCCTCCATGCAGCTTCTTCTTCCCCCCACAATGTCTAGTCCTCAGGCACGACCAATCTAGACTCCTCGCTGTGTGTTCCCTATCAAGGAGCCAAGATACATCTTCCACATGGCACCTGCCTGAGTCTTTGAGGCAGATATTTTTATGCAGAAATTCTTGCAATAAGGAAAGCATGATTAAAATATCTTTTACAAAATGCATTAATTCCCAGGCAAAGATAAAAAGTCCATTTGACTCAAATAGATTTTCTATGGTGAGTTAGTGCTGCATTGAGGGTAATGGATGGGGGAGGGGTAGGCTTCCAGCTCATAAATCAAAGGGGAGATGGAAAGGGGGAAAGGAGTTGATGGAGGGGGGAAGAGGCACTGGCAAAATCTCAACCTGTGAGAGTGATGCTTCCATTCCTTCCCCCCAGTTCTTAATGATCTCATCAGGGGTCCAAGATCGATTCCCAGCCTTGTTCATCTATCCCCTTCTGCATTCATTATTTTAATAGCATCCACATAGGACCATTCGACATTTGCATCAGGCAAGCACTAATGGGAAGTTTGTTTGGGAAGCTCAGGAATCAAGGACAAGCAGACATCCATGACTGGGACCAGGACGGTTGAAAAGGGAGCAAATGTGAACACTGGGGAAATATGGGAGGAGGAGAATTACAACTAATGGTTCTGTCCAAATCAGACCAATGTGACTGAGTTTCCTGTTCTCCCTACAGGGTCCCTGAAGCCCCTAGATCTCTTAGCAAACCAATGAGCATGAAACTCAGGCATACAGGTTTGAATAAAAGGAGTCCAGATCTTTGAGCTGGATCAAAAAGACCGTCATTTTATTTCATCCGATAAACATTTCCCAGGGGCTCATCTGAGCCAAGCACTGTACTAGGTTTGAAGGGATGCAGTGTGAAAAAGATCAGGTCTGCCCTTTAAGAACTCCAGTCTAGGCAGTTCAGGGCAATAAATGTTATGCTAGAAACAAGCAAGCTTCTAAGAGGCAGTGATGCTTGAGATGAAATGTGAAGGTCAACCAACAAGAATTTTCTGGGCCCACTGGGGTAGACATACTTCCCTAGCAGAGAGAACAGCCCAGGAAGAGGCATAGAACATAAGACAGGCTGGTGTATTTGGGAACTGCAGGAACTTGGAAGTCCGGGAAGACGCAAAACTGGCAAAGTGGGAAGGACTGAAGAGGTTGGCCAGAACATTGTATGCCAAGCTGCAGTATGAGGTTTCATCCTATAGGTCAAAAAGTGCTTTAAGCAGGTTAGAAACATAAAAACAGAATTGCACGACGAGAAGCCTTGTACAAAATAGACTGAAGGGAAGAAGTTCCAGACAGGAGGCAGTTGGGGCACTTTCAACAGTCCTCTTGGGAGATGATGAGGCTTGAGCTAGGGCAGTGGCCAAAGTTAGAGGGGAGGGGTGAAGTCTAGTGGCATTCTAAGTGAGATCCAAAGGTCTGGCCCCACCTGGGGTGTGGCACTCCTCTATGACCACCAGGCACCCATAGGATGAGGTAAAACAGAAGGAAGGAGAATCTGAGGGGCAAAGTCAACAAGCCCGGGGCTGGAAGCTGGGTCCTAGGAGAAGTGGTTGAAAAACAAGGGACATAGCAGACATTTTCAAAGTACCAATAGGCTATTGCCTTAGTTTGAGTCCCCCCCCCCAAGGAGAATCTAAGATAACAACTTAGGTGCAGGTAGTTTGCATAGGCGGTAACCCCTGAAATGAAGAATGAGGAGAGTAAGCCACAGAAGGATGGAGAGCTGATATATGGTGGGTTTGGCTGAGCGGGTTACCTCTGGGGGCAAAGGAAACTCATTCCCACTGGGGACTCTCTGGGGAATTGTTAGAATGTCTCTCAGACTTGCCCCTCGAGAGAACAGGAAGTTGGGCATTCACCTAGCACTTCGGGCTGCCCCCCCAGGGCTGCACCTGGGCAGGGGACTCTCCCAGGTTTTGGAGGAAGGCCTGAAACAACGGAGCTGAGAGACACAGTGAGGATTTAAAATAGAATTTTGTACATGTGCCTGGGAAACCCCCACTGCAAACAGAACTAAAGTGAGAGAAGGAACAAAGGGATGTGTCCCTGGGCAGAGGGAGCAAACAAGTCTGGAGTGGATCCAGAGGTAGAACCAGGTACCTTGTTCACTACACCAAACCTGGAGATGGCAGAAGCAGTGCTAAGTGCCCTCATTGCAATACATGGCACTCTGCAACAAGGCATTCCTGGGACACCTGCCTGGCTCAGTCGTCAGAGCATGCAACTCTTGATCTTAGGGTCATGAGTTCAAGCCCCACATTGGGTGTGGAGATTACTTTTTTTTTAAAAAAAAAAAAAAAGGCATTCCTATGCCATTAATTGCAAAAGCTACAATTTATTGCATGTGGATTGGCTGCCAGGGGCAGGGCTAAGTTCTTTCCATATATATCTCATTCAATTCTAAAATAATCTTATGAAGAAGGTCCCATTATCATTACCATTCTACAGAGGAAGAAACCAAAGCTTGGGTGGAATATATTATTTACCCAAGGTCCCCAGACTAAAAAGGGAAAGAGCCAGGATTGGAACCAGATCTCCTTAACCCCAACCCCAGTCTCATACTGCTCATTCAAGGGTACTTTATCCACATAACTGGACAGTTGGTGAGATTCAGAGAAGGTTTTTGGTTAGATAATAGTGCTCTATGAATGCTAATTTCCTGGTTTTGAAAATTCTACTGTGATTATTGTCACATGAGAATTTCCTGGTTTTTAGGAACTATACACCAATATGTTAAAAGCAAGGGACATTATATCCACAACTTACTATCAATACTATCAAACAGTTCAGGAGAAAATGTTCTATGTATGCATGCACACACACACACAAAAATGATAAAATAAATGTGGTGAAATGTTAAGTTTGTGAGAATTTAGGTAAAGGTTATACAGCAATTATTTGAATTATTTTTGTAATTTTCCTATAAATCTGAGATGACTTCAAAATCTTAAAAGTTTTTAGGGGTGCCTGAGTGGCGCAGTTGTTAAGCGTCTGCCTTCGGCTCAGGGTGTGATCCCAGGGTCCTGGGATCGAGCCCCGCATCGGGCTCCCTGCTCCACTGGGAGCCTGCTTCCTCCTCTCCCACTCCCCCTGCTTGTGTTCCCTCTCTCGCTGGCTGGCTGTCAAATAAATAAATAAAATCTTTAAAAAAATAAGTTTTTAAAAATCACCTAATCCCGTGGAGACTCGTCTGCCTCATTTTTTCAAAGCGCAACAACAACAGCAAAAACAAAATCCCAGTCCATTGCAAAGGGTAACAAAGAAAGGGTTGTTACTGGAATGGGAAATGTCTTCGAGGAGATTATCAAACCCTAAAGGGTTTCTTGGATATTTGAGTATTTTCTTCTCCTCAGGGTCTTAAATTCCTTTGGTAACTGATCCTTGGGAATCGATACCCAACATCATGGCCCTGCAAAGCCAAAAAGCAGAGCTAACAACATGCCAGTCTCACCCTGTGCTTGCCAGGTTTGGCTACTGGGAGGACAAAATTTCATCCCGCTCTTTCCTACCTGCCCCATGCATGAGTAATTCAGCTCTTGGAATCTTCTCTCCTGTGAATCTCAAGGCTGAATTTGGCCTCAAGATTCCCCAGGTATGGTTCAAGGAGATGTAGTGCTAAAAATTGGCATGTAAAGGGGCTGGAAAGGAAGTTATTGCTGGAGGGCACTGGGGATCAAGCCCTGGTTCCAGCCCAGACTCCACTGCCTGGACAATTTCTTCAGATTC
Organism: Ailuropoda melanoleuca; assembly: GCF_002007445.2. NCBI lineage: Eukaryota > Metazoa > Chordata > Mammalia > Carnivora > Ursidae > Ailuropoda > Ailuropoda melanoleuca. Next base: position 63,834,865 of record NC_048230.1, on the reverse strand, counting down.
TCTTGGCCTCCTTTTCCCCACCTGTAACAAGAAGGCCCCTAATATTCATATCCCAGCTTTCATCTACTCATTCACTCACTCAACATCATTTCCTGAGGACCCTCTGTGAGCCAAATGCCAGGTGAGTCACTGGGAGTAGAAGGGTAAATTGAGAAGATGTGGTCATTCCCTCCCAGAATTTACCACCTTGTGGGAGGACAGTGACAGCAAGCAAGCAGCAAATAAGTAACTATCACAATTCATAGATTGTGAATGAAATAATGGCAGACTATGTCAAAGAACACGAGGACGGGAATCTACCTGGATAGGTGGTCAAGGAAGGCTTCTCTGAAGAGGTGGCACTTAACTAAGACCTGAAGGGTGAGGGATACCAGCCAAGTGAAAAGGCATTCTTGAGACAATCAGAAATGATCTGGAAATGGTCATGAGATAATTAGTGCCCCTTCCTTCCTCCTTCCTCCTTCCTTCCACCTTTGGCCAATGCAGGTAGCCATTCAACTAAGAAGAAAAGCCGTGCTGTCCAAAAGGTCAGCAGCCCCCTGGGCAGGTTGGGCTGGGCCCTCCCCGGGGACTACCCCCCCCCACTTCAGTCCCTGCACACACAGGAGCTGTGCCAGAATTGAGAGGGAGAAATGAGACACTCCCTTACCAGATTGTTGTAAGATGCTGGCAGTTCCCAGTGGTGACACTGGGGAGGATGCCAGACAAACTGCCTTTACCTACTTGCACCCCTCCCATGCCACAGGCAGGGGCACCTCTCTGAAATGTCCCTCAAAGGGACTGACAGGAGTTTTCGGATAAACACCCCTGCTCCCTCAACTCTTGGGTAGAATAACTTAGGTAATATATTCGCTATCTCTCAAAGGCCCCCGTGACACTGAACCCCAGCTGCCCAGCTCATGAACACTTCCTGCACTTCCTTCCTTCCCTTCCCTGTGTTCCCTTCCTGCTCCCACCACTGTTCGCTGGGATCACCTCCTAAACGAACCATCTGCATTTACAGTCCAGTGTCAGGGTCCACCTCCGGGGAAGCCAACCTAGACAGTATGCAAAGATTACTTAGTAATTTGAATGAAATTTGAGCTACTACACTTGTGAGTTCCTTAAAAGCTGGAACAACCTTTTAGCTCAAAGTTGTATCCCCAACATCTCACACAGGTCCAGGGCCAGAGAAGGTGCTCAATAAATGCTGAATGACAGATTGACCTCACAGAGCTAGGCAAGTCCCCACAAGGGCAGACACTGAACCGGCCCTTCCCAGGAGAGCCCTGGGGGATATTAGGCCCCCACGGGCCTCAGACACCTGGCCTAGGCATGAAGAAGGCCCCACTAAGGGGCCCAGAGTGAAGTGCACAGCCAACAATCAGGGGAGTGAGGTTGGCAGGCAGCACAGGGCTTGCTGCGCTGATGCAGCCTCTACTCGTCCCACTCTGCGGAGATCCCAGCTCTACTGGGCATGGCTCACCATGGTGAGTGTGCAAGCAGCCACAACACAGGGGCCATTTCAGCTAGTTCAGGAAAGGTACAAGAGCATGACAAATATATGTAATTTGAAAACTGGCCAGTCTTTTGCAATAATTTAGAGGCACTAGTTAGGAGCAATAGAAACCCCCCAATTACTGATGTTTAAGGCTGGCACTGTTGCTGGCTGAATATTTCATGCATAAATGAACTTCCACTAGGCCACCCGCTGCTTCTGATGAGGCTCTTGTGGGCTTTATTGCCCAGCGCCCAGCAGGGTCCCGCCAATGGGCCCCATGACGGATGATGCATTGTTTTGCAGCTTAAATAATGCAGTGCGGGACAAGCTCAGTGCTGGTGCACTTTATTTACATATCAATTGAGTGGCCACTCTGAATATGAAGAAATATGAGAGGAGAAGTCTCTGGCACTGAATATTTCATGGCTGTGAGCCCTGCAGGAAGCGAATGTCCCCAGCCCAGAGCTAGGCCTGGCCGCGTGTGCTAGGGAGAGCTGGCATTAATAGTCTGGGAGATGAGGCAAGAGCAATCTCGCAAGCCAGGAGGGGAGCCGCTAACTGGAATTGATGAGCCCCCTATCATCTGGACACAGCCCGCCACTGCTTTTTCAAGTCAGCAAAATATCTGCTTCCTGCCTCTACCTTGTGGCTCCTGGAAACTTCGATACCGAAAGGACTTTGTTCAAGCCATCACACTCTGACTTCTCAAGCCACGTGGATGAAGCGGAAGTAAGCAGAGGGTGGAAAATGGCCTGTTCCTCCAGGAAGGCCCTCACCCTTTCTGGGGATATGCTGGAAGATGAGTCAGGGGGACCCGGCTCAGCACCCACCTCTGGTATCTCCCGCCCCAGCAATCTTTCACTTAGTGATTACCACGTGGTCCTCCGCCATGTAGGCTCCTTGCTAAGTGCTGCAGATACAACCGTGAAAAAAATAGTCTCTGTCCTCACGGAACTCAGACAAGTGCAGAAGACAGAAAACGAAATGGGAAATTCTATTGATCAGATGTATTAGCTATCTATTACTGCTTAACAAACTCCCTCCAAAACTTAATGGCCTAAAACAATAAGCATTTATTATCCATCATATTTTCTGTAGGTCAGGAATTTGCAAGTGGTTTAACTGCAGCTTTTTGGCTCAGAATTTCTTAACAGGTTGCAGTCAAGATGTTGACCAGGGCTGCGGTCATTTGAAAATTTGCTTAGGGCTAAAGGATCTGATTCCAAGGCAACTCACTCACATGTGTGGAAAGACGGTGCTGGCTGTTAGCAAGAGGCCTTAGCGCCTCACAATATTGACCTCTCTATAAGTCTACTTGACTGTCCTCCCAACAAGGCAGCTGCTTGAGAGCCCTCCAAGCATGGTGGCTGCTTGAGCACCCTCCCAGCATGGAAGCTGGCTTTTTCCAGGGGGAGTGATCCAAGAGAGGAAGCTGGAAAGGCAATGTCTTTTATGGCCCACCCTCAGAAGTTGCAAACCATCATTCTACCATATTCTATTGGTCTCCCTGATAAACTGGATGCATTGTGGGAGGGCACTACACAAAGGCATGGGTACCAGGAGACAGGGATCGTTGGGGGTCATCTTAGAGGATGGTGACCACCTGGAGTAAGTGGACACATAAAGAGAGGCAGCTGGTATAAGGAAATCCAGTAAGGCTTTCTAGAGGAAATTACATGTGGTTAGAGACCTAAAAGACAAAGTTACCTGGCAAAGAGGAAGGGGGGGGGGAAAGTCCAGCAGAGGGAACACCCAACACACAATGGCCCCGAGCCAGGGGCGTGGGGAACCCAGGGAACTAAAACACAAAGTTCAGTTTGACTGGAGCTCAGAGAGAGCACTGAATGGCTGGCTCCATTGTGAGGGGCCTGGGGAGACTTTGGAGGGTTCGAGACTCCCCTGTGGGTATGGGGGCCCCAAGTCCACTGCACCCAAGCAACAGTGGGTGAGTCTGGGTCAGTTTGAGAAGATGCTCTGGGGAGATGCAGACAGAACTGTGACTGCAGCATATTCTTGAGGACTCAGTTTAAGGTTAGAAGTAAGAGATATAGTTAGAACTGAAAAACTGGACAGAGGTTCCGTGTCAAATGCCACCACCCCACACTCACTTGCTGGCTTGTGATCCTGGGCAAGTCACTTACCCTCTGTGGGCCTCAGTCTTCTCATTGATAAAGTGGGGATAACAGTAGCACCTGCTTCATAAAGTTGTTGTGGATGTTGATAGAGATGAGGCATCTGGCACGTATTACCCACTCAGTAAATTCTTGTGGAGTGAAGGAGGCCTTCACCTGCGTCAAAGTTCTTCTCTCTGGGACCTAGACCCTCCACCTCTCCCTACCACCTCCTCCCCAACTTTTTTTTTTTTTTAGGAGTTTCCACACCCAGCATGGGGCCCAACATGGGGCTTGAACTCACGACCCTGAATCAAGACTTGAGCTGAGATCAAGAGTCAGATGCTTAACCAACTGAGGCGCCCCATCCTCCCCAATTTCTAAACACTACCTAATATTCTGCTTCTGAGAGTCTTGCTGCCAGCACCCCCACACACCAGATTAGAAGTCCCCAGAAGTGGGCAAAGCCAGACTAACACCCTCCTTTGGGCTGACCACACTCCAACAGCTCTGTGCTCAGCTAGATAAGTTTCCTGACTCCGTTATTTCTTCGTTCTGTCATTTTCCTTCATAGCAATTATCACAGCTTGTGAATTTTTACTTAATCATATATACTTGTATGGGCTTTGTGGTTGTTTTGTAGTATTTTTATCTTGTTCTTGCGCTTAGTCCTTCAACCAGAATGAAAGCTCCATGAGGTCAGGGACTATCTGCCTTGTATACTCCTGCAGCCCCAGCACTCACACAGCACCTGACAACAGCAAAGCCCAGCACATAGAAGTGGAGCATCTGGACCAGACTGCCAGGGTTTGATTTCCAGGACAGGTACTCTAGCTGTATAATCTTGGACAACAGAGTATCACAGTTGTTCCCTCTGTAAAGTGGGGTCAATAATAGCACCTATCTCGTTAGGAGGATTAAATGATAGCATATGTAAAGCACTCAAGAACAGCCCTGGAACAAAGAAGTGTTATACAAGGGTTTGTTTGAGATACAGACCTAGTTAGGTGTAGACATAGATACAGGTATAATAGGAGATGCTCAATAAATATTTGACGAATTAACAAAGCACTGAGTTTAAGGAAGAGGCAAAGTCCTAATTGAGGCAGTCTTAAGCTGAACAAAGAAACCTTGAACCTAGAAGTTGGTAGCAATGGGAAAGGGCAGCTGCAAGCAAAGGCCTGGTGGGATGGGGCAGGGGCCAAAACAGACCCTCAGCGGGGGGGCCCCCCACCTGGGATTGCCAGCGAGAGTACAGCTAAATCATACATTATTGATTTGTCAAACATATTTGCATATAAATAAGCATGATCATTCATGGAGGCCGGAGTGGTGCCGCCTCCCCTCAGCCCCATGATTACAGACGGATGGCCCTAGTTAGAAACGAGCCAGGGACGCGCTACCCCTGCCGCAAAGTCAGCGGCTGATTTAAAACTACATTTATTGGAGCATGTAAGTGTGACAGCCTAGTGGTGAGTTTGGGATAATTAGTCTAAAAGACAAGATAAACGAGCCCTAAAACTGGTATTGTGATGGAGACACCACCCCCCAGCCGCTGCCCCCTCCACCAGCTCAGCCCTGATGCCAAAAATACAGCCGATGATAATTAACTGGGAAATGTTAACAGGCAGGATTATGTTCCAATTGCATTTTTCAAAGGACTTTAGAATTTTACACCCAAATTGATTGTGTTCCCCTCCCCCTGGTGATTGGACTGGAGAGGGGATTCTCAGCTAAAAGCACAAGCTGGGGGTGGGGTCAGACAGGCCCAGACGAAGCCTCCAAGGCCAGGCGAGCAGGTGGCTGCAGTCAGCCGTCCCCCGAGCTTGCACGGAGACAGATCTGCAGGGTGAAGCACGTTGACCCAGGGAAATTATATCTGCCATGTTAATTCATTCCGTGTGGGAGATCGGCCGTGAGGTTGGAGGCTGGCATCGGCCGCCTCTGATGCATCAAGGGACCCAGCTGCTCAGCTCTACACCATGCTAGGGACTCATCACCGCAGGGAAACACAGTGCTTGCTAACACTTCGTTTTAATCGTCCCAAATTACACTGGAAGACATATAGCCAGGCAGGGCCTGCCAGCAAATATCAGACATATCCTTGAAGATCAGCTGGGCCTAGTGAGGAACCTGTGGCCCCAGGGCTGGGGCTCCACACCAGGCTGACACGGGACGGGCTCGTGCTGTTTGGTTCCTGTCACCGACTCTGGGCTCCCTAGGAAGGGGTAAGGGCTGTCCTGTGACTTCTGGCCCACCTTATCAGCAGGCTTGAGGACTTCTGTTCTGAGATTTAAGCCTTACTTATGGACCCAGACAGAGAGAGGGACGGCCTTTGGGATTTGTCTGAGGCCCTGAAAGACTCCAAAAGGGAGGCAACACAGCAGTCTGTGGTCAGCAGACTGATGAGCCCCCAAAGATGTCCACATACTAATCCCCAAAACTTTACATGACAGGAAGGACTTTGCAGATATAATTAAGGATCTTGAGATGGGGAGATTATCCTGGATTTTACATGTGGGCCCAAAGTGATCACAATGTCCTTATAATAAGGAGGCATGAGGGTCAGAGAGAAAGAAAGAGATTTGAATATGTTACACCCCTGGCTTTGAAGATGGAGGAAGGGCCACAAGTCAGGAATACAAGTGGCCTCTAAAAGTTGGGTACGAGGCTCCTGGGTGGCTCAGCTGCTTGAGCATCTAACTCCAGCTCAGGTTGTGATCCCAGCGTCCTGGGATGGAGCCCCAAGGTGGGCCCCCTTCCCAGCGAGGAGTCTGCTTTTCTCTCGCCCTATGACCCCCATGAATAAATAGAATCTTTAATAAAAAATAAATAAATAAAATAAAAGCTGGAAAAGGCCAGGAAATGGATTCTCCCCTAGCACCTCCAAAAGGAAGCAACTATGGGGGCGCCTGGGTGGCACAGCGGTTAAGCGCCTGCCTTCGGCTCAGGGCATGATCCCGGCGTTATGGGACCGAGCCCCACATCAGGCTCCTCTGCTGTGAGCCTGCTTCTTCCTCTCCCACTCCCCCTGCTTGTGTTCCCTCTCTCGCTGGCTGTCTCTATCTCTGTCAAATAAATAAATAAAATCTTTAAAAAAAAAAAAAAAGGACGCAACTATGCTGACATCTGATATTGGCTCAGTAAGACCCATTTCAGATTTTGACCTTCACAGCTGTAAAATAATAAATCTGTGCTATTTTAAGCCATGAAGTAATTTGTTACAGCTATAGTAGGAAACCAATACAGAGTACCCCAGTGTTCTCAGCCGGGCCTCACCACATCCCGCTGTGTGACTTCGGATAAGTCACTGAACTTCTCTCAACCTCAATTTCTTCACCTATGAAATAGGCATAATAGAATCTACTCCCTGGGCCTCTTGTGAATATTAATTAAGCAAATACCTGAAAGGGGCTTAGCTCAGTGCTCAGTGCAAACTAAAGTTTGGTCTAATCATCAAATATTTATTAATCACCTATAATACAAACTACCATGTCAGGTACAGAGAATAATAAACCTAGCAAAAAGAGACCCAACACCTACCCTCATGGAGTTTATAATATGGCAAGGGAGACGGACTAGATTATATAATTAAACTCTATTATAAATTATAATGTTACAATTGCATTTATATTATATTATATTTATTATATTATATTATATATTAACTAATCTCCCAAAAAAGTGCTGGGATTGAGAGGTACTGAGAAGTACAAAATGCAGAGATGTGTTCCACCAAGGAGGTCAAGGAAGGCTTACTAGAAGAATCTGATCTCAAAAATTTGAGCATATTTTGTCCTCTGGGACCATAAGAGCATGGACTCTTCTAGGCTACGGGACTCTGCCTATACCTCTGGGGTTATGCTAAGGCCTCTGAGGCATCTAAGAGGAGTTCAGTCAAGGTAGAAGGCCTACAGATGGGGGCACCTGGGTTAAGCGTCCCAACTCTTGGTTTCGGTTCAGGTCATGACCTCAGGGTCATGAGACTGAGCCCCGCGTCAGGCTCCACACTCAGAGTGGAGTATTCTTGAGATTCTCTCTCTCCCTCTGCCCCTCCCACTCATGCTCTCTCACTCTTAAATAAATAAATCTTTAAAAATAAAAAAAAGAAGAAGAAGAAGGCCTACAGATGCCCACCATAGTGGGTCCTGGGAAGGTAGAGAGACCTGGCCACAGGTAACCCAAATAAGAAGTGGTATGATCAAGTGTGGCCTTGATCTCTTTAAGGGTGAATCTATCCCTTGGATGTTGGACCCTTATTTGACTCCAAATATGAGGCTAGACTTTGTGCTTGGGCCCTAACCCTGAATGCACTGATTCTGGCTAGAAGAGTAGAGACCCTACCCTGAACCACAAATATCTGGGCCTGCTGAGGTCACCTTGGGGAGAACTGCTACCCCAGCCCATCCCTGGGCTCAGCTTGCCTTCAAGGAGGTCATGTCAGGGGATCTGCCTAGTTTTAGAAGTATCCTCAATCTCCTACCATGATTTGATCTCTTAGAAACTTAAAATCCGGGGCACCTGGGTAGCTCAGTCATTAAGCATCTGCCTTCGGCTCAGGGGGTGATCCCAGGGTCCTGGGATTGAGCCCTGCATCGGGCTCCCTACTGGGAGCCTGTTTCTTCCTCTGCCACTCCCCCTGCTTGTGTTCCCTCTCTCACTGGCTGTCTCTCTCTCTGTCAAATAAATAAAATCTTTAAAAAATTTTTAATTAAAAAAAAAGAAACTTAAAATCCCACCTATTCCTTTCATACTACAAACTATAGGAAGTAAAGCTTAATAAAAACATGAAGATGTCCAGAAGATAATAATGATCATATGGAGAAAGAGGGCACAGTTCCTTGAGGATTGTCCATCTCAGAGCTTGGGTCACCAGTATAAGAGATTTGAGTATTTGTCAAAGAGACCTGGGTTTAAAACTGTCATGTGGCTTTTTGGTATAGCTTTCAAGGAGCCTTGTGTGTCTGCCAGATTCTTGCATCAGCCAGCTACTGCTGTGTAACAAGCAACTTCAAAATCTCAGGATATACAATAATAATCATTTACTTTTCAATTGTGGGTCTGCGGATCATCTGGGATCTGATTGCTCTAGGCTGCAATTGCTGGGCTAGGCTCTAGGCCAGAGATTGGTTTCTGCTGACATTCCATTGACCAAAGCAAGCCACATAATCAAGCCCAAAGTCAGGAAATAAAGAAGTGTGTTCCCACACCCTCCTAAGTCTGAAACAAGACACATGGCGAAGTCCAATTCAATAGAGCAGATAAGCATACTCCTTCCATGGCCATGGGAAGGAGGGAGGGACGAAAGGAGAAAATATTTGTGAGACCACCAGATAATTCATTACATACCTTAAAACTCTGTCTGGGTATAGTAGAGTATTTCTCCCTTCTTGGGATAGAGAAGAAGATCTAGGGACCTCTCCTCATTCTATGAACAAGTGTAGGCCTCAGACCTCCATTCTGTGTACACACTAAACTTTCTGCACACCACCTGACTCCTATGATGACTCAGGTCGGCCATGTCCCAAAGTTCCTCATCAGTACTCGTTTCCAGGCTTAGATAGTCACTATATAAAATCCTAGGCCTGATCTGGGCTTCTCAGCACCTAAGCAGAAACACAAGGATCATCTATTGAGTGAATGCATGAATCCTCTGCCAATCCCTTGGACACCTCCACTGGCCAATTGGATGCCCCCTACTTAAGCCCCATCCCACCTCTATTCCTGTTGTATGCACAGACTGGCCAGGGAGATCGTAGCAGACTCCAGAATCCACCCACCCAAACAAGACTGTGACAAGCTGCAGACCTTCTCTTTCTCGGCTTTCACAACACTGGCCATGCCATTGGCAGAAATTCCAAAACAGCCTACAAGATGTGGATGTAGGAGACCACATCCCCGGAATGTTTTGGCAAAAAGCAAATATTGTGACAAACAATTGGAAACATGGTGCATTTATCTGCACTTTCAGTAGCTGCTCATATGTTCGCATTAAAACAGCCGAAAATGTATAATTAAAAATCTGTTTCAAAATGCGGAGAACATGTAAAAATAATTTATCCATTCACAGATGAAAAACAAAAACAAATAACTGTGAGCCATGGGAAGAAGAAAAGAAAAGAAAGCAAATTCCATCAGGATGCAGGCCCTAGTGGATGGGGACTAGAACATGTGTCACCTCATGGCATGCCCCGCATTCCCCAATATGGGAGCCAAAGGGTCTGGGCCAAGCCTGCAGCCTTTTCCATCTACCCAATCTGATGCTTCTGATGCAATGTGTGAGAGGTGTGCTGGGGACAAATTCTGAGTGAATATTTGGTGAAAAACTCTCTGCATGGGGTTCGAGACCCAGATGAATGGGGGCCAGATCCAGCCTTGAAGCTCAGCAGGACAGACAGACAAGCAAAAGACATATTAAACTATAAGCATTTGCAATCTCCCCACCTCCGAGACAGCTAAAGAGAGGTCTATCTTTGGCCATTCTGACCCTCCTTCTCTCCTGCTCTCTTGGGGGGATTCAGAGTCTGCCAATCATTTCCTTGGGATTTTTTTTTTTACTTCCATTTGGAAAACTGTAAAGTAAAACCACTTAGTAGAAAAGGAGGAGTTGGGGTGCCTGGGTGGCTCATTCAGTTAAGCATCTGCCAGGGTTCTGGGATCGAGTTCTGCATGAGGTTCCGTGCTCAGCAGGAAGTCAGCTTGTCCCTCTCCCTCTCCCCCATGCTTGTGCACTCTCTCTGTCAAATAAATTTTTTAAAATGTTTTTAAAAAAAGAAAAGGAGGACTTGAAAAAGAAAGAGGAGTAGCCAGGAAATCAAGAGCCATGAGTACCTTGGCTTAGACAGAATTTGAGTTGGGAGTTAATTATGAAGGCACCTGTGGAGGAAGGGAGCCCTGAAATCCAGAGGAATGAGGAAAGAATTTAAAGTGCTGCTGTGATTTATGATTTGGATTCTCTTTGACACTCTGAAAGATACCAGTAAAACACTTAAATGGCTTTAAAGTCCTTTGTTATGGAACTCTTTGAATGGACTCTTTGAATGGAACTCCATGCTGAGACTGAACCACATGGGGCCTTGGTTTTATTTGGGTTGCATGAGTAAATATGATTTAGTATACCCTGGGAAGCATGTGCCAATAGAGGTGTGAAGATAGTACCTTGAGAATATAAAGAACAGGGTATCCCAGAAGAGGAAAGAAAGCTTCCCAGAGGAGGTAATGTTTGAGTTGGATCCAGAAGGATATGATCACCTTACAGGCATGAATTGCAAGGACATTTCTGGTAGGAGAAATAATATCTATAAAGATATAAGGTATTCAGGAAAATGTGAAAGGTCTGGTGGGGTAAAGAAGCAGCCAAAAAGTTCAATGGATGGACAGGAGCCACTTGGAGAAACACCTCATGTGCCATTAGGAGAAGCCCAGCATTTATCCTGTGGTCAGCAGAGAACCTTAGAAGCACAGGAGTGACACACCCATGGTGTCACCTTCACTCGGCCCTCTGGCCAGGGAGGCTGCAGCCCCTAATGCAATCTGCCCTCTTCTGGACTCCATCCCCAGGAAGGTGACCAGGGGAAATGGAATCAAGCCTCAAGCAGACTCCAGAGGTCACAAAGGCACTTGCAAGAAGTCTGCAGTGACCAGTGAAGAGAAAGATGCACTTTAGAAAATAAAGAACCCATTTCTCATCATCTGAATTCATATGCAGGGAACACATTTGTCTCCAGTGAGTGTGTTTCACAAACGTGCTTGAACAGACTTGATTTGAACAGCAATGCAGTCTTGGTGGCAGTCTAATGTTTTATTTTATTGTCTGCAATTAGTGACAAGTGAGGGAAATACCCAGATCATGCCACATCACACAGAGTGTGTGTAATCCAAGTACTTAGCTCTGATGGGAGGATGGGGGCTGGGGGACGCAGCCATGAAGAACCTGCCCCCCCAGAAAGGAGACCGAGAGACATGGCACCTTCAAGCTCCTAACAAGAGCAGAGGCGCTGTTTAAAGTCAAAAAGTGCAGCTGACTGCGGGGATGTAGAGGCCATCTCTGAAGGAAATTCTCTCCAAGGACAGGACAAGCTGGGTGTGGGGGGAGCCCAGGCCAGTCGCTGAGCAAAATCTTCCATGCTGGCAAAAGAGAGGCCACTGACTTCCCTGCTCACCAGCCGTGAGTGGTAAAAGGGCCAGTGTCACTGTCCCGCATTGCCCAAGGTAGAGTTTCTCCACCTCGACACTACTGACACTTGGAGCTGGATAATCCTTGGGTTGGATAATGCACAGTTTGGCACTGCAGAATGTTTAGCAACATCCTTGACCTCTACCCACTAGATGCCAGGGGCACGCCCTCCAGTTATGATGATCAAAAAATAGCTCCAGACATTACCAAATGTTCCCATGGGAACAAAGCACCCCCATTTTGGACCCATCTGGCCTAGACTTCAATGATCCATTCCAAATCTCGTTTAAGATGGAGAAGGAGTCCAGGGTTTGTGAGACATATGTTTGAGGGCTTAGAAATGCTCCATTCTGAAGCATCTAAAAATCCTCAGCTTATCTCAACAAAGCCACCACTACCCTCACGTGGACCTGGGGAAGCAGGAGGCACAGAGTCCCTTAGCTTTGATCTGTCTGGGACCTCAAAAAAGACTGAAGGAGAACTGACCAAATGGAATGGAGTAACAGCATGAGCATGGATTTAAAGCTCTCTAGACCTGGGTTTCAGCCCGGGCTCCTCACTTTGTCAGGTGTGGTCTATTCTTCACCAACCTAGACGTTCCTTTCCTTGCTGTGCTCGAGCCACACTGGTCTGCTGGCAGCTTTTCATACATCCTACATTTAATCTCAGGGCCTTTGCACAGGATGTTACCTCTGTCTAGAACACTCTCACTCCCCATATACGTACATACCCATAAGCAGACACACACAGAGCTGGCTCACTCACCACGTCTTGGAAATGTTGCCTTCTCGCAGATAGTTTCCCTGATGCCTGGATTTTTAGCATCTGATGATGTTCACTTCATGGAATCCCGTGCTATTCACAACTAAATAAGTATTGTGGGGGAGAAAAGGACTGAGGGAAAAGTGGAAAAAGAGAAAAAGAAATAAGCCTGAGGGAGCATGCCCAAGGAAGAAAGAGAGACAAGGAGACAGAGAAAGAGGGAGAGAAAGAACCCCAGAGTAATTTTTTGTTAACGTAGCGATAAATGATGTTAGGTTTTTCTCATCTCCTGATATCTGTGTATGTTCCCGACTGCTTTCCTTCTATATGAAACTAAACTTGCAGAACCTTCTAGATGTAACTGAGGGATAGCATCTGCATCATCTTATTTCATGTTTATATTGACCCCAACAGATAGGAGCCATCACATTCCCATATTACGGGTGGGAAAACTGAGGCTCAGAAAATGTGTGTAACTTGCCCTGAGCTATATCACTAGCTGGTGGTGGAGTCAGAATTTGGATCCAGGAACAGGGGCTTCCAGGGCCCAGGGTCCTGGCCACACATGATTTGAGCTGAATGAGCTCAGCAACCAGGAGGGAATTGGCCCAACACTGGGCTGGGACACAAAGTGGACGTTCAGTAAATATTTACTGAATGAGTGGGACCAGAGGTGGGATTCACTTCAGGGAAATTTTAATCGAGTCCTGCTCAGGCCCATCCCCGCCCCCGCTCACTTATCACCATGTAATTGAAATAATGCCTATCGACAGAGACTCACAAACAACTGCTCAATTTTCCTCAAAATTCAATTAAACTTCGTTTATTCTGGGGATCGATCCAATTAAAAGAAGGAAAATTTCAGATGGTCTGAGCAACACCATCCATCTTCAAACATAGTGTCTACCCCAGTGATGTAATAATTCGCCCAATCAATGCTTTAAAAGCATTTAGCAGTCTTGATAATGAACTTTTGTCAAAACAGCCTTGCAGAGCAATAAGTGCCTACAGATTAATATGAAGTCATAAAGGCCTAATGCTTTGGGGGGCGGGGGTGGGGGCGATGGCATGAATCAGTGGGAGCCATGGCCTGGAGCTGCAACACCTTCTCTGAACTAGTCATGGGCAGTGTTTTTCAAGACCCAGAAAATGCTGAATGCACTTCCCCATTTCTGTTATCTGTAAGTGCTGTTCCCTTCCACGGTCTCAGTTTGCCCAACTCCACCAGCCAGGGACCTGCGACGCCCCAGATCCAGAGGACCCCACTGAGGACATTGGGGCAGCTCGCCATAGTGGAGAAAATGTCCAAAGGAAGAAGGCTTTGCTTGAAGCTTCCACTTGACCATCACTAAAAGTTCTCCCTTCACAAATGGTCTTTGAGTTACAAGAAACCCCTTTTCTACTACAGATCCCCTCTTTTTCTTGGGGGTATTCAAATTATTAGCTGTGTGATGTTAAGCAAGTTACTTAAGGTCTCTGAGTTTCAGCTTCTCCATACATAAAATGGAGATGATAGCATTTATTGGTGCTCGGGGGAAGGAGGCTGGGTTGGGTCTCTAGGTGATAAGGATGCAAAGAGTCATAAGACTCAGTCTCTGCCTTGAAAGAACATTGGGCAAAAACAGGTGAAACAGCCACAGTGCAAGATGCTGATGCTATTAGAGCTGTCTGAACCCGGTGCTGGAAACAGTGCCTGAAGGATGAGAGGGAGCTTCACCAAGGTGGTGACCCTTGAGCTGGGTCTTGACCAGAGAGCAAGTATTTGCCAGATGAGGAGGAGAGGAGAGGAAGTCCAGGCTGAGGGAACTACAAAGGCAGAGACTTGGAGGACAACAAGGAAGGGCACACGCGAGGTGCTCAGCATGCCTGAAACAGAGTCGGGAACTGGAACGGCTCAGCCACATCTTCAAAGGTCTCATTTGCCAGTCAAGGAGATTGTCCTTTTTTCAAAGGGAAATGGGGAGCCATGGAAGGTCTTAAGCAGGGGATGGTTATGAGGAAAACTGCACCCAGGAAAGTTGGGTTGATGGGGATGGGACAGTTGAGATGACTTAGGTGAGATATGATGGCGGCCAGGGTGGTCTCACCACACAGCCCCATTCTCCTGGAATCCCCACAACTGCCCTCTACCCACACTGAACACATCCCCCAACCTCCTTATTCCCATCAACAGTGTCCCCACTCTGGCCACCAGACAAGAAACCTAGGAGTCCTTCCCCACACTTTCCTTTTCCATTACTCACAATCCCTAGGATTCCATCGTTACCCTTCCACCTGGACCCTGGGTGGAAGGACATGATGTCCCATCCCCAAAAAGTTAAGTTCGCTTTAGTCTAACAAGACCCCCTTATCACTCTTGAGAGGGCCGCCAGAATGCACAGTGTCCCCTGCAACCAGACCTGGACACACCCAGAGCTGTCCCTGGTCCTGGCTGCCTTGGTCCAGGGAAGAGGAAGGGAAAGATGCTCCCCAAGGTCAGGGGGGTTCCCCTCCAGAATCAGGGTGTGACAAGTCACTTCCTGCGGAGCTGGGCTGGGCTGAACTGGGGGAGCCCCTGGGCCCTGGGCTTGGGCCAGCACCCATCGAGGGCTGGTTCTCCATCTCCCACCCCAGGCCACCTTGGGAGGTTGGCATTCTCACCATGGGCAGCCAGGTGGCTCCAGCTTCCAGCATGAACAATCCTTTCATCAGCTCCTCTCCAGGCCTAAACTATCCCTTTAAAAACCTGCAGAAAATCTCAGGGGTTGGCTAGTCCTTTAAAAGCTGGGGGATCTGGGTAGCCAAAGGAATGAAACTCTTGCTCCATTTGCCTGAAGTCATTGCACCCCTAGGGGAGGCCAGGCCCTGACCTACCATCACAGAGGCCCAGGATTTGGAAAGAAGAGGATTAAGAATTAAAGAGGAGGAAAAAAAGAAAAGAAAGGAGGGAAAAAAGGCTTGTGCTGCTAGATCAGGGAGAGTATTAAATGATCCCAAGTCCAGAAACGTCTTTTCAAAGACTTCTGCCATTAGGACTTAATATTAAATTTACTCCTTCTGTGCCTTAAAAAATAGCTAATTTTTTTTTCAAAAGGTGCTTTTGATGCCAAAGGTATGGCTTAAGCTGAAAGGCGCCGGCACATCAAACATCATTTGGGGGATTTCAAAGGGCCGTTTCAGCAGGATCCTGTTCTCCTGATCCCCCTTCTCCGCTGATGAAGTTTCTGAGCTCCCTGAAGTCAGATCTTGTGTTCTTGGCTATCAAAGGCCCCAGCAACACGGAGTCTGTCTGTCCATCCCAGTAAAACTTTCGCATAGAAAGCCTCCCTTTTGCTCAGAGATCTGAGGGGGGAATAAAAAGGATGCTGATTTGCCAGGAAACAGGAGGGAAGCCCTGCTGAGCTGATAGGAATCTTCTGACCAGATTTGAATACATTTGGCCCAGACAAGGGGGTGGGGGGAAAAAAATCCATTACTTTGGAGAAAAGCTTCACAGGGTTTCAAAAGGAAATATGTTAATGCTGGGAGAAATCATTTGTATGGGTTTGTGTGTGAGTGTTTCAGCACCCCCCCCCCAAGTTTAACATCCTCTACCAGGAGCAAGAAAGCAAAAGCAGTGGAATTAAGCTGCCACCGTTCAGAGGAGGCAAGGGGGAGGTGGAGGCTGAAGGGAGGCCACAACCACCCTAGCCTTGCCTTGGCAGTCTCAGCCAGCTGGGCCTGGGGTCCGAGGCTCAGACAGAGGCAGAGCCTCCCCCCCACCCGGATCCCACAGACAGGGTTCAAAGGACCTTCCTTTCCTTTCTTAAGGCCTCAGGAGTCTATAGGCTGATGCTCACAGAGGTCCCCCAGACAGTTCCCAATGTCCAGATGGGAAGACTGAGACCTGCAAAGGGAAGGGGGCACTGCCAAAGGGGCTATGCTGGTCAGGCCTCTTGGCTCATCTGCACCTGCTGCCCTCCTCCAGGCCTTGGCTGGGCCCTGCCCACTGGCCTGCTCCAGAGAGCCCCTGCTCACCCCAGCACCCACTCGCTCTCTGAAGACTGCATCTGAGCGACTGTTTATACCTCTACCCACAGGCTCCAGAGACACCCTAAAAATGAGGTGCCTGTCATACCCGGCCTTGAGGCCAGGCATTTCTATGACCCGGAACTGTCCCAGGTCCCATGCAAACTGAACAACTGTGTCGAGATAATTACAAGAAATCTTCCACTATGGCTTCAAGATCAGTCTGCCTGGATTCAGGAGTCCTGGGTCCTGGGCCCACCTTGGTCTTTCTCTGTGGGCCTCACTTCCTTCCTCTGTAAAATGAGGACCATTCCATCATCCCTGTCTCCACCTGCTAGGCCTGCTGTGAAATTTCATTCAGGTCAGGAATACGAGCTGTGGGCAGGGGGTCTGCAGAACAGAGCAACAGGCCTTCTTGCCCCTCCGGCAACTTTAGGCACAAGCAGGGAGAAGAGGCGAGGTTGTACTGTGTGGTTGCTGCAAATGCACCTGAGTACCGCAGAGGCCCTGCACTCCCCCCTCCCCCACGTCAGCACCAGACTTCTCACAACAGTTTGGGGGCTCTTTTCTTCATTAGAATAGTTGATTGAATTTAGAGAAGGAAAGAACCTGAGGATCGGTTTCTTGGAGTAAAGATGGGGGACCAGGTGGCAGTCAGGCACTGGCGCTGCCCAAATGGTTCTCTGATCCTTAGCTTACTACACAAGGAAGTGGGGGCCAGCAAAACTCGACCCTTGAATCTGAGCATTGTCGTTCCACTAGAAGAGGGAGAGGAGAAAGAAGAGAGAGACAATAGCTCATCATTAATGGTCTTGAATTAATATAAATTAGTTGAGCCCATCTTGGCTGCTCCCAGTCAGGCAGAGTAGGGGGCTGCTGGGGACCAGCAAGGAGGTTTCTTTCACCTCACATTCACACAGCCATCCATAAAGCTGCTGCTGATCTTGCACTCTTTCCTCCCTCCTCCTCTGCCCCCCTCCCTCCCTGCCCCCATCACCAGCTCCAGGCTCCAGAGGTGTAAAACAGGCTGGAGATGGCACCCCTGGGGCCAGGGGCAGCCCCCCAGAGCCTGCGACCTTTGGAATGGTCTTTGGAATATTGCCACCCAGAGAATCACTGCCTTTAGGAGCAGGGGGTGTCCTGAGCTCAGCCCCAGGCCAGACCCCCGCCTCCCCCATCTCACACACTCGCCCCAGGCCACGGAGGCAGCAGACTTGCAGGTCTGTGCCCAGAGCCAAGGCCACCAACAGAACAGTGCCTGGCAACGTGGGGCCCAGAACCACCAGAATGTTGCTTGGGACCGTAGATGGCCCAGACCACTGGCATGTTTGTTTGAGCACATGAGGTTGTGAATTCTCTCGCTACAAGGAGTCTGAGTCAGGCTGACCCTTCCTCCCCCACATCAGTTTGGTTATAATTTAAGGAATGCGAACTGCCCATCATGTAGCACAGGGCAGTTTGGAACCAACAAATGCGCCTAAGATGACACTGTGGGTGACCACAGGTCTCCTAACTCAACATGGCTCACTTAGGCACATTGGGAACACTTGACCCAGGCCTGATCCATTGGGACATGCTCGGACCACCGGACCCAGGCCTGGCCCACAGGCATGCTGGGACATTCCCAAGACCATGCAGAACATGTGCGGCTTAGCCCAAGGTTTAGAGGTCAGAGGGCACTCCAGTATCCCTGAGTGATAAGACTTTTCCTTCCATTTACAGAGAGGGAAACTGACACTCAGGTCAAGTCATTTGCCATGAGGTCACACAGCCAATAAACGACAAAGTCGGGTTTCAAGCCGAGACAAGAGCCAACTTTATCAGTGTGGCAATTAAAGCTTTATAAATGATTCCTCACACAATTCTCACAACTCCCATAGGATGGAACTAATAGCATCCCAATTGTATACACACAGGAACTGAAGCTCAGAGAGGCTGAACCACAGTGCCACGGTCACACAGCAGGTCAGTGATGGAGCTGGAATCCCAGTCCATAGCAGTCTGGCTCCAGAGCCCCAGCAGCACAGCACAGACTAGGGAGTCAGCCTGCCTGGCTTCAAATCCCGCCTTTTCCACTTACCAGCACTGGGACTTTGGACAAGTTGTTCAGCCTCAGTTTCCCTGCCTGTAAGATGGAAACCGTCATCATACTGTAGCAGCACCAAGGACTGGATACTTGATACCCATGGGACACACGTCACATGGCCAAGCCCATACCAAGTGTACATGCTTGTTAGACGAATCTTTGCTCATATGACCATCATTCCACAGATTCTCTAAGTATCAGAGTAGCAACTGGCACCCTAGAGGCCCCTCGTCACCAGCCTGTCCCTGCCCCTGTGGGTCCGAGGCTCAAGGGAAGCGCACGCCCGAACGCGACACACTCCTGGCATCTGTAATGTTCCTGTCAGAGCAAACAAGGCCATTAACTGACGAGCTCTGTGATGGAATTGTCCCATGCGGTATTTATTATAGGGTCCTTTCCCTGACACCTCCCATGGAGAGAATATTAAATATTTCATGTAAGCGAGGCTGCTCGTTTTTCATCCCCACTTCAGCCCTCACGCTGGCTCTGGGCTGGGGGAGAGCCCAAGTCTGCCAGCCTGGCACCCTCGTGCCCTCCCTCCTCTCCCCACGCCCATCAGGGCATGGGGCCGGACATGGCGGGGGGTGGGAAAGAGACCAGGACCCACATCAGGGACTCTGGGAGCTGAGGCCCGGGTGAGTCCTGGGAAGGGTGTCTCCATCTGTCATGCTGTCAGAGGCCTGAGGACAGTCGGACAGTCGGGTGGCATCGGTGACCCCCACACTAAGTCTTGGGAGTCACTGGCCACTACAGCCTGGGATCCTTCACGGCATCCAGCCCGTACCTCTTTCACACATGCCTCTGGCTCCCCTCCCCCCTGTCTCCGCTTCCCGCACCCCTGCACCTCTGCAGAGGCTGCTGCCCCACCCACACGTGGTGAGCGGAAATGCCAGGGAGCCAATGCTCCTGAAGCAAGCCTCCCTCAACGACAGGCTGGAAGTGGGTGCATCATAGCCCCAGCTTCCTTGCCCCTTGTGTTGGATGACTCAGAGGTGTGTGTGCTACACTGGCTCGCAGAGGTCCCCAGTGGGACTGGGCTCCTGCTGCCTACAGCCTATACGGGCTTCCTTTCCCTCTCTGTTCTCACGGCCCCTCTCCCCTGCTAGCTCACCCTGGGATTGCCTCCCAGCCCTGCAGAAGCAGCCCTGAGACCACCACATGAATGCAGGGATATAAACTAAGGCAATGCCATGGTCAGGTGGGGGATTATCACAGGACACAAGATGAAAGTCTCACCTTCCATAGAACACCAACTTGCTCAGGGCTGGGGACTCAGCCAGGACCCCCCAGCTCTGACTCCTGGACCCCCAAGAGCTCCCAGGCCACAGAGGGCACAGTCATGAGACACTAACTGCAGTGCAATGTGACCAGCTCTCACCTCCATCACCTCTAGCCCTGCAAACCAGCCCAAGGGTTTCCCTCCTAAAGATCAAGTCTCCCTATGGTCTCAGCTCCCTCCGTGGTGCAAACATCAGGCCCTGCAGCGAATGTGGGCCAACCACTGAAAGAGGTCTAATCAGTCACGCCCATGCTGATTTGACAGCTTTCCTTCCTCTCTTTCTTTCCCTGGTGACTTCTAGCCATCTGTGTGGCACTTGGGTGTTGGCATTTGGAACAGTGTACACCCAGGGGAGAGGAGAGGCTGCAGGGGAAGCAAAAGGCATTTGACAAACATCAGTGAGGGTGGGCACAGACGCCCAGATTCTCCAGCCCCAGAGCACTGACCAAAGGCGTGCTCCTGGGTGTTGGGCCTTCTGCTTTGGACCACCATACCCACACGGATCAGAGTGGCTGAGGGGTTCCTGGGACCTGGGGAAAAGGGGAAGACCTGTTGACAGGAAGTCAGCCTGATTGAGGGCCCACTGAATGCCTGGCTCAGCCTTCTATCTCCACGACCTCCTATACTCCTCACGACAACCGCGTGCAGGCACTATGGTCTGGGTCAGGGGGCCGTGGTCTATAGCCCTGCTCCCCTCTTCCTGCACAGGGCTTGGCTCCTGCAGGGACTGCTGCCTAAGGCCTTCCCTGCCTCCACTCTTGGCCTCCTTTTCCTGAGGCCAGCCCGTTCTCCAGGCTCAGTATCAGGTTAGCTGTCATGTCCCCAGAAAGTGCTTCCCCAACCCCCTACTCTGGGTTGAATGGTGTCCCCCAAAAAGCCAGGTTCAAGTCCTAACACTCTACACCTATGAATGTGAGCTTAATTGTAAATGGGGACTTGGCAGATGTAACCAAGTTAAGACTTGGTGGATTATCACGGTGGATTAGGGCGGGCGCCCACCCGATGACTTCTCCCTCATAGTAATCAGAGGGAAATGTGGACCCAGAGAGGAGAATGCCCTGTGACGAGGGGGTCAGAGATTGGAGTTTGGGGCCACCAAAAGCTACAAGAGACAAGGAATATTCTCCCCTAGAGCCTTTGCAGAGAGCGTGCAATACCTTGACTTCAGACTGTGAGCTTCTAGAACTGAGAGAATAAATTTCTGTTGTTTTAAGTCACATAGTCTGGTACACTGTTAGAGCAGCTCTCGGAAGTTAATAAACCCTTCACTAAGGTCAATCTCCTTTGTCTTCTCTCTCACATATCTTCTTTTCTTCCTCCTTCACACCAATAATAACAAAAGTGTAATTATCTTTATGTGTCACATTCATTTCCCATCTCACTCGCTAGACTGGGAGCACTGTGAGGGCAGAGGCCTTGCCTGCCTTTTATCTGCTACAGTCCTGGTATTTAGCCCAGTGTCTTTGGTGACTGGTACATGGTAGGTGCTAAATAAATGTTCGCTTATTGACGAAGGTTCAGTGAACACCTACGATGTGCTAATGCTGCTTCAAGTGAACAAACAGCCCTCTCTTTGTGGACTTCACATTCTACAGGCAGAAGGACCAAAACAAATAAGTAAATAGATGTCAGAAAAGGACAAAGTGCAGGCGTGGGGGTGAGGGCAGGATAAGGGAGATTGAGCACTGGCATAGAACAGCACCAACTGAAAACAAATTAGGTGGTCAAGAAGGCCTTGTTGCAGGTGCCATTTAAGCAAGGTTTCAAGAAAGTGGTTTGAAGGAGGTGGCCATATAAGATTCTGGGAGAAGATTCAAGGCAGAGGGCATAGCCAATGCAAAGGCCCTAAGCATGTACAGATTTGACCACTGTGGGTGGCTGTCTCCCCACATGCCTCATCTGCCCACCGTGGGATACTCAGCTCTCACGTGCCCTCTGCCACATGTCGCCCAGCTAGCCACTTCGCCCTGCAGAACCTTCTTTTCTTGATTTCCGTGCCATCACCCTCCCTCCTTCTCCTCCTGCCTCCCTGGCTGCTCTGCAAGGTCCCTGTCACCCCACAACTTCCAAGTGTCAGAGCACTCCAGGGCTGCACCTTGGGCTCGCTCTTCTCTCTCTCTCCCTCCCTCTCTGTCCTCCCTCTCCTCCGGCACTTCTCTCCTTAAACTATCTCATCC
Organism: Ailuropoda melanoleuca; assembly: GCF_002007445.2. Classification (NCBI taxonomy): domain Eukaryota; kingdom Metazoa; phylum Chordata; class Mammalia; order Carnivora; family Ursidae; genus Ailuropoda; species Ailuropoda melanoleuca. Next base: position 63,812,807 of record NC_048230.1, on the reverse strand, counting down.
ATTCCCAGGGGTCGAGTATCAGCTATACACTGGCAACTTCTAATATTTTCATGCCCAACCCTGGCCTCCCCACTGACTCCTTCGTTCTGAGCACTTCCACGAGCCTCTCAGACTCTCCACGGCCAAAATGAACTGATCTTCACGGTTCCTCTCTCAGGAAGCGGCACCACCCCGCTGCTGGAACCAAACACCAAGAAGTCCTCCCGGACTCCTCTCCTTGACTCTGCCCCCTCAACCCTGCAGGTCCCCTCCGCCCTCGCTCCAGGACCTACCTCGACGCCGGCTTCTTCTCTCTCTACTTCTTCCTCCTAGGCCAGGCCTCCATCCTCATTTGTCAACCTCCTCCTTCAACTCAAAGTGTTGGCTCTGCGGCAGGCAGAGGATACAGCATTCGCTATGCACGCACGCACGTACGCACGTACGCACGCACGCACGCACGTAGCCCCAGGTGCCATGCAGATCGAGGTCCGCTGTAGAGCTCCTAGGAGAGAGCCACGCGGCGCCTTGGGGGCAGCCCTGCGCACTACACCCCCTGCACTCCCCACCAGGCGAGAGGAAGAAGCCAGCGCCCCACGGCCCAGTGGGCGGAGCCCAGCACATCCTAGCCACCAGTTATTTCCATTTCCACGGGTCATCACAACCACAATATCGCTCTCTGCCTCCGCGGCTCCCTTTACAGAGAGCTTCCAGGGGCATTACCGTCACAACTTCTTCGCCAACCCCGTAGGATGAGTGTGGTAACCCTCAGCCACAGGTGGGGACCCCATAGCGGCAGAACGAGGACTCCAGGCCAGGCCATCAACACAATTAAATTGACAGATCCCGATTCCCACCACCACCCCCGGTCCCTACTCGGAATAAGCATTTCCATACTCCCCATAAAAAACTCCAAAATCTCACCATTCAGGCACCCAGTTAACTCTGGGAACATATGCAGAAATCCTTTGTTGGCCACGGATTTCGAGTGTGGTTTGGGACAGTCATTAGAACCTGTCATGTGCCCAGCAGCCCTGCACCCAATCACTGTGCTCTGGAAAAGCCTCATCTAATTAAAACACGAAGTTCAAAGGGGACCCTACTTCACTTGCTCATTCTCATCACTCTCAACCCTGGCTGCACCTGAGAATCCCTTGGAGGGCCCACATCCAAGAACTGCGATTCGGCTGGCCTCTAGTAGGGCCAGGCTTTGATAGTCTCTGATTTTTTAAAAGAACAGGTGATTCTAAAAGGCAGTCATTGTTAAAAACCACTTGAGAATTGATCCACAAACACATGGAACACTGGTCGAGGACCAGGGATGTACCTTCCAGAAGCTTCTACCTAATATGGGAAATAGGAAGGTAAACATTATTTAAAATGAACTATTTTCCAGGTGTTGGATTTTGTTAATTTTTTTAATTTAACAAACATTTCTATTACTTACCAGTTGCAGAACTTGGAACAGTGAGAGAGGTACCACGATTAGCCCCATTTTCCAGATGAAGCTACAGAGAGCTTAAGCAACTTGTGTAAAGTCACAACATCTAACAAGAGGCCGAGCTAGAATTCAAATCCAGAGAGTGGGATTTATCTTTCTAACCACTGTTCTCTGAAGGCAGCGGCTCCTAAATCTTAGAGGGTTTTCACAGAAACACAGATTCTCAGCCTCACTCACTTCACGCCACTCCCACCACCCTCAGATTCCAGTTCAACCAACTGAGGTGGGAGACCTGGGAACCTACATTTTTTGTGTGTGTCCCAGGCAATTCAGATGTGGGCATCCTGAGGATGGTCCTCTGAGAGACTCTGATGAAACAGAGTGTGGTGATTTTAAAATGTGTCCATATCAGTTGCATACAACACCCAGTGCTCATTATATCACGTGCCCTCCTTGATGCCCATCACCCAGTTACCCCAGCCCCCCAGCAACCCTCTGCTTGTTCCCTATGGTTAGGAGTCTCTTATGGTTTTTCTCCCTGAACTCTACCTCTGAAACTAATAATACACTGTATGTTAATTAATTGAATTTAAGTAAAACTAAATTTAATTTAAAAAAAGAAAAAGAAAGAAAATGCATCCACAAATTCCACAATATGTCTTCTTTTAAAAGGTGGAAGCTAGGGGCACCTGGGTGGCTCAGTTGGTTAAGCTTCTGCCTTCAACTCAGGTCATGATTCCTCCTTTGCTCTCTCTGATGTCACTCACTGTGGGAGAAGCCAGCGGCTGTGCCATGAGGACCCTCAGGCAGCCCCTGTAGGAGGACTGGGGCCCCCTGACAATAGCCAGCCCAACAGGCAAGTCAGACTCTGGCCATTGGACATTCCATCCCCCACCGACATCTTGACACAACTTCCTAAGAGATCCTGAGCAACAACCACCCCGTTAAGCTGCTCCCCAATTCTACAAAACTGTCAGATCTTAAGTGTTTGTGGCTTTAGGCCACTCCGTTTTGGGGTATTCCTTATGCAGCAGCATTAGATGACTCATACAAAGAAACAGCTTTCACCATCCATGAGTCAGGAAAAAGCTGCAGACATGACACAGGAGTCCGGGCTGAAAGAACACAGGCCAAAAAGGGGAGAGAGAGGGCATTCATTCCAGGCAGAGGGAACAGCATGTGCTAAGGCAGGGGTGAGTGCATGGAGCTGGTATTTTCAGGCTTTGCTGAGAGCACAGGAGACACCATAGTGAGTGGCTAGAGATGCAACAGGGGCCAAGTCAGGATGCACAGAGTGACCATACATCCCAGTTTGCCCAGGACAGTCTTTTTTTTTTTTTAAGATTTTATTTGTTTTTTTATTTAGAGAGAGAGAGAATGCAAGCAGGGTGAGGGGCAGAGGGAGAGAGAGAGAAAATCTCAAGCAGACTCCCCACTGAGTGCAGAGCCAGACATGGGGTTCGATCTCATGACCCTGAGATCATGACCTGAGCCAAAATCAAGAGTCAGACGCCTAACCGACTGAGCCACCCAGGCACCCCTACCCAAGACAGTCTTCATTGACACCTATTAACTACACATCCCACCCAATTTCCTATTTGTCTGAGATAAAATTGTCTCATATTAGATGATTATGAGCTAGATATGATAGCCCTGCTGATGAGCCCCTTTTGTAGGCTAAGGCACCGGGGCTTTACCCTGGAGGCCCTGGGGAGCCATGGAAGGGTTTTAAGCTTGGAAGTGACACGATCCCAATTGTGTTTCAGAAAGATCTGTTTGCAGAGAATACACGGGTGTGCCGGGTGACCTGTGATGCAGCGTGGACTGGTTTGGAGTGAGAGTGGAGGCTTGACTGAGGTGGAACAAGCTGAGAGGCCAGGGAGGACCTGGAGTTAGTCCCCTGGTCAGGCGGTCAGTGAGTATGACAGCCTGTATGGAGGCCAGAACAGCAGTATTGGGGTCCAGGGAAGTTTAGGAAAAATTAGGCGATATTGAACATGCTCTGTTGCAGTAAGAGCTGGAGAAGAAGCTGGAGGGCGAGCTGAGATGCGAAGACTGTCAGGGAGCGTGGCCCTCACATTTCAGGGACCAGAGTTCCGTGTAAAAATAGCTCTCAGATGAATCACCTCAATCAGAACCAACGAGGCGTTGGCTGATTCGTTTCTGAACTGCAGGGGGTTTGGTCAAAGGAACTCAAAACACATGTAACCTTGGCTCGAACAGGTCCCGTCGGACCCAGTCTCCTGCGAAGGGCAGCGCCGCAGCCCAATGCCTGGAAGCTCGTCTCCCATGCACAAGACTGCAACGATGCAAGAATTTTTTTTTCTTTCATTTTGCAGTTATGGCCTCAGGCCTGGGAGAAGCAGCCAAAGGTTGCCAGGGTACAGGCAGCAGGCAATGCAGCAGGGACACAGACCCAGCCGGCCCCAGAAATTTGGTATCAGCCAGAGAGAGGGTTTTGGGTGAAATCCCTAGAAACACACTCTCGCCTCCTCCCAGCTGGTATACCTTGGCTGAACTTGAGTCATCCTCCTAATAAAAATTCCATGTTCCATCAGCAGAATGCTTCCAGCCCAATTAGATCAATTTTCTCTAAGTAGCAATAAATGTGTTTTCCTTTCAGAGGCCAGCCCGACACATTAAGCAGCCTTGGGGCGGCCATTCCCCAGGCCGCTGGCTCCTAGTGCGTGGGGTCAGGGGTCACAGTGCCGCCGCCTCCAGCTCATTAGTGGGGCCCATTCATCTTTGCTGGGGACACCAGCACTCAACATGGTGGCAGGGCTCAGGGCGGGGGAGTGTGGGCAATTCATCAGGGATTCAGGTTTGCTGGAGACAAGAGCAGAAAAGCAGACCTGCTCACAGGCCGGCAGGAGCCCCAGGCCCAGCAGCTGAGGCCCAGAGCTGCCTGGTTAAAGGTTAACCTGGTCCAGGACGTTGGTCTGTGGGGGCCCCGGGCCACCATGCAGGGAATGAAGGGCCCCGGGGAAAGCCCCTTTGATATGCACCTGGCTCCTGTCTGCGGGCAGAGGTTCCCTTCCGGCCACCTCCCTGACCCCCAAAATTCATCCAAGCAAGGCCTCCAAGGGCTGGAGAATGACACTGCCACTTGGGCCCCTGTGGCTCAGGAACTTCCTGGAATAGACCCTTTGATTTGCAAATCCAGATTCGAGGAAGGAGAGGGTACTTCAGCCAGGCCTTACCCTGCCTTGCCTGGACCACCTGCCTGGAGGAAGCTTGGCAGAAGGCATGAGACCTTTCTACTTCCCCAGGGCTGGGATTCAGCCTTCCTCACGCGTACAACCCCTGGCACCCAGAGCCAGCAGAGGCCCCAGCCCGGAGGCAGGATTGCTGGAGGGCTAGGGCATTGTAGGGGCTTGCCAGGGCTGCCAAAGGAACAACCGCAGACTGAGTGGCTTCCACAACAAATTTTCATTGTTTCACGGTTCTGGAGGCTGTAAAGTCCATGGTTGAAGTGTCAGCAAGGCCAAGGTCTCTCTGAAGATGCCTGAGAAGAATCTGTCCCAGGACTCTCTCCCAGCCTCAGGGGGCTCCTTGTCCTGTGGCAGCATAATTCCAGCCTTTCCATGGCAATATGTGTGTGTGTGTGTGTGTGTGTGTCTGTGCCCAAATTTCCCCTTTTTATAAGGACACCCATCATATTGGATTAGGTCCCACTGTCATGACCTCATTTTCACTGAATCACCTGTTTGAAGACATGATCTCCAAATCCAGTCACATTCTGAGTTACTGGGGGCTTAGGATTTCAACATACGAATGAGGGGGTACATAATTCAGCCCACAGTAGCCTCACTTTGGGCCACAGGAGAGGTGAGCCCCAGTGATCCCAGCTCATTTGGAGACGCAAATGTGTACAGAGTACCCGCCAGGCCCTGCACAAGGTGCTGGGGGTACGGTGAACAGCTGGAGTCCGCCCCACCAGTTCCTGGTTGGCAGGGAGGCAGGCCCTCATCAATCACACGAGTAAATGTACAGTTACAATCTGTGATGAGGGCATTGAAGCACAGGTGTGGGCAGCTAGAAACGCAGGTCACCGGGTCACACTGCAGGTAAGAAGTAGAGCTGAGGCTGGCATGACGATGGCAAGATCATGCCTGGTGTCCCTGGGCTCTTGCTCAGTCCCGCCGATCCCCACCCTCAGAGCCTCCCGTCCTTCCGCCCCAGCCCCCCTCCCAGCCTGATGCCTTTCCTGGAAGCCGGATTAATAGCATCTGAGCAAGCCAGGCCAGGAAGCACAGCTCAGGGTAACCTTTCCACAGAGCTCAGGGGGCCTGGCAGAGGTCTTCCTGATTTATACCGACCCGGCCACACCACCCTCCTCAACAGACCGCCCCTCCCTCAGCTCAAGCTACACTCCATCCAGACAATGACCCCCCAGGTCCTGGGCCCAAACATCACCTCCTGAGGGCAACTTTGCTGACCAGACTCCCACAGCAGCCTCCACCCAAACCTCTCCTCGGCACGAAGCACAGTTGAAACGAAATCATGGATTGCAAAATTAGCTGTTCTGCGTCTGTCTGCCCTGGAGGCTGCGAGCTTTCCGACAACTGAGATGACGCTCTCATGCACTTCCATGTGCCCCCAACCCCAGCCCATGCCGGTGACACAGCAGTGCTCTGTAAACACTGGCTGAATAAATCAACAAAATAATTGATTATTTAATCAACCTCCTGCTTCTCCCAAAACCACAAGCTGACCTGCTGGCTTGATGCCAAATCTATGCTGCTCCCGAAGGCACCAGGGGGATAAAGATGAGGAACAAGAGGGATGCTACTCGCGGGGCGGGGGTGGGGGGGGAGCTTGGAAAACGACAGGAGAGCCAGGACATGCAAAGTGGGTTTGGAGAAAAGCGAGCATTTCCGTTTGGCCAGAGCAGCCCACTTAAATGCTGGGCTTGGGCGGCAGTCATGGGTACCACTGAAGGCTTTTGAGTGGTGGCCACCCTGACGGGCAGAACAGGGACGTCCTCGAGACGGTGCAAAATGCGAGACCAGAGGTCAAGAAAGAGGACTCTGCTATGGCAAAGGTTCACGCGCTGCCCCCGCAGGGAAGGCAATCAAGGTGACTGAGGGAAAGCAGCAAAGGGGAAAATGACAGTGAGTCTGGGGACACGTGTGGCACAAGGAGGAGGCATTCAGTGGAGCAGCGTGATCAGGAAAGCGGAGAAGGAGGAGGGAAGCCAGGCAGGCCCAGTCCGCTGGGAGGGGGGCACTCAGATCATTCTTCTACCTGCCCATGGGATGGTGGGTCAGGGGACCTGGCATCGAAGTCTGACCCCATCAGGGACTGGCTGTAAAACCTGGGCGGTGCAGCACCTGCCGTGCTCTGCTTTCTCACCTGCACACGGGAGCTAAGCCCAGTGAATACAGCATGGGACACACTGAGCTCTCCAGCATAGGTGCCAGCCCACAGTTCCCTCCAGCGTTGTCCAGCCATGCAGTCCTGGTGTAAATGAGGATTTCTCAGCCTCAGCCCTGTAGACTTTGGGAGCTGGGTAAGTCTTTAACGCCCACAGGGTCTGTAGGATGCTGCAGAGTATCTCTGGGAACCAAAACTATCTCCAGACATTGCCAGGTATCGGCAGCAGGACGACACTGCTACGTAAGCCATGCAGGTCTGTCCCCAGCCCTCCGGGGAAAGTTCTGTGCCTGTAGGAGGACTACCTTCTGTCTTCCATGTTTCCAGCAGCCCCATCCATCTGATCCACAAACATTCTGGGAACACTTAACACTGAGCAGCACCTGGATTCTGCACTCAGGGGTTTTACGGTTAGTGGGAGAAACCATTTTGATATATGGGATCACATGGTAGGCTGGGCAGGATAATGGCCCCCCAAAATGTCCACAGCCTCATCCCCGAACCTTGCGCACATGTTATCTCACATGGCAAAGGGGACTTTGCAGCTGGGATTCAATGAAGGATTCTGAGGTAGAGAGATTGCCCTGGATTGTCCGAGTGGGCCTGGCATAATTACAAGGCGCCTTGTAAGTAAAAGAGGGAATCAGGTGAGTCAGAGTCGAAAAAGGAGGGTGATGACAGAAGTTGTGGTCACAGAGTCAGGGAGAGATGAAGAGCTACACTGCTGGCTTTGAACGTGGGGGACGGGGCCCAAGCCAAGGAGTACAGGTGGCCTCTACAACCCAGAAGAGGCAAGGAGGCGGAATTTCCCCTAGACCCTCCAGAGGGAATGCATCCCTGCAAACACCTTAATTTTAGCCCAGTAAGACCCATTTCAAACTTCTGACCTCCGGAACTGTAACAGAATAAATGTGTTATTTTAAGCCACTTGGTTTGCGGTAGTTGTTATAGCAGCAATAGGAAACTAATACACACAGTCACACAATAATGCAGAGGGGCATGTAGAGTCTCAGGGGAAGGAGCAGGGCTGCCGCATGTGGCTGTCCAGGTCACACACCACCCAAACATTGGGGTCATTGGGGCTGAAATTGAACCCACACTCCTCTTACCTAACCATGAGCCCTTGTGGGGACTAGGGCCGTGGGGGTGAGAAAAGATACCTTTTCCTAATTCACCTGCAGGCCCTCTCCATTTGCCAAAAAATGTGACCTCAGAGGAAGTGGGGTGGGGGCCTTAATTTACATACCTAACTGTGGTCCTGGCAGGAGACTTTGACTCTTCCTGAGGTAGTCAGGAAGGCCTTCACGGAGGAGGTGACCCTGAGCTAGCCCTTAAACAACAAACAGGGAAGGAAAGGGGAGCCATTCCTAGGAAAGAGAATGGTGCAGAAGTCTGAAAGAGCCTGGTGCCCTTGGAGGAAGAGGGAGAAGCTTCACCTGGCTGGAGCATCAGTTCCGTGTGAGGGGAGGTGACCTGAGATGCAGGGTTCAGTTTGGGACCAGCAGAGTCTGAGGGGCCTGTTGACCTTCATGGACAAGTGTCTTAGGAGTGCTGGCAAGCGGTCTGGTCTGTTCCATACCAGCCTTCAGATGCCACCCCAGCAGCCTGGCCTGGACCAGACTCGGGTTCTCCTCCCCCGCCTGCCCAGCCCCAGAGACTTCTGCCCTGTGGCTCTGAGGGGCACCGGCTGCTGGACCACTTGCTTTTAGGGTCTAGTAGTCAGTCCGGTCCCTGTAGTGCCCTCCCCTTCCCAGCACTTAACTCCAAGACAAGTATTGATGGTGCCTTGACCTTCCCTAATATATTGCCACAAGGCGAGGGGGGCCAGTCCTGCAGTCCCCGGCAGGCCACAGCCCCTCCCTGGCCCTGAGCAAAGAACAAGGAAAAGCCATCAAGCTGGGCGCAAGGTTTGCGATACAAATGGCAATAAGTAAGTTGTTTTCAGGAGGCGAATGGGCCCCCACAGACTAATGGCCGTCCATGTCTTCCTCCTCCCCCTCCCCAAGCTTCCCCCCTCCAGAGCCGGCCCAGCTGGAAAGCTGCAGTGGTTCCAACTCCCCCCACCCCCAAGCCCTTTTGCTGACAGTATAACCTTCAGGAACCTGAAATTCCTGAGTGGTCCCCAGAGCTCAATGCATCTTGAAAGAAAATTTGTGTAATGTCATTTCAGGCTGTCCCTAATCCAGAATTATTGAGGGGGGGCTGGGACCTGGGAATTGCCTCTGACACTTGACAAATACTTGGCTTTGTGTAAATGGACAGGCTCCTGAAATAACTGCCTTTGGATGTCACATGAAGAGAAATTAATTCTTTATTAACTTCCGCAATGATAATCTAATAAACCCATCGGGCCTCCGGGCCCCAGCATTTAAAGAGCTTGGTGGTTTGGATGCAAATGTCTCCCAACCCCGTTTTGTCGGGAATGTGCTCCTGGACAGGAGAACTAATCCACTCTGGAGGTCAGATGTCAGATCAAGGTCAAAATGGGTGACCTTCACGGCTCCACACAGACCTGAGATTTGGGAGGCTCACCCCTCTCTGTGACAGCAGACTGTTCAGGATTTTCTGGGATGGACCTCAGTTTCAGATATGCTCTCCCTTTGTCCCCAAAAGAGCATTTCTTCTGGTCAGATGACAGTCTCTCGTTTTTGCTTAGATTATGAAGTCACCACAGCCATCACCCTCCAGTTCCAAAGGACAGTCAGCCATTGTCTCAACTCCTAGGGTACCTGCCATGTGTCAGACACAGGAATCCAAGACCTCTGTCTTTGGGGGCTTATAGTCCAGTGGAGAAGCAAACAACAAAATTGGCTGATTGTAAATTGGGGGAAATGCTGGGAGGACAAAGAATATCTGGGAAAGCAGACAAAGCCCACTTCTCCCCAGAGATGAGTCCAGACTGTGGTCACCGTGTGGGTTGGCAGTGTGAGCAATAGGCAACCAGCTGAGAGAGGCCTTCGGGTCCTTCGGGTCCAGCCTCCCTGGCAAGGTCCTGGCTGCACGTATCCTGCCGTGAGCCCCTACAGAAGCAGGAGTCTGAAGGTCCGCCCTGGAGGCAGGGAGAGCAGAAGGAGGGGAAGGAAAGGGGATTATTGTTGCCTCCCAGAGCTGATGAGGGGTGCACGGGCCTTCAAGATCAGGAAAATCAGAAACCTCCAGATTGCCAGAGGCTGAAGATCCCAGCTTGATGGGGTGCGTTCCCCATTTGCACACTTCCCATCACAGGGCACTCACCACCACTCAAGGCCCCAGAGAATTCATGATTGCACACGTTCTTCTTGAACAGACCTGTGTGTGTGTGTGTGTGTGTGTGTGTGTGTGTGTGTGTGTATGAATTTAGAACATGAAAAAGGCATATCACAAACTAGCAAAGAAATGAAGGATGAAGGATTATTCAATCCACGACATTAGCTCAATGATCTAACTATGTGAGATCTCAAATGGACTTAAAAACTCAGTAAAAATCAAACAAGAACAAAGAATGTAGGCAAATGGAATTTGGGGGTACGGAAAGGATTTTCTAAGCACGCAAGCAACAGAAGATTCACAAAGGAAAAGGTAATGAATGTGACTGCATAAAAACTTGAAATTTCTCTATGTTATGGACGCAAGCATGATAATCAATACCACTTTTTAAAGGGGGCAAAGGTCAAAGGAGATAATTCACAAAAGAAGAAATACAAACAGCTAATACGCATATGGGGAAAAAACGTTCAATCATGTTCATAATCATAGAAATGCCAATTAAAGCAGCTGGAAGTTGTCAGCTCTCACCTATCAAACTGATTTTTAAAAAGCATAACGACATTGAAAGTTGCAGATGAGGTGTGCGCTCCCTCATGCTGCTGGCAGAGACGCAAACTGTTACAACCCTCCTGGAAATCGGTTTTCTAGTATGTATTGAGAACTGTAAAACTTTCTTATGCCAGACTCTTCAATATGAAGAGCATGGTTTCAAAAAGTGAGAGAGATAGTATGGAGAGAGGTTTGCACGACTATCAACCAAATGCAAAACGTGGACTTTTGTTTGGATCCTGATTCAAGCAAGTTGTCTGAGGGAAGACATTCTTGAGATTAATTGGAGAAAATCTGACACAGCCAGATATTAGATGGTATTTAGGAATTGTCAATATTTTTTTAGGTGGGCAAAATGGCATCTGGTTATGCTACAAGAAGTTATTGTACCTATTTAAGAAGTAAAACTTTTATAGAGGAAATAACACAACATCAGGATTTGCTTTAAAACATTCCAACAACAACAACAACAAAACCATGAGGAGGGGATAGATAAAACTGTCAGGATGTCAGTAATCATGAAAGCTGAATAACACAGGGTGTCCAGTTCACTACTCTCTCCAACATGTATTTGAAATTTTTTCCATAATAAAAGGTGTTTTTAACATGTCACTTGAACCAGTCATCCTGCTTTGAGGTTCTATCCTGAGGAAATCTTCAAAGATGTGCACACAAACATTTACGTACAAAGGTATCAACAAGAAAAACTAGTCATCAAAGAAAAAAAAATCCATTAAAGCAAGATGTCGCGTAACAAGTTGTGACAATAGCCGAGGAACCACATCCTGGGCCACTGTGGCAGAAAGAGATTTTTAAAAACACGTATCGGCCTTTGGAAATGTTCATGTATTAAGTGACGGGAGAAGGGGAAGCAAGATTCAAAATTATAATATTCATTATGATCCCAATTATCTTCAAAAAGAATACATTTGCGCAAGGGAAAAAAAAGGCCAAAAGGTTAACAGTGGTCATCTTTGGAAGGTATAATTACAAATGATTTTTATTTGCTTCTTTAAACTTTTCTATATGTAACAAGGTGGAAAAAATGTAATTAGCTTAAGAGCTGGCGCCAAAACTCCTCTCTGAAAGAATCCGGGCTTTGGAGGAACACTTTGATGCAACCGTGGGCTAGAAGCTGAATTCTTGAGGGCCTGGCCCAAGGGGAAGCTGACGCCAGGCCTAGCAGCACCTCAGGGCGATGTGGGCAGGGCTCTAAGAAGCAGGGGAGGCTTGAAGAACGTAAACCAGAGGGGAACGCAGAGAACTCCTGGCTTTGGGTGTCCCCTGCTTTGGGGATCGAGGGGCCAGCTCATTTCCCCTGGAACTCTGAGAAATGATGATCTCCCTGCACCCCGACTGCCATCTCAGTAACCTGTATGTTCCAAGTGGTCTACAATAACAGGCATTGCTTCTAAAATCGGAAAGAAAATTCAAGTTTTCTTTTTTTTTTGTTAAGGAAAACCAAGTCTTCTTTATCCCAGCCTGGAAACTGCCTTTTCAGAGCCATCCCCGGTCACTCCCCGCCTGGATCCACCCAGATCAAGTTGGCTCTCCTCTCCCCTGCAGCCTGAGGGGAGTAAAGATGGCGCTCGCTTCCGCGGTCGACCTTAATTCTTGTCCAGTAACATTGCCCAGCACGCTCCTTCACCAGCTTCACCCAGCATTTCATCCCAGTGACAAAAACCCAATCCAGTTTGTGGGTTTTTTCCCCACTTACAGAGCTGGTCCCCTCGTATCCCCTCCCACAGCCCCCGCCAACTGGCATTTCCTCCTGGGAGGTTTGAGCCCCCAGCTCCTTGAGGCTCTTTCTCCCAGCTTCTAACTTCTGGGGCACCCCCCTCTCACAACCGTGATGCCTTGGTGTTTAGTTTTCACCTTTTCAGCTTTCTGATGACCGGCTGTCCTTTCTATGAAACACTTCCTCTTAAAATACTTGCTATGTTTTCTGCCTCCCGATTGGACCTCACTGATAGGCCGCTGCTGGATCATCTTCCCCCACCGAGCACCTAATGGGTGATGTCCCAGACGCACCTGTTAGATTCCTCCTGTGAGCTTGGAACGTAGCTCCTGCCTGCCTAGAGATTGTTGGATCCTGTCTTCCACCCCGTTGACTAACCCTCCCAGTCTCACACCATCAACCAGCGTGCGTCACTGACCTACAGCCCTCATCCAAGTCACTAATCAAAACACCACCCAGGATGGAGGTCTCTGTGCACCCCTAACGACCTCTCTCCCTTTTCCCCAAAGCACCTTCCAAGAGGCCTTGCTCTCATCTGGGTCACACCGGAGCTGAGACACGTGGAAAGCCGCCTATGAGTCATCCCGAGACTGCAGTCCAGCACCAGTGGGGCATGGCTGGTGTCAGCTGGCATGGCGGGGCTGTCTCTGGGGAGAATGGGCCTCCACAGTCACAGTGAGAACCGGGTGTCTCCATCAGCGAGAGAGCCACGCACCTCACATAGGGAGCCGCTGGGTCCCTTTCCCTTGGTGCATGTTCGCCCAGGTCTGGTGTTTATGCTGTTTACTAAATTCACAGCAAAGTAGCAGCACAAATAATATCAAAGGCCTATTTTGTAAATTGCATGTAAATTATATAATTTTCCCAGGAATAATTTTTACATCTAATTAGCACAAATTGTCTTACCAAACAAAAAAAAAAGTTGCATCCAAAAATAGCACATGGGTTTTGGGTATCTTAATTAGAAATGTTTCCTTTAAAATGGAAATAAGCAATCTTACTAATCAAAGAGTCTCCAAGGTCAGGCTTGGGGACCCCAGGTTCTCTTGGGGAATCCAGAAGGTTCTTGGAGGAAAGATCTGATTGGAAAGAGGTTTCTTATCTGGGAAAGAGAGGGCCACCCAAGGCGATCTCACCTCTGGGGTTGGGGAGTGGAACCCCAGAAGGAAAAGAGAGGATGTGTACAGAATGCACACTCCCTTGTAACAACCTCAACTCAAAGGTGGTCCCATCACTTCTATATTCCACTGGCAACAGCTAGTCAGAACCAAAGGGCAGAAGGAACAGAGCTAGAACATTCCCAGCGAGCCTTGGAACATTCTTGATAAGCACAAGAGACAGACACTGGTGAGCCCCAGATGTCTCTGCCCCAACGCTCAGCACAGGACCAGGTCCTCCAGCCCTCTCCCCGTAGACTGGGGTTGGCTCCCTCTCCCCATAATCCATTGGCTGGATTCCTGGTCCAGACTCCTCCAAGAAGTCCTCAGCTGGCCATCTGCCTGGGAAGGCATGTCGTTTCTGTTTAGGGACTCTGGCTGCCGCAAGATCACCTTCACCCATCCACAAAAATGACTGCGAGATCGGCTCAGGCCAGGCCTGCCCCCACCCCTGGGACACTTGTCTGGGCGAGGCTCCTGGTCGCCACCCACAGCTCTCCATTCCTCTGCCCTGCCTACACCTCACCATTGAGTCCTGTATTCATTACCTAGGACTATTACAAACTGAGGGGCTTACACAGAAACTTATCTGTTCTAGAGTCCGTGATCAAGGCAGAGGAAGGGGTGGTGCCTCCTGAAAGCTGTGAAGGAGAATGTGATCCAAGCCTCTCTCTCCCTCAGCTTCTGGTCATCTACTGACAATCTTCGGTGTTCCTTGGTTTGTAGATGCCAAGCCTTCAGCCTCCCTTGGCATTCTCCCTTCACACCATCTTCCCTCTAAGATCCTACATCTGAATGAGGTCACATTCACAGGTACTGGAAATTGGGACTTCAACATTGGCAGGGAGGGTAGTGGGGAGAGGGCGCAGTTCAACTCACAACAGGGTCCCAGTAGGCTTTGAGGTCTTGGCTGAGAATGCCTCGACAGCCCTGGGCCACCCCACCTGCCCAACCACCAGAGAGAAGGGAGAGGGCTCTTCTGATGGGAACACCCCCTGCTCCCATCCCCAGACCCAGAATGAGTGGCTGTGGGAGGCAGGTGTGGGAGAAGAGGAATGCAAACAGCCAAACTCAGAGCCCTGCCACATCAATAGCCTCGTGAGGATTAATAATTATTAAGTTATTCATAAAGATTAATCTGGATCCCTCCTAAGAGCTGCAGAGGGGCTGGCTCTAGCATGAAGCAAACAGATGAAAGCAACACAGAAGACACCTGCCCACTAGCCTGGGGACCAAGTGGCCCTGCATCACCTCCTGGGGCATCTGGCCTCAGAAGCACACCTGGGTGTGAATCCCACCCTGCCACTTTGTGGCTAAGACACCTTGAGCAGCCCTGTCCCGTTCTCCCAGGATTGAGTGAGCATTGCATACAAGGCATTGGCAAAGTGCCCGCGTGGATGGGTGCTCTGTAAGTGTTTGCTGGGTCTCCCAGGGAAGGCCTGAGCCTGGAGCCTTGCTGAAGCCTGAGCCCCAACTCAGGCCACACACACTGAGGAATGGTGGAGTCATCGTACATCACTTGACACAGAGGCTGCGTGGGCCTTCTTTCTGTTCTCTGATGGCTGCCAACGCTGAGCCAGTAATACATGAAATGGACACAGCATGGCGGTAGAGTTGACAGAACAGACACACACACACACACACACACACACACAGCCTGGGTTTCAGAGCCCAGAGCCCATTCCGGGCCCAGGGCCATCGTTCCCACTCTGCCCTATTTCACTTGTCTTCTGATGTTCTCAGAAGCTCCCCTTCGGAGGTTCTCAGCAAGTTTATATTTGGGAATAATTGTAACGTAATTTGATACATAATTAGGGCAGAATAGAAGACTGCGTTTTTAACTACCCATACATCCCCATCTCATTTAAATAATTCCTAATATATCCAAGCAGGCTGCCTCACGCCGCACTGATGTGTATTGAGCTGAGGATAATGAAATAAGGGATGGGAGAGGGGAAATGCTATTTCAGAGTCTGAAGATCACCGATTAATGACATGAAAAACCGAGAGGGACTCTGTTCGCTTAATGTCCCCTGTGCAAGGCACAAATGCAGACCCCTCACAGGCTCCCCGTTCAGCTCCCCCAAGGCAATTAGGAGAAGCCAGAGGGACAAGGAGGGCGGGCAGAGCAGCAGGGGCAGTCCTGAGGGGACTGAGCTGGCATGAGGACGGCCCCCGCCCCCACCGCCAAGATGGCCCTTTTCGCATCCCATTGCCCCAGTCCCCCTGCCCCAGCCCCCCTGATGCCTCCCCTCACTATAACCACACGTTTCATGCCACACTGAGAACCAGCCAGAGATTCACCAGCCCTGTTCTAATGAAACAAGCCACCCACTCAGCCCATCTGCTCATCACCGTCCATGGCCTTGAAGGACGTGGTCCCCGTCTGCACTCCCATCCCAGGCCACAGGTCACTCACTGGGCTCTAACCTCAGACGCTCAGGCGCTTTGCACAGGCTTCCCCCCTGCCTGGACCCTGCCCTGACTCCTCCCTGGCGGGCTCCTGTCCATCCTCAGGCTTCCCTTACATGTCTCCTCCTCGGGGAGGCCTTCCCAGA
The DNA here is from genome assembly GCF_002007445.2 of Ailuropoda melanoleuca. Lineage (NCBI taxonomy): Eukaryota > Metazoa > Chordata > Mammalia > Carnivora > Ursidae > Ailuropoda > Ailuropoda melanoleuca. The sequence continues at coordinate 63,796,766 of NC_048230.1, read as the reverse complement.
CCCCCTGTCATTCGCTACCCCAGCACCCCATGTATTGACGTCACAGCATAAACCACAATATGTCATCTACAAGTTCTACTCCCGAGCCCCATGTGGCAGGGACCGTGCTGTATTTCCCCGTGTACCCTGAGCCTAACACAGCACAAGCACAGAGTAGTATCAGCGAAAATGCTTCGCGTGTGTTGAACGGATGATTCTATGGGGAGGAGGGGCAGCACTGGCCCCGTGTTCCTGTTTAATGCCCCCCTCCAACCTCCTCCATCACATGTTTCTCGGAATACCCCACCACCTGGCCCGGTGGGGAGGTTCATACCTCGTACTGGTGGTCTTTCTCTCTGCCACCCAAGACCTCTGTGTTCCCATCACTTGTGCCCCATCAGCCAGCTCTGGAACATTACCATGTGGCTTCTCCCAGTGTGATTACCAAACCCAGTAAGGTCCCAGCGTCATACGGAGAGGCAAGGGGTCTGGGTTGGGGCTGGAACGGGCCAATGAGCATGGCTTCTGACAGGAGCTGAGATGAGGTCACCAGAGACTGAAGTCAGGGCTTGGGGTGGAAGCCCAGGCCAGCCAGGCCTCAGTGGCTGGTCTTTTGGGATGGGCCAAGGGAGAGCTGCTAATGGTCCCATGCTCCTGGCTGTGCTATTCCCTTAATAGAAACAAGACATCCTCCAGCACCCTTGTGCCCCTCCACCCTCACCACACACACACACGCCCACTCCTCTTGTTTTTCCAGGACTGAGACCTCAGCCCACAGTGCTGGGTGTGAAGTTGGTATCCAGAAAAATACTCGCTCGATCAGCACACCCGTAGGACTCCCAAAGGGGAGAATTTGGGGGGATTTCATTTTTCTCCCAAATGGCCTCTTAGCAGCAGATTTGACTCACGGGATCTGAATCAGCATCCTCTCTCTGCGAGGAGCCTGGCCCAGGGGATGACCAAGCTGTCCCACAACGCAGGATGGAAAATGGGCCAAAGTGGCTCCTGCCCAGGGACACCGCCTTCTCCCCCGTCCTCACTCATCTGCCATCACCCCAGTGCCTGCTCATGGCTGGGCTGCGGGGCCGCTTGGCAAAGCATCCTGGGCTGCAAGTTCTGATGCAGGCACCCTCCCTGACCTCCCGCTCTGGTCCTCACAAGCTTGCAAATCTTGGCAAGTACCTTTGGGGTCATTAGCTCCATTCCTAGACAAACACCAGGGCCCCCACCCCGGAAGCACTGTGCACCTTAAGGACAGACTTGCTCCCCACTCCCAGCCCCTCTGTGGACCAGACAGACCAAAAAGTCCAGGACAGGCCCCCTCTCAAACTCATGACCCTAAAGACCACCACATTGAACAGTGAATACGTTGGACCTCCTCATCCTGGTTTTTCAGTTCCGGAAAACCTGCTCAGCACACAGGGCTTCCTCCAGGCCCCGGGCAGCACGGTGGACGGCTGAGAGCTCGGACTTGGAAACCAGACCACTTAACTCCAGACCCAAGCTCTCTTGCTCCCTGGCTTTGCCGCCTCGGCTCATCACTTCCCTCTCGCTCCTGGCTCCTCACCGTAAATGGAGGTAAATGCGTTGCCTCTTTCCAAGAGCTGCTGTGAGAGCAAATGAATTAATGTTCAAATTAACCTGCAGGTTAATACCCGTCTGTCCTGTTTTGCCCGAAACTATCCCAGATTTGGCACTGAAGGCCCTGCACCCTACCAACACTTCCCGGATAACAAACAGGGGTCATCACCCTAACTAAATATGTTGTATATTTATATATAAGGTGCCTGACACGTGGCAAGTACTAAATAATATTTAAAAAAAAAAAGAAAAACCCTGAGCTGGGCACCGTGCCATCACTTGCCAAACGTGCCCCTGTCCCGACTTGGCCAGCCCACCCCCGTGGAGCAGGCTCCCAGATTGATTTGGGACCAGGCTCCTAATTCAGTGCCTGGATCAGGCCTTTCCCGGCCCCTGTGTGAGGCAGACCCCTTCCCCTGCTGGCCTGGGACGCCCGTAGGGGTCCCCACACCAGGAAACATCCTGTCCTGTGGCCCCTCCTCTGGCGTCAGAGTCTTTCTGCCCCAAACAGATGGGCCCCCGGGGGCCGCCCCCACAGCCCAGGGAAGCCCCAGCCCCTTTCACACTCAGGTAAAACTTTAACCAGAGGCCTTTGGCGGCGCACTGGGCCCTGCACTCCCATTCAGGGCATGATAAATGGCTCCTGTCACCACGACATGAATGCCCATATTGAAGAGCCCTGCTTTCTGTCTCCCTCCCTTTCAGGCTGCCAACTTCTTCTCTCTTAAGCCACCGGGCGTCACTCACGTGTCACCTTCTCCTGAATGCCCCCCAGTCAGAGACCCTTGCTCCCACTGCCCCTCGCCTCCCACCTGCCCAGCCCTCCCCTCCCCCACCCTCTCCTTCCCTCCTCCTGCTCCCTAAATCCTCTCCTCTCCCATCCTCTCCTCCAGCCCTGACTCGTCCCATCCCAGGCCCTGGGCCAGGGAAGCTCACACTCTTGCCCCTGTCATCCACGCTGTCACCACCAGGACAGCTGACAGCACCAGCACCATGTCTGCAGTCCTACAGGGAAGGAGGGCAAAACCAAACAGGAAGCCCAGAAAGTGAGAAGAGAGCAGAGTCACAGTGCCCTAACACAAGGGTTTTTACCCCAAACGCCATGCTATTATTTCCGGCTGAGTCTGGGTTGTGCTTCCCTGGGGAGAAAAACCAAAGATTCCGTCAGATTTCCCAAAATGGGCCAAGAATTGCAGCTCAGAGGCTCTGCCCAACCCAAGAGGGCCCAGCAGTCCTGGAAATCCCAAACTAGCTCCACGCTGCAGTGTCCAAGCCACGCTGTTGAGACAGACAACCCCACGTCTGAGGCCTCTGTCCAAGTGGCTCCCGTCCCTCACTAATGGCACAAGAGGGAGCCACACACTGGATGGCCAAGCACAACGAGGGCCAGACCCCACCACAGAAAGGAACTCTGCACTGCATTCCCGTAGCCGGGACAAGGGCTGTTTTCTCTGGGAGCAGGAAATGGCCGTGTGCTGGCCTGTCTTTGTCAGAGCCCTCTTCAGCCCGGATACCCGTCAGTCCAGCAGCTGAGGAAGCTACAGACGGGCTCCACACGTCAGGGCCGTTCAGTGAGCTACCTCCTCGGCACGTTAAAGAGAACGGTGTCTTTCGTTCAGAAAAGTGCTGCTCAGGGGCGCCTGGGTGGCTCAGCCGTTAAGCGGCTGCCTTCAGCTCAGGTCATGATCCCGGGGTCCTGGAATCAAGCCCCGCATTGGGCTCCCTGCTCGGTGGGAAGCCTGCTTCTCCCTCTGACACTCCCCTTGCTTGTGTTCCCTCTCCCACTGTCTCTCTCTCAGTAAAATAAATAAATAAAATCTTTTTTAAAAAAAAGAAAGGAAAGAAAGAAAGAAGAGAAGAGAAAAAGAAAAGAAAGGAAAAGAAAGAAAAGAAAAGAAAAGAAAGAAAAGAAAAGAAAAGAAAAGAAAAGAAAAGAAAGGAAAAAAGAAAAGCGCTGCTCATTTCCTAACGGAGATGACTTTCAAGAGGCTTTCGTTGTGGTGACAAATGGAGCTGCAAGACACGGGATATGACCTCACGTGTGCCAGGGCCCCTCAAGACGACCTCCCAGCTGCATTTCCACACCAGCCCTGTGGACCGGAATGCCAGGGGCTGTCGTGAGACTATTTGCATGTTATGAACCCCTGTACGTTGTGGGACATACATGAGGGCACACGTGAGGCACAGCTAAGTCTATGGCTCCACAGAATTCGCACAATGCAGGAGGAAGGAAGGGCTACCCTCCACCTCAAATGGGGGAGCCACCCCTGAGGCAAAAGAAGTACCACATAGAGGGACGCCTGGGTGGCTCAGTCAGTTAAGCTTCCAACTCTTGATCTCGCTTCAGGTCGTGATCTCGGGGTCGTGAGATCGAGCCCCACGTCCAGCTCCACGCTCAGCAGAGTCTGCTTGAGAGTCTCTCTCTCCCTCTGCCCCTTCCCCTGCTCACACTCTAAATACATAAATAAATAAATAAATAAATAAATAAATAAATAAATAAAATCTTAAAAATAAAAAAAAAAAGACGATGTACCACATATGGGTCTACCACAGGACGTGGGTGGCCCCTGGTGGCTTCCCAAATACAGAGCTGAGGCAATGAACATAGTCCCATGTAATGCCCTCCAAAATAGAATTCTACAGTCAAATACATTAAGGAAACACAGCTTGTTACAACATCTTTCTTAGAGGGCCATGATGAAGTTTCGCTGATTTGGGGCTCTGAGGAATCTTACAGTAAACAAACTTGATCCTCCCAGAGCTTTCCAAACTCACTTGACAGACCACTGAGCCCTTTCTTCTGCAGAATAGCCATCAACATTCCAACAAATACACAAGGCACATCGCCTACATGAGCTCACCCTGGACCGATAATAACTCTAGGTCAGTGTAATTATTATCCCATGATACAGAGCAAGGTCAGGAGGCTCTAGAAAGTTGAGTGGATTGTCTTAAGTCTCCACAGCCAGCACCTAGCAGAGCTGGGATTTGTCCAAATGCTAAACAGGTTGCCTGACCATCTGACTCTTGAGGCATCGTGAGAATGAATATATGAAATACAGATACCATCCCTCTCAGAAGCAAGGAAAAAAAGTAGAATTTCTGGACTTGGCATAAGACAGACATAGAGCCTGCTCCATGTCAGGAAAGGAAAATGGATGAAAGAGGGGAAGACGCCACAGTGGATTCTGAAGAGTGCCATACGCTCCCCCAAGGAGTCTTGCTTGTGAAGAGTCATCAATAGCGGCTGCTTCCAAGCACCTTTCCAGCTGCTGCAGTCCGGAGGTTTGGCTGCCGTGGGATGCATTTCATGCGTTGATCAGGCCTGAGGGCTGTCAAAAATAGACCAGCCTCTCATACCCACGTCAAAAGAAGCAGACAGAATGTGAGGAGGTCAGACTCTGAAAGAACCAGAGGCCAACATCAAGGGGCAGGTGGGCTGGTTGCGCCCAATCTCTGAAGCCCTACAGCAAACAACTCTCACAGTTTCCACCCATTACAGACTCCATAAAGAGATGCTGAGTAGCCTGAGCTGGTCAACATGTGGCATTCTCCTGCCAACTATTATGGCTGCAAGGATGATGGGCACATGACCAAGGTTGGCCCAATCCCTTTCTCCCTCTGTATTAGCTATCTAATGCTGTGTAACAAATTATCCCAAAACTTAGAGGTTTAAAACAGCAATAACTGTATACTATGTCTCAAGATTTCTCCCGGTCAGGAATTCACAAGTGGCCTGACTGGGACATTCCAGCTCAGAGTATCTCATGAGATTGCAGCCTGATGTCAACTGAGGCCGTCATCTGAAGGTTAGGAGCTGGAAGATCGGCTTCCAAGGAGGCTCCCTCACATGCCTGACAGGGTCGTACAGGCTGTTGGTGGGAAGCTTCAAGTCCTCTCCTCATGGCTCCCTCCACAGAGCTGACTGAGGGCCCTCACAGTGTGGCTGCTGGCTTCCCAATGGGAGCAATCCAAGACAACAAGGACAGCTGTAATGACCTTTAGGGCCCAGCCTCAGAAGTCCCACCACCACTTCCACCGTGTTCCAGCTGTTAGGAACAAGTCACTAAGTCCAACATTCATTCAAGGATAGGAGGATTAGACCCCACATTTATAGAGAGGAAAGCCAATATCTTTCCACTCACAGTTCTTATCTCTCCCTTGATGCATCACTCAGCCTCAGAGATGAAGTCCAGCTCCTTTAGTCGTTTTGTTCCTTGGCATAATTAATTCTCCCATTGACTAAGCCAGTTTGAATTTGATTATGTGTTACTTGCAGCCAAAGACACTCTGACAGACGCAGATTTTTAAGCAATTATGATGTAGTGTGGTAGGCCCATAATCAGAGTATTCACACAGTTTTTCACTCAGATGGCAGGGAAAAAATCTAGTAACTCAGGTTGGGGAGTACGAAGAGAGGTGATCCCTGAACTCAGTCATGATTGGCGTGTTGATATTGCTGATTTTGGATTTGGGGGGTTTTGTGCCTCTTTTTTTTTTTTTAAGATTTTTGTTGATTTATTTATTTGACAGATTGAGAGAGAGAGAGAGAGAGCACAAGCAAGCAGAGTGGCAGGCAGAGGGAGAGGGAGAAGCAAGCTCGCCACCGAGCAGAGAGCCTGATGCAGGGCCTGATCCCAGGACCCTGAGATCATGACCCGAGTTGAAGGCAGACGCACAACCAACTGAGCCACCCAGGGGCCCCTTTTTGTGCCTTTTTAAATTTTGGTTTTATTTTACAACAAGAATTGACTTCTATTTCTAGGCTATGGCCTAAAGATGAAACATTCAGGTATCTCTCTTGATGAGTAGTTCTAGATTTCTGCTACAAAAAGAAATCTCTCGTTATTAAAAAAAATAATAAACGTCTGGACAATTCTGCTATGTGATATCAGGATCACATTTCTATACATTAGGGATCTCAACCCTTATGAAAATCAAATATAAAAAGAAGAAAATTTAGCAAACTTGAACCTAAGTTGAGAATCACCTCATTATTAATGAATAATCACCCTCACATTAATGAATTACCTTTAAAATATCAAGCTTAACTACTAATTAACCTTCAATCGATGCTTTAAATAAATTTTATTGTAGTTACTTTACAAAGTAAAAATATCCATTAATAACATAACATGTTCAATGTTATGATCTTTCAGATACTGTGATTAAAAGAAGGTATTTCTTTAATTTTCCAAGCTTGCTGTTTTTTAAATGATATCAGGCCTGGGTAAAGAAGAGCAGAAGCCAGATCATGGACGTCCAGCCAGGTCACTCCGAAACCGAGAAATGCCCTGAGGCCTGGGCCTGGTGAACACACAGTAGCTACATTGTCCATCAGAAAAACATCTGGTTAGGGCATGCTAGGTTTAGGGCCTAAATAAGCATCCCAAGTCCTTCTTGATACCTGACCCAGCTGGTCACATAGACATAATCCTAAATCCAGATGAAATGGAACCAGGCACTCACTACACGTCCTAGTTACCAAGAGACGTGAGCAACCCGATTCTTTCTTCTCAAGGGAAAGGACAGGAGTCCTCCCACAAAATCCTGCATCCCAGCCACTTAGTATATTCCTGAGAACTGAGGAGCTATGGTTGTCATTATGGAAGAGTTCCCATGCACCAGACTTTCAAAGAAATACTCCCTAGCCATTATTTTATTACATATTAATAATGACCCTGAGAAGTAGGTATGGTGGGGACGGTCACTTAGAGTCAATGCCCATGTGTTCCTCCATACTTCTCCCACCTGGGCTGCCAGTTTGGGGTCACTAGATGGAGCTGTAGCCAGTGGACTGTAGGTAGACATGATGGATACCACTCCCAGACCTCAGCCCTAAAACAAAGATCTGCAAACACTTTCTGCAAAGGGCCAGGTAGTAAATATGCGAGGCTTTCCAGGCCTCTGTCTGTCATTGATAATAAGTAACCTAATGGGTGTGCCTGTTTCAATAAAACTTTATTTACAAAACCAAGCAACGCCTACATTTGGCTCATGGGTGTAGTTTACCAACCTCTGTCCTAAAACATCCCACTAAATCCTAATTCTTGGCTGGCTTAATACAAACGATCCAGCAGACAGCCTTGGGGAGGCCTTGGGGAATAACAGAGCCACAAAATGGAAGAGCCTAGCTCCCTGAGTCGCTGCTGCAAGGGGGCCACCTAACCCAAGTTGTACTGTGACTGAAGCAAGAAATAACTTGCAATAATTTGGGGATCATTGGTCATGCCCTCTTGCATTAATTAAACTGATGAACAAAGTCAGTTTAATTGTTCCATACCTATAATTGTCCAGCTCTTTCTAGCCCAGATAATTGGCTCTGTCCACTTTGGGAAGAGGCTATGATTCAGGGACAGCTCACTGAGGACATCCCAGCTGTGAGTTACCCCTGAATTGGACAACAGCCTTGCTGACACACAACACTACACCTGGTTCCACACCACTGGCCGTGGATAATTGTTCCTGAAGATGCGGCTCCGAGAAAGAAGTGGTCCTCCCGAGTTGACAAAGCAAAAAAACAGTAGAGCCAGGTCTAGGATGACCAACTCATCCAGAATGGCTGGGACTTTCCTGGGTGTAGCACCCATAGTCCTGTGTCCGTCCTGGGCAACGGGGCTGGCTGGTCAGCACCCAGAACTCAGGCACAAGTCGTTCTGACTCCGGAGCCCATCCTCACGGCCTATCAGGAAGGGGGGGTTTTGGGAGGCCCAATCCGTCTTGGTCTGGTCCCCACGGGAGGTCTCAGACACCAGCGCCCGGCCCAGGTGTGCTAGACCTGGGGGGTCAGTAGGGACCCATGTCATCTCCTCCCCCCAGGCCTCAGGCCTCTTCCCCGAAGCAGCAAACCAGGCATGAATTTTAAATATACACTAGCTTGAGTATGGAAGGCAGCCCTGACATCCATAAAATGGCACTAAATCCTGCTTTTATGAGCTCTTGCTACATTCTGCTGAGTGTTTTATCACATTCACTGGAAGTTTACTGAGGAGAGTTAATAACCCAAAAACACGGTGGCCTGCCTGTCTCCAGTTTGAGGAGCAGTGGAACACCCAGCCTGTGAGGCCGGGGACCTATTCACACTGGTGCTGCAGACACCCGCACCTCCATTTCCCCTGTGCTGGGCTCCACCCCGGCCCCGTCCACTCCTTCCTCCTTCCATCCTTCCATCCGTCCATCCCTCCATCCATCCAGCTGCTCAGGGCCAGCCTCAGGACGGGTGCTCAGGTGGTCAGGGAAGGACTCTCGGCGAGGGTGGAAATCTGAAGGTTGAGAAGAAGCAGCTCATGCCAGAAATGAAGGGAAGAGTATCCCAGGAAGAGGGAAGAGCATAGGCAAAGTCCCTGAATCCTGTGACACTTCACTCAGGCAGAGAAGGCTTTCCAGGGAGGAGAGGAGAGGTCCAGGACAAATCCTGGAACACCACAGACTAGAAGAGATGGGCAGAGAAGGGAACACCCAGAAAGAAAACAGAAGTAGAACAGTCGGACAGCCAGGAGGGAAAAGACCTGGTGAGGCAGGGGGCATCTCAAGAAGAGAGCTCAGTGGTGTTGGATAGTACGGAAAAGCTGAGTAAGAAAGCCAGCACAGGTGTCTCTCAGCTTTCACAATGTCAAAGTCACAGATACCTACTGAGTGCCTGCTGTGTGCCAGGTTCTGTGCTGAGTTCCAGGGAAGCAGATGAAATAAAACACAGGGGTTTAAGGAGTGGGGGGAGGGGGACAGAGAAATATTCAGATAATTACAGTGACCTATGTCCAATGTTGTGGGATCCCAGAAGAGGGACAGAGTAACACTAGCTGGGGAGTTAGGGCTTCTTGTAACAGGAGGGCATATCTGATTTGGGTTTTGAGGAGTGAATAGGAGTTTACTAGATCAGTAGAGAGACAGAGGAAACACCATGGGCCAGGCAGCAGAGGCCTATGTTCAGGTCCCTTACCCTGGGAGAGTGGCAGAGATGAGGCCGGGGTGAAGGGGAAGCGGTGAAGGACCTCCTGGGCCCTGCCAAGGAGTCCAGGTTTATTCTCCAACAGAGTGGCGTGGAGGGAGACAGCATCTGATTTGCACTTTAGAAAATAATCTCGGGGCACCTGGGTGGCTCAGTTAATTAACCATCCGACTCTTGATTTCAGCTCAGGTCATGATCTTGGGGTTGTGGGATCGAGCCCCATGCCTGGCTCCATGCTCAGCAAAGAGTCTGCTTGAGATTCTCTCTCTCCTTCTCCCTCTACCCCTATCCCCACTTGCTCATGCTCTCTCTCTCTCAAATAAATAAAATCTTAAAAGAAAAGAAAGAAAAGAAAAAAAGAAAAGAAAAGAAAAGAAAGAAAAGAAAAGAAAAAAGAAAAAAGGAAAGAAAAGAAAATCGTCTCCGGCTATGGGTCCCAGCCCCTGCTCTGACGCTATCCTGCTGAGTGAACTTCGACAAGTCCCTTCCATGCTCTGGGCCTCAGTTTCACACCTCTGACCAGGGAAATGAGATTATCCCCTCCCGTCCTTACAATCTGAGGGCTCTGTGGTTATTACAGAAGTCAGCTGTTCTGAGAGTACCTTCTGTTTGTACGTAGCCGGTACAAATAAATTCGTCACATGGATTCGGATTTTCAGAGTCAAAATTTGCCTTGAGTGTTTGAGAAGTTTTTGCCTAAAAGACTGTTGGGGTCAAGCACACCACCAGCACGTCTAAGAGGCGTTTTCCCAGTTCCCTCGTGAGGATGAGAAGCAAAAACTCCATCATAGCCCAGGGGAAGGGCTGACATTTGGTAAGATGTCTGTGTTTAAATCCCACCACTTGACATCTGTTTCCAATTAATCTGCCCGTGTTAAGAGGGCTGCTGCCCGGAACACACGATTCAAGCTCTGTTCCAGAGAGGCAGAGGGAGGCAGCCATAAAGGGTTAGTGCAAACCCAGGCCACCCACTCCCTCCCACTCACACCCCCAGGGGCTCCCACGTACCCCCAGGACCACCTGGCCTGCTCGGTGCTGGAGGATGTGCTCCACTCCCCTCTCTGCAATTTACACTTCAGCAATACCAGGCAGGATGAGTTTGAAGAACTAAAAGAAAAGCCAAGATCACTGGATATACTGAGCAGAGAGTAGCAGGAGGTGGGTGGGCAAGTAGGCAGGGGCCAGATCTCACAAGGCCTCGTAGGCCGTTTTTCTTCTAGGTCTGGTGGGAACTGACGTGGTCCAGTTTGCATATGCAAGAGCTCTCTCCAGCCACTCCACAGACAATGGATGGTACAGACGCAAGAGGTGGAGGACACATCACTGCAAACCACACTGGAAAAGGCAAAACTACGGAGGCAATAAAAAGACCAGTGGTTGCCAGGGGCCAGGGCAGAGGAAGAGAGGAATGGGTGGAGCTTTAGGGCAGTCGGATTACTCTGTGTGATACTATAAGGATGGATGTTGTCATTATATGTTTGTCCAAAACCACAGAACGTACACCACCAAGAGTGAACCCTGTCAACTACAGACTTGAGAACAGTGATGTGTCAACCTGGGTCCAACAGGTGTAACCAATGTACCACCCGTGGGGGATGGACACTAATGGGGAGGCTGTGCGTGCGTGGGGACAGGGGGTCCCTGGGTAATCTCTGTACTTTGCATTCAGTATTTTTATGAACCTAAAACTGTTCCAGAAAATAAAATCCGTCAGCCTAAAACATGTTTTTAAATGAAATTCACCTGTTTCTGTTCCCTTGTTTTAAGGTGGCAACAAGGAAATGTAAACTTTCATGTGTGGCTCTCACGGTGTCTCGACAGGCTGGCAGTGAGTTCGAAGGGATGGTGGTTATTTACACAGATGAGGGCAGTGGTGGTAAATGCCAAAGGAGGAGCCGTATCTGAGGTGTGTGTCCGAGGAACTAGTATTGGCAGATCTTGCTGATAATGTGGACGGCGGGAATGAGTGAGGGCAAGGGGAATATCAGGGATGCTGGCTGTGAGTCTGGCCTGATCACATGGATGGATGGTGGTGTCGCTGCCTGGAATGGGAAGACTTAGGGGAGGGAAGACAATGGCAGGGGAGCCATCGGCAGGGGAGCAGTGAGTTCCTCCAGACAAAGTGAATTCAAGATGCCTTTAGGATGCCTAGCGGAACTGCCCAGCAGAAAATTGGTATATCGTCCTAGTATGCAGAAGCAAGGTCTGGGAAGAAAACCTGAATTTGGAAGCAACCATTTGGAAAAACTAGGTGCTTCCTCTGGGTGGAAACCTCACCCCAGACAGACAGATGGACAGAGACATTAAGGAACTCCCCCTTGCTCTCTCCTTTACAGCAAAGGCTTCTGAATATGCAAATGTTCTCTCTGGCTTGGAATCTTCTCTGTATGTCACCGGCTTTCTCCTTTTCGCCGCCCCCACCAGATAAACCCCCTTTCTTGGCTCACCCACCCCCCAAAATTGCCGGGCAAACACTGTAGCGAAGGCACCCATTGCAGACAGTCTTCGTCAGAACGCTGTGGGTCAGGATGTTTGCACAAATGGCTCACAGCATCATTTATCTTGAGGGATGTCAACTCGAAAAATGTTAGTTCATGTCACTGTCGGTGTAAATGCCAAAAATTAGCTCTCTTTCATCAGAAAACGGAATAATTAACTTTGCAACTGTTTCCAAAACTGCTAATTAATGGGTTTTACCCACTTGATTTGTCAGGCTACAGTGCGTGCTGAGCAGCGCCTGAGCCCCTGGAGGATTCCCGTCCTCCCCTTCTCTCTGTCCCCCGCAGCCAGAGTTGGAAGAAGTTACAGGTAAACAAGTGGAGAAAAGCAAGGCTGGAGGAAAACACTGCTAATTTGGAGCTGAGCATTTTCCTTTTCCTTTCAAAAGCATCCCCCCCCCCACTTTCCTCTCCCACATGACTGTCCCCAGTTGATCTCACGAGTGCAGTGCTTAGCCTTAGTTGATGGGGTCTCCACCGGCCTGTCTCCCAGACTCAGAGGTCAAATCGCATGCCTTGCTCCCTCGACCAAGGTGGTAGGGCATGGTGTTTAAAGACCTGGGTCCTGGAGGCAGGCGGATGTGGGTTTGAACGGGATTCATAGTAGACCTATGTTGTGGGCTTGTTGAAAACCTAAGGGAGATGACAAATGCAGTCTTGGGCACAGTACTTCCGATACAGGAAGTCATCAACCAACAGGGCTCTTGGTACATTTCTCCATTTGCGTCTACAGGACTCCACCCCCCCACCCCACATCGCCCTGCCCTCACCTGGATTGTTGCCTCTCGGATGAGGGCAAGCCCATCCCCCACTGGGATTGCCAGAGAAGTGTTCCCCATCATGCATATCTGAGCAAACATAGTGAATTAGATCATTGGTCCCAATTCTTAGCCTACTATATCGGGATTATACATCCATACCCTTTGCCTTGTAACTTTGTAGGGCCTCCCACTGTAGATGGAGTATATGTCCCCACCCGCTGATTATTTTTGTGTGGTTTTTTAAATTGCAGTTAAGGGGCGCCTGGGTGGCGCAGTCGTTAAAGCGACCGCCTTCAGCTCAGGGCGTGATCCCGGCGTTCCGGGATCGAGTCCCACATCAGGCTCCTCGGCTAGGAGCCTGCTTCTTCCTCTCTTCTCTCCCCTGCTGTGTTCCCTCTCTCGCTGGCTGTCTCTCTGTCACATAAGTAAAATAAAAAATCTTTAAAAAAAAATAAATAAATAAATTGCAGTTAAATACACATAAAATTTACTATCTTCTGCTTTCGTGGGCTGCTGTCAGTATTGGCTGCTAATAGCTTTCAGCTCCACCCTTCTCTGGAGAATTGCCATTGGCTAAGCGGGATCTGTCAGCTTGTAGCCAGTGATTGATTGACAAGGGAGGAGTGGATCAAAGGGGCTTAAGGTGAAACCAGGGTGGGAGGTGCTCTTTTGCTCCAAAACTCCCGACCCAACCAGGCTGAAGCCTATCTGCAGCTAACATCACATCCTGACTTACCTGTCTTCCTGTTTTATCCTGTTTCCGTAAGCTTCCCTTCTCCTGAAGGTAGTCCCCCAGGAAAACTCGGTCACAACCCTCATCAGCGTAATAAATGGTAGTTGTCTTAAGCCACTGAGTTTTGAGGCGTTTTGCTACATGGCATTATGAACTAATACAATTAGAACCCACAACAGGTGGAATACCATCTAGCCATTAAAAATGGTGATGGGACTCTGTGTATCGACCCTAGAACAATGACTTATACAAAGCAATTTTGCTTGAGAAGAATCCATCACAATAGTGTATGTACAGCAGTGTTCTTTCTGTTAAAGAAAATCAGTACGTGCGTCCATGGGATATCCAGGTACAGAGAAATGTCAGGCAGGGACTTCAGTGGTCAACGGAGTCTATCCTTGTGTGGTGGGATTGTGGACAAGACATTACTTTTGTCTTTGCCCTTATTTTATACCATCTGGTGTTTAAACTGGGTTTTCTTTTCTTTTTGAATTAAAGTTCTTTAAACAACAAAAGCAAAATTACCAACTTAACCATTTTTAACTGTACGGTTCATTAGTATTAAGTACATTCACATCGTCATGCAACAAAACTCCAGAACTCTTTCCTCTTGTAAAACTGAAACTCTACATTCATCAAGCAACCTCTCCCCATCGCCCCCCTCTCAGCCCCTAGCAACCACTGTTCTATTTTCTGTCTCTATGAATCTGACTACTCTAGGTACTTCGAATAAGTGGAATCATACATACTTGTCCTTTAGTGACTGTCTTATTTCACTCACTGTCATGTCCTCAACATCATCCATGTTGGAGCCTGGGTCAGAATTTCCTTCCTCTTTAAGGCTGAATGATATTCCTGTCGGTGTTGGGCTTAGCCGTGTGACTTTGGCCAATGAAATGTTAGCAGAAGGATCTGCTACATGGAGGATCTTTCAAAGTGCTTGCATAGCTTGTCTTGGCTTCCTATGCTCCAGACCCATAGAGCTGAGGCAGGGCCTCGGGTGGTTATTCTCCTGCAATCCATCCCTGCCCAGAGTCCTCTTGCATTAAATGTGCACTTCCTAAACAGAGATGGAGGCTCTTAGCTTAAAAGAGCTCTTTTTTTTATTAAGATTTTATTTATTGGGGCGCCTGGGTGGCACAGCAGGTAAGCGTCTGCCTTCGGCTCAGGGCGTGATCCCGGCGTTATGGGATCGAGCCCCACGTCAGGCTCCTCTGCTGTGAGCCTGCTTCTTCCTCTCCCACTCCCCCTGCTTGTGTTCCCTCTCTCGCTGGCTGTCTCTATCTCTGTCAAATAAGTAAATAAAATCTTTTAAAAAAAAGATTTTATTTATTGATTTGAGAGAGACAGAGAGAGCACAAGCAGAGGGAGGGGAAGAGGAAGTGGGAGAAGCAGGCTCCCCGCTGAGCTGGGAGCCCAACATGGGGCTCCATCCAGGACCTGGACATCATGACCTGAACCAAAGGCAGATGCCTAACCATCTGAGCCACCCAGTCACCCCAAGAGAGCTCTTGATAACCCATCTTGTCCCACCCAACGATCTGCCTTCTCCCATCACAAAAATACCAGAAGGCAACTAACTCACAGTCCACAGAACAGGAAAGCTCACAGACCAAACGGAGATGCTCGAATCATGCCATTCATTAAACCAAATAAAACACAAAGAAAAAAAATCAAGAATAAAAGACATGAGGTTGGTTGTTGGTTGACATATTTGAGATGGGGTGTAAGTGAGGAGAATGGCCAAAGGACCCTGGAACCCTGGGGTATGTAATATCTATGTCCTGGCTCTTTCCCTGCCACACCACCTTGCCCTGCTGTGATGTGGCTCAGAGGACTAGAGTTGAGGTGTGAGCAAGGGGGTCCAACGGATGGAAGGTGCCTGGGGTCAATCACACATACACTCTATTGAAGAGACGAGGCACATACGTATGTCTGGCCAGTGCTGCAGCTTTACCACCCACCTCTGAACAGCCCTGGGCTTCATCTGCCTTTCTTGGACAGAGCATATATGGGGGCAGAACAAGACCAGGATCGATAACATCAGTGGGTGCCCAGTGTAGGGATGACCTGCTGGAGGGGGCACCATGCTTGATCTTTCCACCCATTCCTGTTTATAGTACTCTTGTTTGTGTTGCCATATAAGCCACTCAATCCATCTATGATTGGCAGGTTGCTAACATTCTTACCATCTACATTTAACACATCTTATGAATTCTGCCTGAGTCTCAGAAGCTTACTCGTTGTGTGTACTTAACACATCCTCTAAGTTTTGCCTCTGTTGCATAAGCGACTAGCTTATGTACGCTCTATGCCAAACGCTTTGTAGAAGATGCATCTCGTCCTATTCGTTTCTCTTGCCCTTTATAGCAGAATTACATACTCGGAAGTCATACAGTAAACTCACGTTACATTTTCCAAACCACCCACGTTCCTGCAACCCCGCCACCTCCACCCCAGTCCAAGCTACCCCCATCTTTCACCCAATTGACCTCTAACTGGTCTCCCTGCTGCCACCCTGACCACCCACACAGCACCCAGAGGATGGCCTCTGAAGGGGCACTCTCTTCTGGCTCCCCCTGGCCATAGAGTCTGAACTCCTAGGTGGCATTAAGATCTATCGTGATATGGCCACAACTACTTCTCCTCTCTTTGTGTCCCACTCATACCGTCTCCACACCTTGCACTCAACACCAGCCCTCCTAGAGGAAGCTCCTTCCTGTGTGCCTGCTTACCTCCTACACTCCAAGCCAGAACCAGCTCAGGTACCACCCTCTGTCATGGCTGGTTTTAAGTGTCAGCTTGACTGGGCTAAGGGATGCCCAGAGAGCCGGTAAAACATTATTTCTGGGTGTATCTATGAGGGTGTTTCTAGAAGACATTACTATTTGATTCAATAGACTAAGTAAAGAGATCTACCCCCACCAATGTGGGGGACACAGACCTCAGCCAATCCACTGGGGACACAAATGAAACAAAAGGGGAAGGAAGGAAGGGTGACTTCCTCTCTCTCTCTCTCTTCTTGATCTGGGACATCCATCTTTTCCTACCTCAGACATCAAGCTTCTGGTTCTCAGGCCTCAGGACTCTTAAGACTTATACCAGCAGCCCCTCAGTTCTCAGGGCTGCAGCCTGAGAAAGAATTATACTGCTATATCTCCTAGTTCTCCAAATCACAGATGCAGAGAGTGGGACTTTTCAGGCTCCATAACCACGTGAGCCAATTCCTTTAATAAATTTCTCACATCTACCATCTATCTATCTATCTATCCTGTTGGTTCTGTTTCTCAGAAAGCCCTAAGTAACACACCTCCTCTGGGAACCATTTTCTGATTCTCTCCCCAGGAAATATCTGGGGAGAAAAGAAAGGAAGGAGAATGACAAAGGGAAGGGAAAATGGAGGGAGAGAAGGACGAAGGGAGAAGAGCTATGACCATTGTACTATAGAAGGAACTAACTCCACAGGTAATTGTCCTGCCCCTTTATGTATTCAAGCAAAAGACTGAATGATGTCTAGAAAGAAAAGAAAAAAAACAGAGAAATTATTCAAACACAGAATGTGCAGTTGGACCAGCTACAGTCTATGATCTTTCCTTGGATTCTGGGTCTTCCAATTATCTCTTATGCTGAACAAACTACCCCGATACTTAGTGCCTTAAAACAACAACCATTTTATTATATCTCATGATTTTGTGGCAAGGTTCACCTGGACCGTTTTTTACTCTGTGTGGCACTGACTGTGCTTACTTGGTGGGATTCTGTGCTAGGCTGGAGGGTCCAAGATGGCGTCACTCACTGGTCTGGACACTGGCGAGACTAGAAGGCTGGACTCAGCTGGGCCCCTCCCCTTCTCTGTGTAGACTCAGAGCCTGCCCACAAAGTGTGTCCAGAAGTGGGGTCAGACTTCTTCGATGGCAGCTCAGGCTCCAGGAGACCAAGGTGAAAGTTGCCAGTCCTTTTAAAAACTAGACCCATAGCAGCACTTCTTCCATACTCGTCTTTAGCCAAATCAGTTACAAGTCAGCCCAAATTCAAGGGGAGAAGAGATAGACCCCATCTCTTGACGAGGGGAATGTCAAAAAATTTGCAGCCATCCGTAAATGACCACACATCCAGAAAGACTTACCAGGACTGGGAACAGTGCAGGGAAAACAGCTCCCGATTCCCTGACCCACAGCAACTGCGAGAGATAATATGTTTATTGTTGTCAAAGCCACTTCGTTTTGGGGTAATTTGTTACATGGCAACAGATGATAAATATGTAAGCTGTCTCCGAACTGTCCTGTCCAAAACTGGGTCCTGGGTGGGAGGAAACCAGGGACTGAACTTGTGATGTACTTTCGGAAAACAACTTAAAGAATTTGAGGAAATTATCAGACCAGATCTTCAAAATCTGCTATCTCAGGGACAATTCACATTCATGTATTCATTCAACAAATATTTATGAGGGTTTACCATGTGCCATGCATGAAGCAAAGTGGTAGAGATAGAAGGATGAGTAAAAACAGACATGGTCCTCCAAATGCCATGAGAATATCCCACTCTGGGTCCTGTCCCGCTCTGTAACCTGGAAGGTTCACCCCCAAGGCAGGTACTGCCAGATGTAAATGGGCACCAGGTGCCTTTGATCATTCACAGCCCCTCTGTCTAAGCTCACCTTGCTCTCTGCTCTTCATCCCAGGGTTCATTGCTTGTAACGGGCCCTCTGCCCCAAGGCTGGGACCGAGCACTCTGGCTTCTGGCTTCCCTGGGAAGCTCAAGCCCCAAACCGCAGCCAGGTATGGCAGCCGCGGCCCGGGGATCAGACTGTGGGCCTGCCCCAGGAAGTCCAGGCAGCCAGTCCCGATGTCACTCCGTCCCGCTCCTCCCTGCACCTGCACGGGCTGCTTGCTGCCCCGGTTGAGCTGAGACAGTTATCTCTGAGCCGGGCTGGCTCTCCACTTCCCCTCGGGCCTGTGAGCCATTGTCCCCGGCCAGCGAGGCGCATCTCGGAAGCACCATCTCCTCGGGCTCTTTTCCCTGCTCTGCCTGGATTGGGCTCATTTACTAAAAATTAGTTGGGAATGAAAAAAGCCCCTAGTTTATTAGCGTGCTATTATTCCCCTCCCGCCATCCCCCTGCCGCATGATGGATTGCCTGGTGAGGGGACGCAGCCCCAGCCAGGGAGCCAGCAAGCTCCGCGCAGTCCCCGGCGCAGACAGATGGGGAGGCCGAGTCCTGACCATGATTGATTAGCTCCGCAAAGCCTGTTGAGCGGAGTTCCATCAAGATTGATGCTTTCTCCTCATAACAGCATTTCCAAAAAGTTTCTATTACATTTTGATTATGTTTATAGAATCTCGCTGGTCCGGGGGAAGATGCAATCTCTTCCCAGTGTGTGTGTCTGTGTGGGCCGTGGCAGGGCCCCGCTCGCCCCACCTGCCCAGGGCCTCTGCCCAGGGCCCCTCGCTTTCTGAGCAGCAGGAAGGACCTTCCTTGCCTCCCAACGTCAAGTTGGAGGAAGCCACTGTCCGCTCTTCCAGCGCCTGAAGTCCAGCCTCGGGGCAGCTCTGGTTTTGGAGGGCGAGCTCCAACGGGTGTTCTAAGGCCGGGGCCTGAGACCTACAGGAGATCCGGGAAGGAACCGGTTGGCCTCCATCTGTCTACCTGGTTCTCATAGGCACAGCACAGGGCCTTGTCAAATGTCTGGTAAGCTCCATGTTTAAATATTTATATGACTGTGTGTGTATGTGTGTGTGTGTGTCACACTTTACCCCACAAGGGATTTGAGTGACTTACAGGAAATGGTGAAAAATGAATTAGAGAACAAGAATTAGGACCAAGGAAATGCAAATCAGCCCAGAATAGCAAGTCCAAAATGTGGAAGTAAAATGTGTATGCAGTCAAGTAAGATCCCACACGTTCTTTCTGCGTGGGCCTTTAATCTGTTCTGAGTTTCCTGAGAGTCAAAGAGAAAAGGGGAATAAAATCAGTTCCTTAGGTCTTACTGTCATTAGTAAAAGAATGAAAAAAGCCAGCTCCTCAGGGGACTCGATTCTTCCATTGAGGGTTTCTTCCATTTTAATTCTAAAGGAAATTTCATACTCAAGGGTTCTTCATGAGAGCCTGGGAGAAACGTGTTAGACCAGTTAAAATGTTTCTCAGCCTTGACACTATTGCCATCTTGGGCTGGATACGTTTTGTTTTGGGGGGTTCTGTCCTGTACACGGTACGATATTTAACAACATCCCTGGCCTCTACCCACTCGGTGCCCTTGGCAGCCCCTCCTCATTTGAGACAACCAAATATAACTCCAGACATTGTCAATTGTCCCCTGGGGTAAGGTGGCTAGGTTTGGAAATTGAATTTCGGGATGCCTAGTAAAATTCGAACAATGAACACTGAATAGTATTTAAGTATGTCTCATGCAACATGTGGGACATACTTATACTAAAAAGTATTCCTTTTTTTTATCGGAATTTCAAATATAACCGAGAATCCGGTATCTTACAAAGTAACCCCTCCTGATGGGCAACATCGTCTGGTGGGAACAAGAATCCCAAGAACCTTTCAAACCTGATACACTGCAAGGTCCCCATGCCCCATACCAGGTATTTTGAAGTGTTATAGTGGCGAAAATGTGTTTGGCCCTCAGTGCTTCTATTCATTTATACGTAACCAACAGTTTGTTTTCTGTTTCCTATCTTTTTTAGGTTAGGAAATAGCCTAAATATTGTGAAATAACTTGCACATAAGTTAGACCAATTTTTTTTTAAAGATTTTATTTATTTATTCGACAGAGATAGAGACAGCCAGCGAGAGGGGGAACACAAGCAGGGGGAGTGGGAGAGGAAGAAGCAGGCTCACAGCGGAGGAGCCTGATGTGGGGCTCGATCCCATAACGCCGGGATCACGCCCTGAGCCGAAGGCAGACGCTTAACCACTGTGCCACCCAGGCGCCCCTAGACCAATTTTTTCACCAAAAACAAACAAACCCTCTGATTGAGAATCACTGTGTTAATGGCCTCAAAATAACCCTTCAGGTAATGCAGCTGGGGGTTCCAGAAGGCCCTTATAGCATCCGCAAAAGGAGCCAAGAACATTACAATATAGCTTTTAAAAAGCAATTCTTCAGAATTCTAAATAATATCATCTTTCCACACTGTCTTCTGCCTGATCTAAGACATTCACAGCAACCTGCCCGTAGCATACCGGCCCAGAATCCCCCCTGCAAAAAGGCAACAGGTGAGTTTCACCGTCTGGCCCTGAATGACCTTATGTCATCTTCCTGTGGACACTGGGATACTAAATAGACTCAAGCCATCTTTAGAAATAATCCATTCTTGGATTACTCAATTGTAAAAACTGGCTAGGTTTCTGGAAAAAATAGCAAGTTGGATGCCTTCCTCATTTTTCATTCCAAAATAAATTCCATGTGTATCAAAACTCTGAACCATAAAAAATGAAATCAGAATAATACTAGAAAGAAATACAGGATAATTTTCTGAATTTCAGAGTGAGAAAGGCTTTTTGTGTCATCTTCTGGACAAAAAATCTAGGAGCCATTGAAAAAAAGAAAAGATTGGGAGATTCAACCACATTTTTAAAATTTTAACTCTTGACAGAAAGAAAAAAAATGATGAACCCAGAGGAAAATATAAGCAACATAAAATAGAAAACTAATTTCTCTATTATAGAAAGAGGTCCTCAAAAATCAATGAAGGGGGAAAAAAACAGAAAAAGAATAGGAACACAGAGTTGCCAGAAAAAGAAATACAAATGGCTTTTAAACACATGGAAGAGTGGTCAGCCTCACACAGATAGAAATAAAACCACAATTTTAAACCTCTTTCTATCAGATGGGCAAAGATCAAAATGTTTAATGACATGCTGCCAATAAGAGCTGGAGGAAACAGACACAGAGAGTGTTGGAAACAGGTGCACTGGGGCTCATCCTTGGAAGGCATTTTGGTGGTCTGTATTCAGATTTTAAATATGTAAGTCCTCTTTGGGTATTTATTCCACAAATATTCTCAGATATATGGGCCCAAAGATACATGAACAAGGTTATTCATTAAAGCATTCTGTGTATAATAAAAGTTTGTGAATAAGCGAGCTGTCCACCACTACAAACTTCTTAAATAGATTATGGTACATCCATGAAAAGACATACTAGGCAGCAGTGAAGAAATATGGGATGGCTCTAGAACATGCAGTGATAAGGAATGATCTCCAAGATGTAGTGTTAGGTGAGAAAACAAACAAACAAAGATCTGTAGAGGATAGGAAGGAAACGGAGATGTACAAATACGTCTTTCATGTCCATATCCTATTCTTGTGGAGTTAAACACACAAGAACCTGGTTATGTGGATTTTCTCTGGGAAGGGAATATAGAGACCAGGAATGAAAGATGAAAACAAGACTGACTGTTTCATCAATACTCTTTTGAACCATTTGGATATTTTTTTATCATGTGCATGTAACTTTTCAAAATGAAATACTTAACAAATGTTTCATAAAAAAATGCCCATTTGCACTTAAGGAAATTTATTCTATGAAATTAACGAGAGACAGGTGCTAAAATTCATGCTTCAAGATATTTATTATAATGTTATTTGTAATAGTGAAAAATTGGCAACATCTAATAATAGAAGTTGGGTTTAAATAAATTATGATATATCCATACAGTAGACTATTTTCAACCATTAAAAATCATGTTTATAGAGTTGCCTGGGTGGCTCAGTCGGTCAAGCAGCTGCCTTCAGCTTAGGTCATGATCCCAGGGTCTTGGGATAGAGTCCTGCGTCAGGCTCCCTGCTCAGCGGGCAGTCGGCTTCTCCCTCCCCCTCTCCTGCTGCTACCCCTGCTTGTGCTCTCTCTCTCTCTCTCTCCTCTCTCTCTCTCTGTCAAATAAATAAATATAATCTTTTAAAAATTTAATTTAAAAAATCACGTTCATAAAGAATGACCTAGGACATGCGAAAATGATGATGAGATGTTATTAAGTGAAAAAAAAATAGGTACAAAATAGTATTGCAGTAGAATCCTGATTTTTCTCACACACACACACACACACACACACACACACACACACATACATTTGTATTCCCCACATGTTAGCCGCCATGCAGCTACACGGGTAACTTGTATTCTTTTCTTCATACTTTCTATATATTCCACATTACCTATTAAGAAATATTAATTTTATAATAAAAAGTCATTAGATGTTCAATGAAAAAAAGATTAATTTCCACTGACTCACTCATGTTATATGAAAAAAAATCAATTTCCAATCAGATGGATAGCAAGTTCCCTAGACCCTCTGTGGGGCCTAGGGTCTACCTTTATTAAATGAAAAGGCTGAGTTCTAGCGGGGAATTGTCTGGGGGCCAGCCTAATCTTGGGTGAAAGTCTCAGTCAACCCAATTAGAGGCCATGGCTCAGTCCCACGGGATTCACATGAGGATGGGGGAAATGCAGGACAGAGGTACTGGCCTCTTGATATCATTTAAAACTCTTCCCCACATGTTTTTGGCTAAAACCACTACTTCTATTTCCAGGAGAAAGCTATAGCAGCTCCTCCAAGTAAATCAAGCCTTCAAAGCCCACCACATCCCGGCAGCCCTCCCTGATACCACCTCCCCTGCTTTCTTAGGACATGGTGTTGGCATCTCTCCTCCAATCCCTAATTAGCTACTATATCATAGAAGTGTTTTAAATTTATTAATAACACCTGCCATTTATTTGGCACTTAAACTTGTCCCACATTCTCTGCTAAACCCATTACATCCATTCCCTCATTCGACCTTCACAACAAGCCTATGACAAAGTCTCCATAAATCATACAGTTGAGCAAACTGAGGCACAGAGGGACCCAGTTACTCACTCAGGATCTTGCCAACAGTAATGGTAGCATCAGGATTCAGACTAAGCTCAGTGATTTCAAAGACCATAATCTCAGCTATCATGAAATGTTGAACTCTTTCAAGATACTCACCTCAGCATCAGAGGGTCTTTCTACTGGGCAGATCCAGCCAAGTAGTCATTTCTTCTTCTGATAGCAGTAACCAAATATTGCCCTGGGAAACACACAGCCCTCATTGCATGCAGCATTTCTGGGACCGTCATTCAAGGTGTCCCACCTTTCCTGGCCGTGTGACCCCAGCCACGTCAATCATGCTTGTTTCCAGGACTCTGAGTCTCAAATGGGTGATGCAAGGGCAGAAAGAACAGAGGCCCCATGATCCAACTAGTCTTTGACTCCTGATAACTGGACTCTATCCTCAGGGCTGAACCTATTGACTTCACCTGCACCATTAAATTCCTGGTTTTGCTTGGGTTAGCCAGAGTTGACTTAATTTAGTTTGTGACCTGATCCTACCTGAAAGGGTCAGTATCTACAATATAAAAAGAACGCTCAAAATTCAAAAGTAAGACACCAAAACTCTGAACAAAATAAAAATTTAGCAAGACAAAATCAGCAACATATGACCAAGTGGCATTTATCCCAGAGTGCAAGTTTGGCTGAACATACAAAAATCAGCCAATGCAATACCACATTAATAGAATAAAAGACGAAGACAAAAACCATATGATCATCTCAACAGAGGCATAAAAAGCATTTGAAAAATCCAGTACCCTTTTATTAACAAAGTAAAAATATACTTAACAAAAATTAAATAAAATATACTTGACAAACAAGAAATATAACTGAGCTTTCTCAACCTGATAATGGCCATCTACAAGAGAAAAAAGCACAGCTCACATCATAATCAGTGGTGACAAACTGGATATTTTCCTCCTAAGATCAGGAACAAGGCAAGGATGTCTGCTCTTGTCATTTCTCTTCAACATTGTAGTAGAGGTTCTAGCCAGGACCGTTAAATAAGAAAAAAAAATGAAAGGCAGACGGAAATAAGAGACATATTTTCCAGACTGGAAAACAAGAGGTAAAATGATCTCGGGGCGCCTGGGTGGCACAGCAGTTAAGCGTCTGCCTTCGGCTCAGGGCGTGATCCCGGCATTCTGGGATCGAGCCCCATCAGGCTCCTCTGCTAGGAGCCTGCTTCTTCCTCTCCCACTCCCCCTGCTTGTGTTTCCTCTCTCGCTGGCTGTCTCTATCTCTGTTGAATAAATAAACAAAATCTTTAAAAAAAAAAAAAAGAAGTAAAATGATCTCTATTTACAGATAACATGATCTTACATGTAGAAAATCCTAAAGAGTCCACTAAAAATTTGTTAGAAAAAGTAATGACTTCAGTAATCTTATAGGATACAAGATCAATATACAAAAATAGATTGCATTTCTATGCACTTGCAATGAACAATCCAGAAAGAAATTAAGAAAACAATTCCATTTGCAATAGCATTGAAAAGGATAAAATACTTAGAAATAAATCTAGCAAAAGAAGTACAAGACTCAGACAATGAAAACTATAAGAATATCAGTGAAATACGTTAAAGACCTAAGTAAATAAAAAGATAGCTGATGTTCATGTATTGTAAGACTTAATATTAAGGTGGACGTACTCTTCAAATTGATTGATAGGATCCCTACCAAAAATTTCAGTTGTCTTTTTTTTGCAGAAATTGACAAGCTGACCCTAAAAATACATATGTAAATGCAAGAAGAGACAAAAACAATAGAATTGACAAAATCATCTTGAAGAAGAACAAGATGGAAGGACTCATACTTCCCAATTTCAAAACGTACTATATGGCTACAGTAATCAGGACATCGTGGTACTGGCATGAGGATAGAAGTATAGATCAATGAACTAGAATTCAAAATCCAAAAATAAACCCTTACATTTATGGTCAATTTATTTTCAAGAATGGTGTCAAGACAGTTTAATAGAGAAAGAATGGCCTTTTCAGAAAGTGGTGCTGGGACAACTGGGTATCCACATGCAAAAGAAGGGTTGGGCCCCTACCACACGTTATATGAAAATTAACTCAAAATTGATCAGTGACCTAAATGTAAGAGCTAAATTCAGAACAGTCTTGGAAGAAAACGGAGGAGTAAATCTTCATGACCTTGGATTAGGCAAGGGTGACACCAAAAGCACAAACAACCAAAGCAAAATTAGATAATTTGGATTTCATCAAAATTAAAAACTTTCATGTACCAGAAAGCACTATCAGGAAAGTAAAAATACAATCCATTGAATGGGAGAAAATATTTGCAAATCATATCTCCAACAAATGACTTGTGGTCAGAATACATAAAGAACTCTTACAACTCAACAACGACAAAACAGACAAATAGCCCAGTTTAAAAATGGGCAAGATTTGGAATAAACATTTCTCCAAATAATATATACAGATGGCCAATTGGCACATAAAAGGTGCTCAACATTATTAGTCATTGAGGAAGTAGAAATGAAAACTGCAATGAGATACCACTTCATGTTCTCTAGGATGGAATGACAAATGTTAGTGAGGGTGTGGCGGTATTGAGCCCTCAGACTTCATTGGTGGGAATATAAAATGGTGCATCCACTCTGGGAAACAGTTTGGCATTTCCTCCAAACATGGAGTTTCCATAAGACCCAGCCATTCCATTCCTACGTACACATACAAGAGAATTGAAAACATGTTGACACAAAAATTTGCACACAGATATTCATAGCAGCATTAGTCATCATAGCCCAAAAATGGAAACAACACAAATGTTTACCCACTGTTGAATGGGTAAACAAAATGTGGTAGAGCCACATAATGGAATATTATTCACCCATAGAAAAGGATGAAATTCAGAAGCAGGCTACAATACGGATGAAACTTGAAAACATTATGATAAATGAAAGAGGTCCGACACAAAAATCATATATTGTATAATTCCACTCACAGGAAATATCCAGAACAAGCAAATCTACAGAGACAGAAAATAGATTCATGTTTGCCAGGGACTGGGGAAAGGGGAATAGAAAGTGACTGTGAATGGGCACGGGGTTTCATTCTGAGTTGATGAAATGTTCTGAAATTAGCGAGTGGTGATCAATGTACCCTTTGTTAATATACTGAAAACCACTCAACTGTCCCCTTCAAGAGAGTGAATTTTATGATATGTAAATCATATCTCAATAAAGTGATTATTTTTAAAAAGAGAGCTCAAAAAAAAAACCTCATTAGAAAAAGAAAACAATCCGATTAGAAAATGGGCAAAAGGGACGACTGGGTGGCACAGTGGTTGGGCGTCTGCCTTCGGCTCAGGGCGTGATCCCGGCGTTATGGGATCGAGCCCCACGTCAGGCTCCTCTGCTATGAGCCTGCTTCTTCCTCTCCCTCTCCCCCTGCTTGTGTTCCCTCTCTCGCTGGCCTTCTCTATCTGTCAAATAAATAAATAAAATCTTTTTTAAAAAAAAAGAAAAGAAAATGGGCAAAAGGTACAAAGAGACCTTTGGCAGAAGACAATATACAGGTGGCAAATAAGCACATGAAAAGATGTTCGACATCATTAGCCATTAGGAAAATGCAAACTAAAACCACAACGGAACCTGTAAGAATGACAAAAATAAAAAATAGTAACAACACCGAATGCTGGCAAGGATGCAGAGAAACTGGAACACTCATACATTGCTGGTGGGACTGTAAAATAATACAGCCATCCTGGAAAACAAGTTGTCAGTTTGTTAAAAAAATTAAGCATACAATTATTTTATGACCCAGCAATTGTAGTCTTGGGTAATTTTCCCAGAGAAAGGGAAATTTATGTTCATACATAGGTGAAACTGTATGAAAACCTACACATGAATGTTCATGACAGCTTTATTAGTAACAGCGCAAAACTAGAAACAACCCAGCTGTCCTTCAACGGATGAATAAACGCTGGTACATCTATAGCATGGAATACTACTTAGCAATAAAAAGGAATGAATTAGAGAGGCACCTTGCTGGCTCATTTGGAGGGCATGTTATTCATGATCTTGGGGTCATGAGTTCGAGCCCCATGTGGGGTATAGAGATTACTTAAATAAATTAAAAAATGTTTAAAAAGGAATGAATTATTGATAGACAACCTGGATGAATCTCCAGGGAGTTATGCTGAATTTCTAAAAAGCCAGCCCCAAAAGGTTGCATATTGTATGATTCAATTTATGTAAGATTTGGGGGTTAGAAATTAAGAATGGATTAGTGGTTGCCAGGAGTTGTAAACTGGGGTCTGGGGGATGGGAGGGAGGTGGGTGTGGTAATTTAAGGGCAACATAAGGGATCCTTGTGGTAATTGATCTATCTTGACATGGTGGTGAATACTTTAACCTACACATGTGTTAAAACTGTACAGAACTAAATATACACACACACACATAAGTACAAATAAAAGTGCGGAAATACTAGTAAGATCTGTTAATTATATCAGTGTCAGTATCCTGGTTGTGACATTGCACTACAGTTTTAGGAGATAACACCACTGCAGGAATATGGGTAGAGGGTACACAGGATTTCTCTGAGCTACTTCTTACAACTGCATATGAATCAACAATTATCTCAAGACAAAAAGTTTAGTTTTAAAACCCCTGACCTGATATGGTAGAAGGAAAGGAGAGAGGGAGGGAGAGAAGGACGGGGCAGGAGGAGAGGGGAGGGAAGAAAAGTAACGTTGGCTGTGGATTTGCCTTCTTACAGAATCCAGGCTCTTTGACACCTGGTTGGAGATACATATTATTATTATCCCCATTTTATGGATAAAGAAACTGAGACTCAGAGAATAACTATCCTGTACTCAAAGACACACTTTGAGAAGTCAGGATTCAAGCCCTGCTCTCTGACTCTCCTTCTGCCTGCCTCCGTCCTTTAGGCAAACACAGCTATCAATCAAATGTAGGCAATGACCGCATTACTCAGGAGGAAATTGAAGCCAGACTGTAAGACGCAGTCCACAAAATTCATGATTTCTTCCCCCACCCCCGCTCCTTTTACTTGGTCCCTTTTTCATATGGATTGGGTTTTTATTTCTGCATTTATTGCACACGCAAATTACAAATGAGAGCATCGACTACACAAGTCATTACTCAGAGTAGCATCTCCCCCAACTGCCACCAGACGAGGACCGAACAGCTTGTGGTTAATTTGCTACATAATCACTGCCTGTGACAGGGGGGCAGGGCTGTGCTTCTGCTAATATTTGGAAAGGGGAAGCTGAGCAGAGAGGACTCCTACGTGGGGAGTGAGCGTGGGATTGGTTGGACCAGGGAGAAAAGAAGAGAGCTGGTGGGGAGCAGGGGGAGGGGGCTCTGTCCCAGTCACAGGCTTCTGGGAGGGTCTGCCCCTCTGCCAAGGAGTACAATTGCTCCATCCCATTAGTCACGTCTCTGTGGAGGAACTAACCAGAATCCCCACTCTCTCAGCCTCCGCCATTCCTGGCCACTGCCACCGCCGCCTCAGCTCAGAAGAGGGATATTTGTATGCACAGGCATAACTGCTGGGATGGGTCATGGGCTGGAGGAAATTTACTAAGAGGCAAGAGTTACACCACTCTACCAGTGTGCTAACAATCCAGTAAGAAAAAAAGGCCAACAATCTGATGAAAAATGGGCAAAGGCTGTGAACAAGCAGTTCTCAGATGAGAAAGCTTAAATCAACTCTAAACATGCAAAAAGGTGCTTAACCTTAGGCTTTTAAAAAAGGAAATACAAATGAAAACCACAATAAGAAACCATTTTTTTTATTTATTGAGTTAACAAAGATCAAAATGTTTCATCATACACTGAACCAGCCGGAGTATAGAGAAGCCACCAGCATTTGAGAGCAATGAATGGCAATTCAGCATTCTCTGTCAAAATGTTTGATGCACATACCCATTGACCCATAAATTCTACAGCTCTAGAATGTATTCCACAGCCATACTTGCATATATGTATGCAAAGTTGGATGTACAAGGCTATTCACTGCCGCACGGTTTATAATAACAGAAGATTGGAGACAGCCTGAATGTCCATCAACAGGGGACTGCTTAAATAAATTGCCATACATTCATACAATGGAAATCTTTATGGCTGTTAAAAAAGAATGAGGCAGCTCTTTATGTACGGATATGAAACAATCTCCAAGATATATTGTTAAGTGAGAAAAGCAAAGTGCTGAACAGTGTGATTAGAATGCTGCTCTCTGTGAGGGTTTTTTAAGGATATAGACACATATACATTTACACTTACGTGTGCAGAGCATCCTTCTGGAAGAATGACACTCTTTGCAATGTTTGGTTCTGTAGAGGGGGAAAAGGTTCTGGGGCTGGGAACAAAGAGGGAGGGAGGGTCATTGTTCACTGTTTACCATAGGCATGTATAACCCGTTCTAATGGATTAGTAATAGTTTTTGAAGCCTCTGTTGGTTTCTCTTGCCCAAGAATCAAATCTCTTGGCCCAACAACCCAGAGCCCTTTTGGGTTTGACTTGAGCCTATTCTCCTTGGTCCCCTAACACACCACCTCTAGAACACTCCTCTCTGTGCACACTGAATTTCTCACTTCTCCCAAATGCACCATGCTTTTCATACCTCAGGACCTTTGCACTTAATGTTTTCTGTGTCTGGAATGCCTCCCTCACTTTCATTTGCCCTACACAGGTTTATGCATCATTCAAGACCCAGAACAAACATGACTCCCAGAGTTTAGTCTTCCCTGACCGCCCCGGGGAAAGGTAATCCCCCTCCTCTGCCCTCTCATGGCACCCTAGACAGACCTCCAACTTGGTATAACTGGGATTGTGCCTGGACAAAACTGACCTGCCTCGTTTTCAAAAAAGAGCTGCTGATTTAGTCTGTCCCTACTGGGTACCGACATCTGCCAGCATGGGTCCCCCCAACGTGACTGTCCGCCTCCCCAAAGGGTGAGCAACAAAACAGAGTCACATAGCATAGCCCAGGAAGAAAGTTCCTGTGGACCCAGAAGTGGACATCTGCACACACATTAACACATTAAAAGTTCTGAGGAGTCCTGCAAAGAAAAAACATGTGAAATCTATTTAGCCAGTGTATCCCTCACTTTTTAACCCCAGAATTTGCTTCCCTTAGACACCTAGAGAGATGCGGTGGCAGTGGAAGTAGATTGTGTGTGGTTAGGGTGAATGGTCATGACAGAGGCTGAGTCAGATGGGCATTCATCGTGAGTGATACCCGCAAAGCACCAGAGGCCCGTGCCCTCTGCACAGTGGGGAAAACTTTTCAAGTTGGATCCAGTGTAGAGGTTCATCTTCCCACTAGAAGATTGGGGCACCAAGCCCTTTCCCTTAGCGACAGCTCAGCAGGCAGACACATGGAACGTCAGAGGGAAGGGGGGAGAGGGCCCTCATTCTTGAGTGGAAGTAACTGGAGGCAGGTCCTGTTCACCATTCAATGGAAGAAAAGGTTCCTCTTGATTCTTTTACCTTTGAGATTGGAAATAACTGGAGCCACAGAGATAGTGGTGGAGAGTCTGATAAGAGTGGGAATAAGGAGCAATTGCATCTGAGTCTGAGAATTTTCTGCATTTGGAGTTAAAATCCCCCATAAAAATCCCCCATATAATGTAAAGACCGTTCCATGCAACAGGTGCGCTGGGACACCCACCAAGGAACACAAGAACCCATCATGGCACCCTTGGTAGACAGCAGACAAGAGCTGGTGACATCCTGGTCACCTCTCCTGGTCGTGGTCTCATCACCCTACTTAGAGCTAATGTCTAGCCTTTCTTTCCAGCCCCCTCAGTGAACCACCTTTTTAATATCTCTGGAGAATGCCAGCTCCTCTGGGGAGTGCAGACTCCCCCAGACCATTCACTCCAGCCCCGCAGGCAGGACTCAGACACGTGGGGCATCAAAATCTTCTCCCCTTCACTGCCACAGCCTAGTCCAAGACCTTGTGCTACACTCACAACATTCTCTTAACCCGCTTCCTGATTCCATCCCTGTCCCTAGTCCACACAGCTGTTGGAGTGCTTTAAAAAAAATCATAAGATCATGTCATTCCTCTGTTTAAAGCCATTAAATGGGGTTTCCCTTCACTGTTTTAGTTTGCTTTGTTTTTAACAGCTTTATAGAGATATAATTCATATACCGTACTATTCAACCATTTAATGGTTTTTAGGATATTCACGGAGTTATGCAACCATGACCACAATCAATGTTAGAATATTTTAATCATGCCCAAAGGAATCCCCTCACCCCTTAGCTGTCACTCCCCGTCCACCTCACACACATGGCCTGAAAACCACTGATCTACTTTCCATCTCTATGGATTTGCCCATTATGGACATTTTATATAAACGGAAGTCATACAGGAAGCAGTCTACTGTGACTGGTCCTTTCAGTTACCATAATGTTTTCAAGGTCCCTCCATGTTGTAGCATGTATCAGTACGTCCCTCTTTTTATGGCTAAATAATATTCTACTCTAAGGATATACCATGGTTTGTTCATCAGCTGATAGACTTTTGGATAATTTCTATTTTGGGCTATTCTGAATACTGCCAATGCAAATATATGTATACAAGTTTATGTGACGATACATTTTCATTTCTCTTGGATATATCCCTGGGAATAGAATTGCTGGATTATACAGAAACTCTGTTTCACCACTTGAGAAACTGCCAACTATTTTCCAAAGTGGGTTACCATTTTACATTCCCACCAGCAGTGTATGAGACCCTTTACTCGCCGAGAAAGACAAACCTCCTTGCCTTAGCCTTCAAGGCCCTCTCTAGACGAGCTCCTACAACCCCAGCAATGTCACCTCCCCTCGCTCTGCTCCTTGTGCTTCATTCTACAGCCACACTGGCCTCTCGCTTCCAACATCTCATGTTCCCTCCACCCTCCAAGACTCTACTAAGGCTGTTCCCTCTCTGATGGCTTTACCAGCATAGCCCCTGACCCACCGGAGCCTCTCCTATGTAGCACACACCACAATTTCAATTGAACATGGAATTATAATAAAACTTCAAGAATTGGCAACACTAAGTGTTGGCAAGGATGTGAACAACTGGAACACACACATGGCTGGGGAGAGTGTCAAGTGGACCATAGAGTCTAGCAAATCTACTCCTAGGTATTTATCCCTGAGAAATTAGCACATGTATCCATAAAGACGTGGACAAAGATGTTCATAATGGCTTCATTCATAATAGCCAAACACTGGCAACAATCCAAACACTCATTAGTAAGAAAATGGAAGAACAAATTGTGGTATATCCATACAAAGAAACACAATGCAGCAATAAAAGAAAGTGTATTAATAGTGGCAACAGGTGGATCTTAAGACCATTACACTGAGGGAAAGAAGTCAGACATAGGACAGTACATATTGTATGATTGAATCACATGCAATTCTTGAACAGTCAAAACTAACCATCAGCCGAAGTCCGAATGGTTGGTGGGGGAGTGGGTATTGTCTAGAAAGGGCCATCAGGGAACTTGCTGAGGTGATGGAAGTATTCTGTATATTGATCAGAGACATACATATGTAAAAACTCCATCAATCTGGACAAATACACTATAAAGCAAATAGACAAAATGTTAATTGTAGAGTCTACACGGTGGGTATATGAAGTCTGCTGTACACGTCTTCCTTCCACGTTTTAGTGATTTAACACAATAATCCCACTCATGCCATGGTCCAGTGCAGGTTTCACTGGTCAACGGCAGCTTTCCTCCTTATGGTAAGCCTCAGACCCAAGTTCCTTCTTCCCTGTGGCCCCACCACCCTCTAGTACAGCGGTTCTCACTGAGAAGTGATTGTGTCCCCCTACCTCCACTTCCAGGGACGTTTTCAAGGCCTAGAGAGACATTCAATTGCCCTGACTGGGGAAGAGGGTGCTACCACCATCTAGTAGGCAGAGGCCAGAGATGCTGGTCAACATCCCACGGTGCCCAGGACAGCTCCAGTCCAGAATGTCAGTACTGACGCTGCAGAGAGACCCTGCTCTGGCAGATTTAACCCGGGACCCCAAGGAGTCCTTGGAGAGAACTCCATTTCAACACAATTGGTTTCCTCTATCATCCTATGGATTTTACTTTATGCGATGAAAATCATTTTGCTGAGGAGGGGTCCATAAGCATCAGTATTCTACCAAATGGTCCATGGCACACAGAAAAGTCCTCGGCTTCTAGCCAGGAGGTGAAGGAAGAGCTTGGAGAAGGCAGACCCACTTCTTAACTCCAGGAGGCCTATAACTAACACAAAGTATTTCTGCTCAGAGCCCACTGATGAGAACTAGTCATGCAGGCATACCTAGAGGCAAAGAAGTCTGGGAAATGTAGTCCCTCTCCGGACAGCTACTCAGCACCAACTCTATTCTGTGACAGAGGAAGCATAAACTTTTGGTGGCCAGCCAGCCACCTCTACCTCACCTTTCCACCCCTAATAACGATGAAGATAATAACAACAAGAACACTAACCAATGCTAAGGATAATAATAATAATATAAATAGCTAGCATTCATCAACCAACTCCTCTGAACCAGTCATTGTGCTAAGAGCTTCCCCAAGCATCATTCTGTTTGCTCAGTCCTCCTTCTCCTAGGAGGTTAGGGGACGTCTACTCTGTGGTCAGATCCCATTCTGCTCCTGCGCACTGTAGACATCCTCACGGCCATGATCAACTCTCACATCTATGCAGCACAGGCTGCCATGGTACCTGCCAGTGAGAGCCTGGGGAAGGAACACAGAGGCCAGCTGGAGGGGGCTTGAGCTCTCTGTCACCATATGTCACAGAACCTAAGACCCCAGCATGCTGACACGCTGAGCCTGGATTCTGGATCTTCTGAAAGCCCCCGATTCAAAAAGAGTACACTTTGGCCTGTTTGAGCTCCAGCCACTGGGTGCACAACTGCACCTAAGCCCTCCATCAAGACCCCCTCCAGACAGAGGAGATCCAGCCGAGAAAAGTGACCACCATCTTCACTGTCTGTGGCCTCCTCTTGCCACAGCAGGAAGCCGCCCAAAATGGTAGTGGTGAAAATAGACCTCCCCTCTCTCTGTCGCTTGCATGAGGGGAACGAATGATGGATCCACGGGGCTCAGAGACCTGAAGGGGGGTGGAGGCTTTGCTTTATACTCAAAAGCAAGACCTGGTCCCCGTGTGTGAGTTCTCTGTGCCAATGGCACGTACAAACACGATGCCATTTTACAGATGGAAGAATGACGGCTTGACTGTGTGAAGTCAAGAGCATGCCGTAGTGGAGCTGAGAGGTGAGCTGGGCTCAGGTTCTCAAAGCGCTTTGCATGGGTGCCTCAGGCTTCCCACTCAGAAGCGCTGGGTCCAGTCCCACACACCCGTCTTGGGCCTGGAGCCCGCCCCAAGCTAATCAGGGGAGGTGGGGGGCGGGCAGTCTGCACTGGACAAGCAGCTGCACACACAGCAGATGGTAGCGACTGCCTCTCAGATGGTTTTTTTTTTTTTATCACGTAGCTTTTTTCTTTCACATTAGGAATTTTTTTTCAAAAATCCTCTAAAAATATGAGTTTTACAGCAACAGAGGTGGCTGAGTGCTTCTGAGAGAGCCAGAGCCCAGATTCAGTGTGTCTTGGCCTCTGTGACATATGAATAAAGTCAAGTTCAAGCTTACTGCCTAGGAACAGTCCCCGGAGGTGAGTTGCTTCCTCTTCCCTCATAGCCAGGGAAGCCCTGGGATTCTGGAAAGCCATGCCACAGGGCCATCCTGTCCCAAGCCCTGCAGATAGCCCTCTGGAACAGCAAGGATTCGGTGGAACCAGGCCTGGTATGGTGAGAGTTCCAGTCCCCAAACACTTGAGTCTCCATGGGAAGGAACAGAGAACAGCATCAAACAGCCACTTGAACCTCGGTCTCCTCGTCTGTAGAGAGCAGGTAATAATGCTGTCTACCTCCGAGGTTGTGGGGAGGCTTGAATGAGGCTTGTCAAAGGGCCCAGCGCAGGGCCTGGATCCAAGAAATTAGTTTCAATGATGATTTTCAAGACACAGGAAAGAAAAAAGGTCATCAGTGATGTGGTCAGAGAAGATGAGACCCTGCAGCCCAGGTGGAGGGGTTGTGAGTAGGCTGGCTAGGTCAGAGAGGCCCTTGACCTTATCCAGCAGGAAGCAGGAGCTGCTGCTCCCAGATGTGCCAGAGATGGGGGAAGGGCTAGAGCAAGTAAGCCCCCAGCCCAGCCTCTCTCCCACCTCAGCAAGCGTTCCTGGGGCAGAGAAGTCTTCTTGCACAGCCCGCTAGGTTCTACTAGGGAAAATATTGGAAGACATCCTTATGACGTGTCTTGTCCTCTAAAGATGCCCTCTGCTTAGACAGATGCAGATGATACTGAGAAGAACGTCCTCCGCACGCCCAGCCACCATATCTGCAGAGGCACTGAGATGTGGTGGTCGGCCATGGCCTTATGGGGGTCAAGGCATCTGCTCTGCAGGGAGACCGGGGAGCACTCAGACTTGGGATGCTGACTTCCAGGAGCCTGGCTGCGGTTCCCTGACCTGCAGTAGGAGCAGAAAGTGTGCTCCCTGGTGAGGGGGATGGAGGATGTGCTGGGCCCTTAGACAGTAAGGTTCCCTGGGTCAGGATGGGTCCTTCAGTTTGAGGTGGACCTTCAACTACCAAATCCTAAGGGCCTTCCAGATAACAAAGCCTCACTCAGATGGAATCCTCCCAACAACTCAGTGATCTAAAGATTAGAATCCCCATTTTACAGACAAGGAAAAGAGGCTAAGAGAAATGAAGTTATTTCATTCATTCATTCCTTCCTTCATTCAACCAATTCTTAAATATTGATTGTCTGATATGGGCCAGGGACGGTGCTAAGCACTGAGGAATACAACTGTAAATGGGCCAGGCATACCCTGCCCACATGAAGCATGCAGGCTGGGGGAGACAATGAACAGATAATCAGATATAGAAAGAAATCATCAATTATTCAATGTGATCAAGTGAAGGGTATGGGGTAGGTGGAAGGATTGGCTCTAAGTCCCCACCCTTCTTCATGTCAAGATTTGACCATACAGCAGTCCTCCTGTCCATGGATTTGGGGCAAAATTTTGACCAGTGGAATGGGAGTAGTCATAACAAGCGGGAATTTGGAATGTACTTGCACAAGGAGGTTTGTCCTCTTACACTTCAGCCAGAACTGTGAGAACATAGCCCAGCTAGCCTGCTGGTCCCAAGAGATGGATGAAAGCAGAGCCACCACCTCACGAATGAGATAAATATTTACTATTGAATACCACTGAGATGACATTCGGTGCCCTGTTTTGTTGTTGTTGTTACACAGCAATAGCTGACCAATATAGAATGTGATGATACATAATGAGACAAGAAGATAGGCTATAAAAAAAAAACTGAATGTAGATAAGAGAGGGTAAGAGAGTCAAACTCTCTGAAAAAGAAACATTAAACAGAAAAATTAGTAACTCCTAGACACACAAGAGTGCAAAAGTGGGGAGGAGAGCTTTAAAACCAGAGGGAGTAACATATGCAAAGGCCCTGTGGTCAAAAGGAGCAGAACACACTCCAAGATGTCAAAAAAGGCCGGAAAGCAAGGGGAAAGTTGGTGGCAGGAGATAAGATCAGGAAGGAAGTTGAGAAAAAGAATAGAAAAAGAGCATGCAGACCTGTGGGCCATGGTAAAAAAAGT
Organism: Ailuropoda melanoleuca; assembly: GCF_002007445.2. Lineage (NCBI taxonomy): Eukaryota > Metazoa > Chordata > Mammalia > Carnivora > Ursidae > Ailuropoda > Ailuropoda melanoleuca. The sequence continues at coordinate 63,759,718 of NC_048230.1, read as the reverse complement.
TTTATAGTTTTAGGTTTCACGTTTAGCTCTAGGATTTTTACAGAAATAAAATTCACACACAATACAATTCACCCATTTTAGCTGTGTAACAATTTGTTGGTTTTTAGTAAATTCAGCGTTATGCAATCACTACCACTCTCTAATTCCGGAACGTTTCCGTCACCCCAAGAAACCTCATACACATTAGCAGTCCCTTCCCAGTCCCCTCTTTCCCCAGCAACTGGAAATCACTGATCTACTTTCCGTCTCTATGGATTTGCCCCTTGCAGACATTTCAGACTAATGAAGTCATAAGAATATGTGGTCTGTTGTGTCTGGCTTCTTGCAATTAGCATTGTGTTTGCAAGGTCCCTCCATGTTGTAGCATGCTTCAGTACTTAGTTCTTTTTTGTGGCTGAGTAATACCCCATTCTATTGATATAACACATTTTGTTTATCTACTCATCAGTTGATGGACCTCTGGGTTGTTCCTATGTTTTGACTATTGTAAAAAGTGCTGCTATGAGCATTTACATACAAGTTTTGTGGTGGACACTTGGGTTGTTTCCATTCATTCATTTTATTTAAGGACAGTGGGAAGCTATCTAAGGGTGTTGAGCATGACGATGCCCTAATAAAAATTCCTCCCAGCTGTTGAATGGATAATGGATTACAAGAGTGACAGTGAACTCTCACACAATGCTGGTAAGACTGTAAAATGGTACTACCATTTTGGACAAAGTTCAGCAGTTTTCTTAAAAAGTTAAACCTAGGGGCGCCTGGGTGGCACAGAGGTTAAGCGTCTGCCTTCGGCTCAGGGCGTGATCCCAGTT
>NC_048230.1:63676312-63758899 GCF_002007445.2 Ailuropoda melanoleuca | reverse complement strand
TGCTATGAGCCTGCCTTCTTCCTCTCCCACTCCCCCTGCTTGTGTTCCCTCTCTCGCTGGCTGTCTCTATCTCTGTCAAATAAATAAAAAAAAAATCTAAAAAAAAAAAGTTAAACCTATACCTGTAAGTAATCCAGACATTTCACTCCTACGTATTTACCCAAAAGAAATGAAAGCATATGCCTGTGCAAACACTTGTACAGGAACGTGCATGGCAGCATTACTTGTAATAGCCAAAAATTGGACATAATCCAAATGTCCATCAACAGGTGAATGGATAAACAGATTGTCACATATTTATACAACAGAATACTCTTCAAAAATAAGAAGGAATGAACTATGGATACACACAACAACCTGGGTGGGTCTCAAAATAATTGTGCTGAGAGAAAGAAGAAAAAAAGAATGCATACTGCATATTTCCATTTATATAAAATTCGAGGAAAAGCAAACTAATCTGTAGTGACAGAAAGCAGATTGTGGTTGACTAGGAATGGGAGAAGAGAGACAGGGAGGGTCAGGGGGGAGTATTTCAAAGGAGCACAGAGAAAACTTTCAAGAGTGATGGGTATGTTCATGGTCTTGAATGCGGTGATGGTTTCCAGGTGTATAAATATATGAAAACTTTTCAAATTGTATGCTTTAAATACATTCAGTTTACTGTATGTCAATTATACCTCAATAAAGCTATAAAAATTAACAGGACTTATTGATTGGATGTGGCAGGTGAGGGGAAGAGAAATGTCAGGTGTGACCCCCAAGTCTCTGGCTTCAGCCACTGGTGGGTGGAGTCACCATGTCCTGACATGGGAATACGCAAGAATGAAGATGATTGGGGAAGGGGTGAGGGGGCCACTCTGGGCAGGTGGGAGAGAGAGATCAAGAACTCAGGTTCTGACATGTTAAAGTTGATGTCCCAGTGGAAGTGTAAAGAAGTTGTCTGTATATATAAGTCCATAATTGAAAGGAGAGGTCACAGTTCAAGAACAGGGACAAGCGACTCTGTGCAGAAAGAACAGTGAGCCAAGGTGTGGAGGATGGGAGTTGGGAGGAGAGAATAGCCCAAGACAGGAATCCATGGTGGAAGAGGATGGGGGAGGGCAGGGCAGAAATGGGTAGGCAGGGTGGAGTGGAGAAGCAAGGCAAAAGTCACGTTAGGGGGGATCTTTCTGCAGGGTCAGTGTGTGGGGGAAATGAGAGAGAAGCACCCAGTGGCCTCTGTGGGTGCCAGATTCACAGCCAAGGCAGAGAGGGTGATAGAAATTAGGAGCCCTAGAGAGGGGACCAATTTGGGGTGTTAGGGCAGGACAAATGGGGGAGTCCTCTTTGGGGCTGTGGCATCAGGCAGAGACATCCCACAGGCAGCCAGATCTTTGGATCTGGATGAGTGAGGAGAGGTTCAGGCTGGAGACAGGCAGTTAGAGCTTCTCTAGGCATGAAGGGATTGGGAGGGGGAGAAGCAGAGGCCTAGTGATGCTCCAGAGTGCAAGTGAGGATGGGGATGCGGTCAGGATGGGAAGAAGGGGGGCAAGAACCAGACCCAGTCCCCAGAGGCCTTACAGGAGCACCTCAGGCCAGAGCAGCAGCACCCAGGGCTGGCCACCAGGCCTAAAAAAAGAGCCACCCTTGGAAGGACACTGGAAGGAAAGGGATGTCCTGATCCCCCAGGACCTGGGACATATATCTCCATACTGAATGCTCACAGCCCCTTCATGAGATCGTTGTAATTAACCCCATTGGACAGATGAGAAAACTGAGGGTCAGAAGTCAGGAGACTTCGCCCAAGATCACAGAGCTTGTATCTAACCCACATCTGGAGGACAAGCACTCCTTTTGAGCATCAAGATGCCCAGAATAAGGTTCACCAGGGCCAGGCTTGAACCAAGCACCCACTAACGCCCCCCAGGGCACAAGCACGTCTGAAGCAGTTAGCATGAAGGAGGGAGCGCAGCTAATTGCCTGTACAAATTAACTCTAATGTGGTCGGCATCGATGTACTAATCTGTCTTTAATTACATTAATCAATTAATGAAGAAGATGGCTTCCCCTTCTTATGATTTCCAAGGCCCATATGCTCTCAGGAGTCCAGCTGGAGTTTGGGTTTCTTTTCTGCCCTGGCTTCGGTGGACAAGAGGGCAGGCACCCATAGGACAATCTACCCCAAAAGCCTTCTCTACCCTGATGCCAAGCTCCAAGAGAGAAGGGGTGAGACAACAGAAATAATGATTCCAGAAAAGGTAACCAGAGGCAGGAGCCCAAACTCCCTCACCTGGCGTTCGAGGCCCCTCTCCAGCATAGTTCATTGCTCCCTTCGCCTGTGTTTATCGGCCTGGGCTGATGGATTTTCTATGAACACGCTTCAGCCTCCCCCGCCCCCCCCCACCATAAGTGCCTTTTCCTCCATCAGGGAGGGCAGCTCCATCAGTCAGGGGTCCAGAGCAATCCAGAAGATTCCAGTCATCTCCCTAACCCCACCAGCACCCTCTACAAAGCTTACCTATAATAACTTCTGATCAATCATTTGGGATTCAACAAATATTTACAGGCCCTGCCATTGTGTAGCTTCCAGCCCCTGGGGACAGACAGACGTTAAACAGATCCACGATTACACAGAACAGTGGTTCTCAGTCCTTTAGAGAGACCGGGGTAGCTGGCGAACGTATGATTCTCAGGCTGCACCCTGGACACGTTCAAGCCAAATCTGAGGGTAGATCCCAGGCAGCAGCGGGGTTTTCATTCCCCAGGTGATACTAACGGGCAGGTGGGACTGAAACCACGTGTGCAATGCTGCTGCCGGGGCTGGCTTTGGCCAAGGGCTTTGGCAGTATGATCAACCCAGCATGCCTTTTATAATTCTCTGTTTAAATGAGACGAACTGACATGAGAGGCTGTTTTCTGCATATAAAGAAGTGACACACCATTGAGACTCTCCCGGCGCTTCTCAAACTTCCGTGTACACCAGAATCGGACACCAATCGCCGGGACCCCACAAATGTTAGTTCCTCACGAGGTGATGTTGATGCTGCTGGCCTGGGAACCCCAGTATGAGAACCAGTAAATTAGAGCAAGGTTTAAAATAATTCAAGTGGGTGTGTCCTTCCCTCCCTCATTAAACATCTGCCGTTCACAAATTTGGTTTTGTTTTTTAATTTATTTATTTGAGAGAGAGAGAGTGAGAAAGAGCACGAGGCGGGGGGTGCTGAGCGGGAAGCCCAACTCGGGGCTCAATCTCAGGACCCTGAGATCATGACCTGAGCCAAAGGCAGACGCTTCAGTGACTGAGCCACCCAGGCGCCCCACAAATTTGGTTTCGATCAAAGTCTCTTCTTTCTCCCAGGCCAAAGAAGAAAACAGCCTCCAGCTGCCTCTTTTTAGGGGTAGAAGCGTGTGAGAGCTCACACCTCCCCATCACACAGGTTCCTGTTGTAACTGACAGGTGTTTGGTGACCACGGGGCTTCAGCCGACTCCTGTCCCTGCTTTAACTGCCAGTGTCATAACAGAGCAGCAGCTGTCTGTAACAGAGCAGAATGCACCTCCCCTGGGAACTTGTTCGAGGGGCCGCTTTCCCAGGCCTACTGAACCCAAGTACTCTGCAGTTGGAACCCAGGCATCTGTGTCCAAACAGCTCCCCCCCCCCACCCCAGGTGACCCCAGCAACCTCTCCAGTGTGCAAACCACTGGCTCAGAGAAAGTGTGTCAGTTGACTATTTGAACTCTTCAGGACCCTACTCACTCTGATCATTTGTATTGTTTTTTTCATTAACAAATAGAGCATGCAACAGTTGATCTCAGGATCGTGAGTTCAAGCCCCACCTTGGGCATAGAGCTTACTTTTTTAAATTAATTAATTAATTAATTAATCAATTAACTAAGCTTCCATTCCTCAAGCCTTCCTAGGTGCCAGGACTGTACCTTATTGATCTTGTTTGATCCTCAGAACAACCCAACACTCATTTAATCTATTGTATAGATGACGAAGCTAAGATGCAAAGAGGTTGAGGATTTTTGCCCACCTGTTAAGTGGCAAACCCAGGCGGGTAGGGCCCTGTGCCCCACCTCGCCCTACCTTTTTCAAACAATAACATGGCAGGCACCTCTCACACTTGTGTAGCCACGGCTGATACCTCCGTTGTATTGTTCTCCTTCAATCATAATATTTTAACATCTCACCGGGCGCCTGGGTGGTTCAGTCAGTTAAACATATGCCTTTGTCTCTGGGGGTCCTAGGATCGAGCCCCACATGGTCAGGGGGTGGGGGTCCCTACTTAGCGGGGAGTCTGCTTCTCCCTCTCCCTCTCCCTCTGCCCCTCCCTCCTGCTCACACACCCGTGCTCATGCTCTCTCTCTCAAAATAAATAAATAATATCTTTAAAAAAAAAAAAAGATCTTAACATTCATCCCTTTTTCCTACCCAGATATTTGCTTTCTAAAGCTAGCATTCATTTAAAAAATAAAACCTTCACTAACAGACACATGAAAAAATGTTCAAAATCATTAGCCATCAGGGAAATTCAAATCAAAACCACACTGAGATACCACCTTACGCCAGTTACAATGGCAAAAATAGACAAGGCAAGAAACAACAATTGTTGGAAAAGATGTGGAGAAAGGGGATCCCTCCTACATTGTTGGTGGGAATGCAAGTTGGTACAGCCACTCTGGAAAACAGTGTGGAGGTCCCTTAAAAAGTTAAAAATTGAACTACCCTATGACCCAGCCATTGCACTACTGGGTGTTTACCCCAAAGATACAGACATAGTAAAGAGAAGGGCCATATGCACCCCAATGTTCATAGCTGCATTGTCCACAATAGCCAAATCATGGAAGGAGCCGAGATGCCCTTCAACAGATGACTGGATTAAGAAGCTGTGGTCCATATATACAATGGAATATTACTCAGCTATCAGAAAGAACGAATTCTCAACATTTGCTGCAACATGGACGGCACTGGAGGAGATAATGCTAAGTGAAATAAGTCAAGCAGAGAAAGACAATTATCATATGATTTCTCTCATCTATGGAACATAAGAACTAGGAGGATCGGTAGGGGAAGAAAGGGATAAAGAAAAGGGGGGTAATCAGAGGGGGGAATGAAACATGAGAGACTATGGACTGTGGGAGGCAAGCTGAGGACTTCAGAGGGGAGGGGGTGGGGGAAGGGGATAGCCTGGTGATGGGTGGTAGGGAGGACACGTATTGCATGGTGCACTGGGTGTTATACGCAACTAATGAAGCATCAAACTTTACATCGGAATCTGGGGATGTACTATGGTGATTAACACAATATAATAAAATTAAATTAAAAAAAAATAAATAAAACCTTCAGTTCGGTTTTTGAGCTGCTTAAAATCATCTGATGATTAACTGCCCTAACATGTCATGCATTTTTCTTTTGTGAAAATTGTGAAACTCCGTTCCTTTGGAAGCCTGTGACTCATATCTAAAGGTGTTTTAATCAGCCAATCAACCCAGCCATCCCTAGTGGCTGAACCAGTCACTGTGGCTCCCCGGAAACGTGCTACAGGATGGAGACTATGCAGAGACAAGATGATAACCGGCTGGTGTCTCCAGCAGGAGAAATTATCAGTGTGTCCGTGTTCCGATCACACACGGACAGCCTAGGGTGACAAGTCATCCCTGTTTGCCTAGGACTGTCCTGATGTTAGCCCAGGAAGTCCTGAGTCCCAGGACATGGTTGCCCTCCTGACACCATGCTTGGCTTGCCTCCCCGTGCGTGGGAAGGGTTGCTGCTTCCCTTCAGCCAGCCACAGGCCCGACTCCAGCGCTCTGAGAGACGGCCCGTGGCTCCCCGTGGGGCAGGATATCCTGGCCAAGGCCAGCGTTTTGCTGCCTCATGAAAGGGGTATGTCTTCACTCAGACTGCTGCAACAGAACACCGCAGACGGGAGGCTGAAAATTCTCACGGTGGTGGAGGCTGAAGTCTGAGGTCAGATGCCAGTATGGCTGAGTTCTTGGTAAGGGCCCTCTTCCCAGTTTACAGATGGCCATCTCTTGTCATATCCCCACGTGACAAAGAGCGAGAGAGCTCTGATCTCTCCATTATAAGGGCACTGATCCCATTCATAAGGGCTCAACCCTCACGACCAAATTTCCTCCCCGAGGTCCCACCTCCAGATACCCTCACATTGGGGATTTAGGTGTCAACAAATGGGGGGGGGGAAAGCCTTCAGTCCACTGCAGGATACTTGGAGACAGAAAGGAAACTAGTCTGAACAGTGACCATGTCTCCTGCTGGCCACCCTCCTCTCCCCCACGTAACCTCGAGAGAGAGTTTGCTGGGATGATTCTGGAGCAGGACCTCCACACCAGGCACCCACCTCCTCCTCAGATAGAAATGAAGCCCAGGCCAATCCTGGAGGAGTGGGGGACAGCAAGACAGGACCAAGACAGCCGAACACTGAGATTCCAATCCCTGGCTTCCTCCATTGCTCCTGGGCCGAGGAGCATAGTAGGTGTTGGGGGAGTGTCCTGGGCCTCCTGAGCTGGCAGGGCCACCCCACAGCACCTAGGGCTGCCTGCCTGACCCAGGTAGTGGTCATCACAAGAGCAGGGGCACAGAGCTGATGAGATCACCCTGGAAGGTGCTTAGGGAGGTCTCCAGCTGTTTCCCAGCAGCTCCTGCCTGCCGTGACCCAGGCCCACTCAGAACTGGTTCATCTTCCTTCCCCTCCATCTCTCCCATCCCCATTGCAACCCTCCCTGCCCCCTGTTGTGTGGCCTTGGTTTCCTCATCAACCAGATGGGAAGAATATTCATCCCAACCTCAAAGAACTATGGTGGTCAGTAAAGAGACTATGGCACATAAAATGCGTTGGACACACTAAGTGCTCAGTAAGTGGTCATCATAGTCATTAGCATTATCCTCCAGGGCACCAGGCGGTGGGGAGGGGCTGAAGGAGCAAGGGGAGAAGCAGGCTCTCACACCCTCCCTTCCCCACCAAGCACAAGATCTGTTCTTCCTCAAAACTAGCACCGACTTCCCCACTAGGCTCAGAAGCATCGGTATTTTAGGGGCCAAAAAATGTGTTAATTTCCTTTCATCTTATTTTACTGCGGTAATAACACTAACATGAGATCTACCCTGAACAAATGTTTAAGCTTACAGTACACTATTGACAACAGGTACCATGCTGTACAGTGGATCCCTAGAGCCTGTTCTTCTGAACTAAAACTTTTCATTGAAATATATTTGATATATAACATTGTATAAACTTAAGGTGTGCTTAACTAAAACTTTATGCCCATTGAATGGTAATTCCTCATTGCTCCCTCCCCCAGCCCCTGGCAACCACCATTCAGTTCTTCGATTCTATGAATTTGACTCTTTTACATACCTCTTATCTAAAGTAGGATCATGCAATATTTGTCTTCCTGTGACTGGCCTATGTCCCCAAGGGTCATCATGTTGTCATACAGCAGGATTTCCTTCTTTTTTTAAGGCTGAGTAGTATTCCATTGTGTGTATACACCATATTTTTAAATTTATTTTAAAATCAGAAAAAATTGGGTGCCTGGGTGGCTCAGTTGGTTAAACATCTGACTTTGGCTCAGGTCGTGATCTCAGGGTCCTGGGATCAAGCCCCCGCATCAAGCTCCCTGCTCAGTGGGGAGTCTGCTTGTCCCTCTGCCCCTACCCCCACTCATGCGCTCGCACTCTCTCTCTCTCTAATAAATAAAATCTTTTTAAAAATCATTTCTTAAAATTCATTAAAATCAGGGAAAAAATAACTTTTAGAGGCAATAAAAATGTTTCATTTTTTCTTCTTTCATCAGAAACAAGATTTTTAGGACCCATGAAAATATATTATTGGGGGAGGAGCCCACAAAGGCAGAAGGGTCTAGGGTCCACAGAAGTCATAAGGCAGCCCTGCTCACAACGGTACCCACCTTGCCGCACCCCCAGCCCTGTCCTCATGCAGCGTGTTTGCCTCTGTCCTAGACAGTGGGGAGAGCCTCCCAGCAGGTCTCCTCCCAGCCTGTTCTCAAATCCTCAGATATACCTGCCACAGAGCAGCCAGCAGAGTCTGTCAAGATCACAAATCTGACCACATCTCCTCCCTGTGGCTCCCCACTGCCCTTGGGATAAATCCGAACTCCCCAGCATGGCACACAAGGCCTAGGTGGGCAGTCACATGCAGACTTCCTGCTGCTCCCCCAACCCCCACTCCCGTGCTCCCGACCTTCTTCTTTCACACTCCACGCCTTTGAGCCTGCAGCGCCTTCTACCCAGAACGCCCTTTCCCTGCAAACTCCTAGCCGCTCTTCAAAGCCCAGTTCCTCTATGCGAAATACCACACGTGTACATGTGGTGATTTGGGGTGAATGTCCTCTAGAGGTCAGGGGCTGTATTTCTTTTGTCCCATCCCTCCAACCACCACCCCCGTGCCTAGCTTAGAGCTGGTGTCCACTGTGGTTTGTGGAGGCAGAGATGACTGCCCTGCAGTCACTGCCAGCATCCAGGCCCTCCTCTGCCCCTCAACCCAAGCCCCTGCAGCCCTATGGTTTCCAAGGGGGACACCCGGTGCTCCTGCCTACCTCATCTGACAGGCTGGGAGTACAGCGTCTCCGGGTACCCAGGTGGCGGACTAGTCCTAGGTGAGTAGAACTGTAGCCTTCACCAACACCACCCCCTCCAGGAGACGCCGTCAGCCAACCAGAACTGTAGGGGAGGCTTGCCATCCCAAGAAAATCCCAAGAGCCACATTTGGATACCTGGCCAGAGAGCAAGAGACCTGGTTCAGCCTTGGTCTGCAGGTGACTCTGTACCCATCTGTGCCTCAGTTTCCCCATCTGTTAAGCGCGGTTCAGGCTCAAAGCTTCTAAAGAAAGGATTCTTCCGACTCTGGCAGCAAAAGCTCTTCCAGGGCCTTCCATCAGCCCCAGCCAAGTTACCAACGCAGAGGGAAGAGTGCCACCTACCGACTCCTAGGCTCCCTCCAGGAACACTGACCAACCCAAGGAATCCTCCGAATACGCACTCTTCCACAGGAGCACTTGTCTGTACTGTCCCTCTGCATGGCCACAGCCCCCTCCCTATGCATGGGGCCCAGGGCCCCCTCTCCAGCCTGGCCAAGGGGCTTTAGCTGCACTGGCCCCACACCATCCCCAGCCCCCAAACCTCAGGAAAGCCAGGAGCCCTTGTGCCATCCCTCCCACCCCCCAGTGCCAGGGCAACCCCCCAGCTGCCAGCCCCCCTCACACTGGGCTGGCGGCTGGAGGTGGAGAACAATGATCTCTATTGTGACTAAATTTCCCCCTGAAGATCTCATTCAAGATGTTAGAGTGAGCGATCATAAAAGGAATTAATAGTTGATTCGCTGTATAATTTCCTAGTTCAATATACTTTAGTGCGGCGACTAAATGAGCCGTCCCGGCCGTTCGGTGGGGCCAGATAGCGACTTTATCACTGGGATCTCAGGCTGAGGAATAAAAGCAATTCTTCTGAAGTAATTGCGTCTAATTAAAAGAAACATTTAAAAAGTGTAACCAAAAGGAATTCATTTCAAATGGAAAATTAATGCTGAAAAATAGCCCTGAGCTCTCTTGTCGCAGCTAATAGCCAGGCAGCCGCAGAATAATTAAACTGTTTTGAAATGTCGATACCATCCTCCTCGGGAGGGGATGGGCACAGCTGAGCACGGCTAGGGCACCAGCAAAGGGGGTGGCTTCCAAAGCGGTGGCCAGCGTGGGGGCTCGGGCTCAGCCACGGGCTTCCCTGCAGGGCAAGAGCTGGGCCACCTCAGCCAAGGTTGGAAGAGGGTGGTGCCGGGACATTTAATGAGAGGAGCCTTGGCGTTCAGGCCTCCTGGGTGCCTGAGCATCCCAGGGGGTCCTGGGACAAGGCTGCAAGTCAAGTCCTAGGACAACGCTGCAAGTCAAGTCCTATTATTAACTATTATTATGAATATTATCATCATTGGTTCAAAAGGAGGATTCCCAGTGAAAGATACCTTATCTGATATCACAACTAATATACAGCAGAGCCCAGATTTCACCCCAGGTCCCCCTGGCTGTAGTGTCCTTGTTGATTTCCCTACATCGATGTTAGGACCCAGCATTGAAAAAGAGGCTGTGTGCTCTCTGATGCTGTGGTTCGTGGCTTTAAAAACCCTGAGCCAGGCTCCACTTCCAGACACACTGACTTCACTGGTCTGGGGGCAGCCCAGGCATCAGTTTTGTGGGGTTTTTTTTTTTTAAGCTGTCCAGGCAACTCTACTGTACATTCAGGGTTGAGGACCAGTGGGCTAACACCCAAACATCTAACGCACTTCACCCCGTGGACATGCCCTGAAATCTTCCTGTCCGTTTCCGGTGGGGAGGGGGTTTATTGCAAAATAGCAGTGCAAATACCACCCTTGCAAGGTTGTAGCCAGGACGAAATGGGCTAAGAGAGACTAACTGAGAGCCAGGCACTTCATAGATGCTAAATAAATGCTAGTTTCCAAATAGAGGGCAGCAAGAAGTAAGAACCCAGGATGAAATGTCTAGCAAGTCTTAACTATAGCTTTGACTCCAATAAAACCTGGGAAGAAAACGAAACTGAACAATTTAACAGGCAAGATGATCTGGTCAAAGGGCTATGCTCCAACTCGAATCAGAGTACAGAGCTCACGCTGGCTTTAGAACCAAATCTGCATTATTGAATATACACAAAACCTGCATTTTTTTTCAAGCACTCGCAGTTTCTCAAACTAAGCTAAGGGTTGCCTGTGATCAGTGATTAGGGGGCATACTTCAGTGAAATAGAAGACATATTTGTAACCCATATTTGTTTATATGCTGACAAGCATTTCTATAGACCTTGGAATGCTCACAAAGTAGGTTTAAAGATGCACCTAAACCTTATTTACACCATTAAGATTCTTAGAAAACACCTCCTTTATACATATGCAAAGATACCTAGCACCCCCCCTTTCTGAATTGCAAATAGGTTCCCATTTTCAAAGATCACCAGCAAAGCACCCATCTGCTTTGTTAATGGCTAAACCCCTTACAAGGCAACTCTGTTCCCTAAGGGTACTAGAGACCTTTGGACCCAGGAGAAGCACCACCTTACCTTCTGACAAACGGGGGCTGCTGAGACACAGTGACCCCAGGATCTTTGCAAGAGTCACGGACTTCCATGATACTCTGTTTTCACTGCCAACTGCCACTTCATTGCCTGAGGACTATCCCTGACCTGGCGTCCACTTTGTTCACCTGTCTGGCAGGACAGAGATGCCACCCACACACCCCCAGGGCAGCTCTCAACCAAGGAGCAGTGAGGACAGATTGATAAATACCCCAGCTCCCCAGTTCCTTGAGTGGATAAGCCTGTGGTATGCTACGCAGCTTCCTACAATTTCACCAGCTGGGAACTAGCATGGTCATGCACCCTTCATTGCCTGTCTTCCCCTACCTATCCCACTTCCTCACTCCCTGTACTGTCTTCACCTCCCAAATTCACCTACTTGCGTTTGAATCCGCGTCTGCTAAGGCAGAGGGTAAGAACAGCCTCTTTGGGGCCATCGGGTTAGCAGTTACAATGGATACCCACCCCAAACTGGCCTTTGCACGGGAGAAAGTATGGGCTTTTGGAACAGAGATCCCTGGGCTCCAAATCCGGCCCAGAGAGTTACCAGCTATGTGACTTCGAAGTGAGTTGCTGAGCCTTTCTTTTCTTTACCATAAAATGGGATTAATAAGGGACCCACTACACAGGGTTGTTGAGAAGACTCATGAAATCACCCAGGGCTTAAGCTCTTGGCACAAGCAGATGTTTATCCCATAACTTCGGTGGAAGATTTATTCCATGATGAGCTCAGAGCATGACACAGCGGGGAGGCAGAGTTTCTCCTGGGGAGAGAAGTTGTAAGACCATTCATTCACGAGGTTGCCGTTGGGCATGCTGGTAGACCAGTGGGCTGGGGGCAGCTGGGGGGCTGCATCAAGGTCTCCAAGGGTCTGGAGCTGTGCTGTGCAATATATTGGCCAGTCATCCTATGTGGCTTTTTAAAGTTTAATTAAATACAATTAAAATTCAGTCCCTCGGTGCCACTAGCCACATTTCAAGTGCTCAGCAGCCATGTGCGCCTAATGACCACCTGCTGGAAACTGAATGTTTGCGTCCCCCCCAAAAAAGTCATAGGTGGAAACCTATTCCCAACCTGGTGGTATTCGGAGCGGGGTGTTTGGGGGGTGACTGGGTCATAAGGGTGGAGCCCCCATGAATGGAATTAGCAGTTTTATTCAAGAGCCCTCAGTGAGCTCCCTAGCCCATTCTGCCACGTGAGGACACAGGGAGAGGACAGCCATCTATGAACCAAGAAGTGGACCCTCATTCACGTAAGGCCAGCCCCTCGATCTTGGACCTCCCAGCCTCCAGCACTGTGAGAAATAAGTTTCTGTTGTTTAGAAGCCCCCCAGTCATGGTATTTTGTGCTAGCAGCCCAGACAGACCAAGCCACTACCACGCCAGGCAGCTCAGGTATGGAACATTCCCATCTTCACACATCTGCGCCGGCCTGGGGTCAGACAAAAACGGCTCAGACCTGGCATGGCCTCTGCTCCCTGTAAGGTTTGGCCAGGGCACCTGACCTCTCAGAGCTTCAGTTTCTTCTGTAAAATGGGCTGTATTAATCATCTCACCCTGGGCAGAAGGGTTCTCCCAAGGCCAACCTAAAAGTGATATATGAAACCACCTAGAGCAGCACGTTGTCTGGTAGACCCTAGAAGCACAAATAATGTTGACTGAGTCTCCTTCGGCATTTAGTTTTGCCTGTTTTCCCTTCCATCTTTGGGCCCTAGCTGCACCTCCCCCCCCAGTCCCTCCCTGCCCCCATGATCTCTGTCTCTCTCACACCCACTTCTCTGCTCACACCATCAAGCCGGCCCCAGGGCCTGCACAGACTGAACCAAAGGTTCAGACACAAGGCAAGTGGGGTGTTAGAGAGAATGGCTTTCCTAGGCTCGAAGATAAGCCTGGAAAAGGGGTGGCCTTAAATGCATAATCACTAAGTAACAGTAGCCCATCTGAAAGCACTACATACTGTATGATTCCAACAGTACGACATTCTGGAAAAGGCAAAACATGCAGACAGTAAAAAGATCTGTGGTTATCAGGGAGCTCAGGGGAGGGAGGGAGGGAGGAATAGTGGGAAAACAGGAGATTTTTCCAGTAGTGAAACTATTCTGCACAATACTGTAATGATGGACACATGCATGATACATTTGTCCAAACCCATAGAGCGTACAACATGAGAGTGAACCCTAATGTCAGCTATGAACTTTGGGTGTTGATGACGTGTCCAGGTGGGTTCTCCGGTTATAACAAACGTACCACTCTGGGGAGGGATGTTGATCTTGAGAGAGGCTTTCTTTTAATGGGGGATGTGGGAAGTCTGTATGTCTCACTCAGTTTTTCTGTGAGCTTCAAACTATTCGAAAAAGTTATTTTAAAAGAAAAAAAAAAAAGAAAGAAGTCTTTCAGTACCTTGGTCCAGAGCACATGCCAACAGCCATAGCCAGGTAAGAGGAAGAGCCCTCCTGGCAGGGGGGAGGGAGGACCACAAATGAAAAAGATACAGTCTGACTCCTGATTGCAAAAACAAGAATGCAAAGAGAAAAGGCCCAACCAGAAGGTGAAGGGAACAGCACTGGGCTTCGATCCTCGGGCCCCAGCCTGTCTTGGGCGCCCTTGTCCTTAGCCCCAGCCAGCCAGCCCTGCTCCGGCAAAAGCAAGCCCTTCACAGGATGGAACGTTCCCGATTTTGTCACTCTCGGCCCCTGCTGGACACCTTCACCTCTCTTCATTTGCTCTTTCTTTTCCTTCCACCACAATATGCTCAAATCATCCAAAACTTTCCCATTATCACTGAGCTTCCCTAATTAATCTAACATTATTAGAAGGTTGAGAGGGAGAAAAAAAAAAACCCTCCCAAATTCTCTTTGCGTTTCAGTAGCTCTTTAATACGCGAGGCAACGAGAGATGAGCTGTTCCTAATTGCCAGTCCCTGGAGTAGCCAGTCAGAAAATGAATTGATGCGTTTTTTCCTTATGAACAATGCATGTAGCACAAATTGCGGTGGCCGTCACCAGAGATTTAATTACAAAATATCATTACTTTCACACATCATTTCAGATTTGGCCTGATCAAATCAAAGTTAGGGCAAGAGGGAGAGAAAACTGCACTCTTCGCGGGGTCATTCATCCCGGGGTGACTGCAGAGCCAGGGGGGTCGGCACAGTGGCAATGTCCTCAGGGCCACTGCAGAGAAAGCAGCTGCTGGAGACACGTGTGGAAAAGGAGATTCCTGGGGTCCAGGGGTTCTGCAACGTGCAGGCTGTGGGAGGGTCCCCGGGGCGTGGCGAGGACCCCGCAAGGGACAGATCGGTTGGAGAAGCAGCACAGCCCTGCCATTCAGAGGTGCTACGCCAGTTCTGCTCATCGGTGGCTGGGAGCAACTCGTGTTTCCAGTTCTTTCCTTCCACGAATATTTCTTGAGCATCTCCTGTGGGCCAGACCCCGTGCTAGACCCTGAGGCTGCAAAATCGTGGGCAGACGCATGTGGTCCCTGCCTTTACGGACGCACACTGTGCTTGGAGAGACAGATGTACATCAAAATTGTCACAGAATAGTGGGGGGTGGGTAGCGGAGCCAGACTTCCTGAGTCTACACCCTGCTTCAGCACATCAGAGCTGGGTGAGCATGACTAAGTCACTCAACCTCTTGGTGCCACAGCTTCCTCACCTGTAAAATGGAGCTCATGCCTGTTCTCACCTTAGAGTGGTGTTAAGGATGAGATGACTTAATATTTATAACACACTGGGAACAGCACCTGAGAAGCTCCATGTAAGTGTTTGTTAAATAAATACAAATTAAAAATTGCAACAGTAAGAAGAACAGAGTATCTGAAAGTCTATTAATAGGACGATTCTACCTAGTCAGGAAAGATGGGAAGAGGCTGAGTTGAAATGTGAAGAAAGGGGAGACATTAGTTCATGGAAACACTAAGGAGGCGTCTTAGCATAGGAAAGCAGCATGTGCAAAGGCCCTGTGGCTGGAGGAAGCAATTTAAGGGGAAGGTCTGAACAAAAGGCCAAAGTGGTTGGAACATGGTGCAAACTAAAGATAAAGAAGCTGGCAGGTCCAGTCCATGTAGAGCCTTGTAGGCCCTGGTCAAGACTTTGGACTATAAAAATTACCCATGTGCCCTGGAATCTTAGAAGCATTATTTCTCATTCGTTTGTTGCAAATGTGGCTCCAATTTTTTGTTTTGTTCATGTTTATATAAAAGATATTTACTTCAATTATTACAGCTAAGATGCTAGTGTATAATAATAATACACTATTATTGAATTTCATGCAGTGATGTTTTTTCTCTGTGTCATGTAGAGATCATCTTAGTGCTGAGAACAAACATTGCACAGATAACCAAAGTTGTAATAGATTCATTGCAAATGTGGTCCCAATTTCCCCTCCTTACATCTACACCCCTCACAGTGTGGCTTTACAGCTGCTCCCAACAAGGGATGAAGTCCTTTCTCCACTCTTTGAATCCAGGCTGGCCTTGGGACATGCTTTGCCCAACAAAATGTGCTGGAGGTGACATTGCGCCAGTCGGAAGTCAGACCTCAAGCAGCCTTACATGCTTCTATCTGTTCTCTTAGAACACTGCTCAGCCACCATTAAACCAAGTTCAGCCTCACCTGTTGGGGGAAGAGAGACCACAGAGAATGAAAATGAGTCATCACAATCAAAGCCATTCTAGATGAGCCAACCATCAGCTGACATGGAAGGGGCCTCCACTGAAAGGAGGAGAACTGCTTAGCCAAACCTAGCCAGGGTCAGCCAACCATCAGCTGACCCACAAACTTATGAGTTAGATAAATAGTTGTTGTTTTAAGCCACGAAGTTTTAGAATGGTTTGTTACACCGCAGGAGCTAACTGATATACACGCTTGGTCGGAGAGGGAGTTGGGCGTCATGGCGGGGGAAACAGATGGTAACCGAGGGGCATATAATTTTTTTAAGTGAGCAGGGTACAGGAAAACCCACCAGGATAGCGCCATGCCCCAAGGATGGCAGCAGTGGGGAGAGCCGAGGGACAAGAGAAGAGGAGCAGTTCCGGGACAGGAACGAGGAAGGGGAAATTGGCAAGAGCTGTGGCTTCTGTCACCACGTTGGTAGGGAAGATGTTGGAGAAATCCCGCTCCTCCCACCTTCCAGTCTCCAGCCAGAACTTCGCATTAGTTGAACCCACCCAGAAAGCAGAAGCCAAGGAAGTCCATGATGCAGTCCCTAAGGGGTCAGCGACCCAGGGTTAGAGCAGGGGGAAAGTGGACAGTGACCCTGGGGAGCCCATGGAAGACGTCAGCACCACCTCCACAAAGGATAGGTGGGCTGCAGGAGAGGAAAGCAGACTCTCCAAGGTCAGCCATGACAGCGGCCAGGAACAGGACTACCGCCCCTGTATCCAACCCTTTTCCATCTGTCTTCATCCCAGTGGTTCTCAAAGTGTGGTCTGGGAACCCCTAAGGGTTCCTGGGATCCTTTCAGCAGGTCCACGAGTTCAAGCCTCTTTTTCTAATAATAGTAAGATGTTATTTGTCTTTTTACTTTCCTTGACTCACAAGTGTACCGTGAGAACTTCCAAAGGCTTCTTAGGTGAGGAAGCCATAATACCCTGAAAAGGTTACTTAAAGACCCCTCCCTTTTCCACCTGCATATTTGAGAGAGGCATCCTTCATGCATTTGAACCAAAATAACTTATCACAACAGATCGCATGCAGAAGCAGATAGGAGAAACTAGTGGTCTCCTCGTAAGCCAGAAATTTTTTAAATTTGCAAAAACGTAAAACAAATGTCACTTTTCTCACATTTTCCTTGTTTGGGAAAATAGAGATCTTTTCTGTCGAAAATATGATTTACACTGACATGTAATAGGTTGGTTATTATAATTATAAATGAACATTTTTTAACTTTCTGTTTTAATTTCTAATACAGTAAATATTGATAGATACAGACCACATAAACAAAAGCTCTTTGGGATCCTCACTAATTTTTAGGTATGTACAGGGGTCATAAGACCATAAAGAAGACCCATAGCTCCTTCGGATTCCCAGGACAACTACCTATACCAACTATACTAACTATAACTATTGCAGCCCACCTCTTGTTCGAGAGGAGGACGCCAGAGCTCAGAGACAGGGCCACAGCGCCCCGGGCTCACACAGCGGGTGAGTGGCGCGGCTGGAATTCGAATTCGGGCTGTCTGGCCCTAAAGCACACGCACTCTCCCCCTACCGCTCATGCAGCAGGACACCGGGGGGACAGTGAATGATGGCGCAGCATCTGGCTTCTGCCACCACCTCCAAGGAGGGAAAATGACAGGGATTGATTGATCTCAATGATCAGCTATAAATGGTCCCTACATGTGTCCATGTTAATCAGCTTCTACCAGCCAGAATCTGACCAGTTTGAAAGGTTTATAGCAACAATGTGGTGCTGATTTATTTCTCCTTAATAAAAAAGTGATCAAGTGAAACCTGCATCTATCATTCTATTTATCACTCGGGGTGATTTATTAACTAATTACACTTGCAGTGGCCGCTGGCTCTAAGTACGGATGACTTGGGGAGGTGGGGTCAGTGTGGCTGTCGGCACTGCCCTGGACGTGCTCAACGCCCTCTGCTGCCAGCCTCACTGGCCCCGCACAAGCACAACGGAACTCTCGAATGCGGACGTTGAGACTCTGAGAGAAGGGGGAGGAGAAGAAAGGGAGAGGGGAGAAACAGAAGGACTGCCCAGCCATTTACGCCTTGTCCCTGGAGAAGACAGTGACACAAGCAGGCCTGCTTCCTCCATCTTCCTCCTGGGTGTCTAGAGGGAAAGGGAGCCTTAAGGCAAGATCTGGGGCACTGATGGTTCCAGGAGAGGAAAGATGAAAAGCCAACCGCCCAAAGAGGAGATCCCAGGCTAGTGGGACACCGCCACACGGTCTCCCTTCCCCCCCTTGCTTGCTGCCCCTTGCTTGCTTGCAACCCCACAAGTCTGAATCTCAGAAAAACAATGAATAATTGTTTAAGGCAAGAATGTTCCCAATATTGCGTGGAAGTCCTGCCAAATCTGGCAGCCCTATCCCCAGGGCTGTGAGGGACCCGGTAGGGTGTGCAGCTAACTAGACCTGCAAGAAAGCCCAGGGTCCGGGGGCGCCTGGGTGGCTCAGTCGGTTGGGTGTTGATTCTTGGTTCCGGCTCAGGTCATGACTTTGGGGTCATGGGATGGGGCCCCATGTCGGGCTCCGCAGGCAGGGGGCAGTCTACTTGTCTCTCCCTCTCTGCCCCTCCCCCAGCTCACTCTCTCTCTCTAATAGATAAATAAATAAAATCTTTAAAAAAGAGAAAGAAATCTGAGGGTCCATAACCATGGCCAGCCTCACTCTTCCCACCTGTCCTCCACCCTCTATGTGTCCCTGGGTCCTGAGGGCCTCCCCCTGGGATCTCCAGGCAGCCATGACTTCCCAGAGCCCACGGGCAAACCATTCAACCTCGCCAAGCCTTATCTGTAAAATGGGGACCCCTATCCTGCCCCTGGCCTTCCCCAGGGGCTACACGGAGCTGGTGGGGTGAATGAGTCTGAATGGCCCTTCCACGAGGGTCCATGGCAGGGGTGGGGCTGTCATGGGGCTGTTATGGCGGGGCTCCCACCCACCCTCAGAAAGTCAGGTTCCTTTCAGTCCTCTTGGGGAAATAACAGCTATAACTCCAAACTTTTTTTTATTATGCTCTCCTGAAACTTTGGGTTTGTGGCAGGAAAAGTCAGAAACTAAGTTGGCACAGCCTTTGTGGAAGAACACGGGGTAGTATCAAAATTGAAAATAAAATTAAAATTGAAGTAAGCATAAGCCATGCTTAAAATACTGCCCGGCACACAGAAGTTTCAGGTGAGTACTTGGAAGTCGACCAACCAACAACCAGCACTTTGGCAAAGCCATCACCCGCTCCCCAGCATCCAAAGAAGGAACCACTCCACTCACACATGCTGTGTGGACCAGGGTGTTCCATTAATCCAAAAAAATCAGAAGCACTCTGAAAGCTCTCAAGACAGATTTAGGTAAGTGCACAGTGATGCCGTCAGACTTTGCTGAAGTAAAAAGAGTGAGGAAGAGATATCTACTAACCTTGCCAAGATGCACATGATACGTTGTTTTTAGAAGAAAAGCAAGTTGAGGAACATTCTAGAGCAGGGATTTTCAACCTTGCCACTACTGACCTTTGGGGACGGATAATTCCCTGCAGTGGGGCCGCCCTGTGTGCCCCATGATGTTAGACAGCACCTGGCCTCCACCCTGGATGCCAGTAGCTGCTGCCCTATACGTCACGACGACAAAAAAAAGAGCCTCTAGACACTGCCAGAGGTGCCCTGGGGGGTAGAGTCACCCCCCAGGCGTCAGGAATGTTTATGTGAACAAAAGCAAACACCTAACCTAGTATTTCTGGAAGAATTTAGGTAAGTTTCTGGGGGCATAGGGAGAAGTCTGGATGGCAAGTTTCTAGACAGGGAGCTGGGGTTGCCTGTGGGGGGTGGGGGGGAGGGGAGGGTCATGGGGGACTGTCACCTGATGTGTTTTATCTACATGTTTGCCAATGACAGGAGAAGAAAGAAGGAGGAAAGGAGGAGGAAAGGAAGGAAGGAAGGAAGGAAGGAAGGAAGGAAGGAAGGAAGGAAGGAAGGGGAGGAAAGGGAAGGGAGGAAAGGGAGGAAGGGGGTTCGGAAGGGGACCCCAGAAGCCAGGTCTGGCTGAGGTGCTGTGGGACATCATGTGCTGCTTGTCCTCTGTGGTCCTCGATGTCCTCAAAGTGAAATACAGGGCTGCACAAACCCCTGGCCCTCTTCAGCCCGGCAAGCCCCAAGGTGACCCGGTCCCCTCCCTCCCGCACCCCCAACGGTTTCACAAAAGACCTGAGGTCTGGCTCCCTCTCAGCGGCTCTAACTGATTGCACCTCCCGGGGGAGGCGGGGAGGATGGGGTCTGGTCAGCCACCCAGCTCCAAGCTGAGGACTTGATCGGGCTTGATTAAATAATTACACAGAGCCCACTGAGTAATCACGCCGTCTCAAGAAGCGAGGAGCACCTTCGGAGGGAGGCCCCATTAGTGATGTGGGGGTGTGTGGGTGAGCATGTCTGTCTCTCACCTATGATAAAATTATCATCATAAGGCCTCATTTGCAAAATGCATCCATCTCCCCCATCTCATCGATTGCCTCCCAAACCCGGGGGGTACAGTGTCATCCCCGTTTGACACATGGCTAAGAAAACCGAGGCTCAGAGGGGTTTGGGGCCAACGGAAGAGCCCACAGGACGGTGGGGGCCAGTCCAGCTCCATGGGACCCAGGGGGCCCGTGCCAAAGGCGATCATACTCCAGGAAGTCCACGCAGAGCCAGGGTAGGGCTCAGGACTGAAAGATTTGAAGAGAGGTTTGGGTTTTGTTTGTCATTGTTTTGTTTTGGTTTGTTTTGTTTCCCAGCTAGGCTTATTTCTCTCCTTCCAATTTTGGAAAACAAATCCCAAACCATGGGAGACTTCCCAAAAGCTGTTGCTGCCAAGAAAACAGCCCCATGTTGTAGGGTGAGAGGGGGAACCCCACTGCAGCTGCCCATGTGCCCCCCAGGCTGAGAAGGGGGCTACTGGATGGTGGGGGAGCCCAGACAGGTCTGGCTGGGACCTCAGGGTCTTCAGTGAGCCACCCCCTCTCCAGTATAAAGGCCACCAGCAGGTGGGGCTGGGGGGAGAGACAGGCATTAAGATTCCAGCACCCTTTCCAGCCAAGGGTCTGGTTTAACTGGGAAGAGAAGCAAAGAGCTAAAGAGAGGTTACTTTGTTGGGTCCTCTGGCCCAAAGGGAGATGCCCACTGCCTGCCCCCTTGCTCCTCGCGCTACCTACCACCAGCCCCATTGGCTCATTTACACCGGAGCAGCCCAAATTCATTAATAATGATTAGTCTCTCCTCGAAAAGCAGCGTGCAATCAAAGGGCCATTAAAATTAAGTGCTGGAGGAGCAGGTTGGGGGGAGGGGACAGAGAGGGTGAAGGGGGAGTTGATCAGGAAGGGGGATGGGCAGGCAGAGCTGGGCAGGAAACTCCGATGGACTCGGACATCTCCCTGCTGCAAGACCTTGGTAGGGTCACATCTCACCTTGCTGCTGAGACTCAGTTTCCCCATCTCTGAAATGGAGGGGCAGTTGTGACTACGGTGTTGGTGATAAGGTGCATAGAAGCACCCGGTAGAGAGGCATAAACATCGGCTGACCGTGATATGAGGCTCTGGGCACCACGGCCTTGCGGGGGAGTTAGTAGAAGGGGAGGGGGTGACGTCACCCACTAGGCCAAATCCTGAGCAGCCCCTGCTCCTTGTCTAGCTGCCCTCACTCTGGTCCCTGGGCACCACACACTGGCCACCTCACCCAGTCCCAACAGCCCCGGGCAGGGCCACAGCTCTGCCCCCTCTTCTGGTCTCTGGACAGGAGCAACAGAGGCATTCAGTGCACCAGGGGAGGGGAGGGGAGGGGAGGAGATGGAGGGGGAGCCAGAACACCCCTAGACCTTCGAGGAGGCTGGGTCAGACGGGGCTTCCCAGCCATTGGCAACCCCTAGGCCCTCCGCTCTCCACCCACCCTCTGGCTTCTGGGAAGGTCTCCGGGTGCAGAGAGGAAGCCCTGGCATGCCCCACCTACCAACTGACTCTCCAACTGCCCTGGGGACCAGAGACCAGACACAGCCCTCCGTGGGGCATCGGGACACCCAACATGGAGCCACCTGCACGGCAGCTGGGAAGCACACCCCTCTTTCTCAAGGAACAAAGAGAGGAAGCAAAAGAAGTAGGCTCTCGGGTCCGCACCTTCCTTGGGAGAAGGCAAGATGCCAAAACTCCAGATGTGCTGATCCCTGGGTTTGTGTGGACTTCTGATTCCTCTTGAGGACAGGAAATGAGATTTTACAAAGACCCCTCTCCTGTGCGAAGTGCTCAACCTTGTTACTTCATCTAACAACCACAAGGACACCGCAAGGATGGTATTCGTCATTCCTGTTTTATAGAGGAAAAACTCAGAAAGGCGTGCCCGAAATCCTGCGTCTGGGACAGTTGCGGTGCCAAAGCCAAGATTCAAGGCTGGTAGCATCAGGGTCTAAATTGCTGCTTCTCCCACTCTCCACTTGACGGCCAGGCCCTCCCCTCACCTCACTGCCTCCCCCTTCCCCCCCCCAGGGATCAGGGCGGTGAGGGTTGGAGGGAGCTTCATGGCTTCGCGTGGGGACACTCCCCTCCCCTCCCCGTGTGCCAGGACAGCCGTGGCTCTGTAGGTTTGAGTCACACCATCCTCCCCAAAACCCCAGGAAGCCAGGGCTCTCATACCCATACTCCAAGGTCGAGGGATGTCCTAGGGACAAGGGACTCAACTTGACAGCCTGTAAAGTCCACAGGGGCCGGGTCTGGCCTCGCTCCCCACCAGGCCCCACTGGCACAGTGCTGGGACAGACAGACTGATCAATCAATACATGATGGAGAGAAGCGGGACTCAGTCACAGGGAAGGATGACAGGTTACACAGCAGGGGAGGCTCTGGGCAAGTGGCGATATCCAGAGCCAAACAGCCAGGGCTCAGATCCCAGCTTGGCCACTTTCTGCATGCAAGTTTAATGTGTCTCTGCATCAATCTTCTTATCCAAAAATGACAATAATAAGAGCTTTTATCAGCTAAGGCTTTCCAGAGAAGCACGTGAGTCCCTGCCGCCTGGTACCTTGTGAGGACTCTACCACTGCGGACGGGCAGAGGGCGGGCGGCTCTAAGGTTCTGGACTGGCCCATAACCCGGCCCCAGGCTGTCCTTATAAGGCCACCAGCGGTGGTCAGACTCCACACACGCACAAGCCTGAGCGTGAGTCCTTCAACTTTGCACCCCGGGCATCTGACGAATCTCATCTTAGTCCCCACCCCCATTTGTCCACTACTTTGCCTCTGGGCTCCCTAGTCCCCTCAGGTCTGACGGGCCCCCACCCAGAGCACAGGGGCTTTCAAAGACCCACCCTGCCAGGGTCTCCAGCCTGCGGACAGTGAGCTCCTCAGCACTGAGAGGTTACAGCAAAAGCTGGATGGCCACTTGGAAACCTACAAACAGGAATCCCCCCTGGGAGGGAGGCTGGAAACCACTTGGAAGCTTGGATTGCTGTTGGGCTGAGCGTCACCTTTGCGAATGGTCACAGCGCCACCTGGTAGTAGTATGGGGTATGGCCCAGCAGGGTCCAGAGGGCAGAGCTCCCCCCACCGTACCCCCCACACTTTGATGAGCTGTTTTCATATCATTGACGTCTAACAACACTCCAAAGAAGGGATTGTTATCTTTCTTAACAGATGAAGACACTGAGGCCCAGAAATACAAAGTTACCTGCCCCAAATCACCCAGCTAGCAAGTGGCAGAGCCAGGATTTGAGCCTTCCATTTACAGCCTTCCTCCCTAATCGCTAAGCCCCAAGGGATTCAGTGAGAAAGAAAACAGCCACTTCCCCACCCCCACCCCCACCCTCAGTCTCATGAAGCTTACAGCCTCACTGGGGAAGAGAAATCACAAATGCATTTCTTAGGGGCTCTCTGTGCCCTTGGTGCTGGGCTAGGTACTTGGGACGCCATGGTGAAGAAGCAGCCAGGGTCCCTGCAGGAATGAACTTTGAGGGGAAGATGAATGTTAATCAAATGATCACACAAATGAATATACAGCAATGACAAAAGATGGGAAGGACAGGCATGGGTTCTGAGACCAGACATCCAGGTGCCTACCTGGCCTGGGCTCCGGGGAGTCTTCCCTGGAGAAGGGAGGTATGGAGCTGAGATCTGAAAGATGGCCGGGCCTTACCCAGGCAGAGAGATATTCATTTCTTCATTGGCAAATGAATGTGTCACACACCCACGTTTTCACTTTTTGCTACACATATATCAACCCACAACTAATACACTGAATATACGCTTGTGCAACCTTGTAACTCCTTATTGCTCTTCGGATCCAACATGACAATACACAGAACCATTTGCTTTAACTAAGGAGCCTCCTCTACCATGGACATCGGCCACACGCACTGCAGTTTATCCATGTCGTGCTGATAACACTTGAGTGGTTTCCAAATTTTCACTCCTACAAACAGCCAACACCCTCCAAGGACACGCGCCTCGAGTGCACACGTGTCTGAGCTCCCCTGAGGTATGCGGCCGCATTCATTCAAAGACATTTCCACATCATTTTGATGGGAGTGAGGAGAAAACAAGTTTCTGTTAATGAAAACTGTATACAAAAACAAATTCATTTACAACTTCATTTACCCTGGCTGAAGCCAAGTTAAGGTTCTGGAAAACATTGGCCAAAACGCTTCCCATGTTTCTGTAGACCTCATTCTTTCTTCCCTTTCCTTCTATAATTTGTGCAAGACAGACAACCGCGTGGAGACATACTTAATGGGTTTCAAATAATTTTTTTTAAAGATTTTATTTATTTATTTGACAGAGATAGAGACAGCCAGCGAAAGAGGGAACACAAGCAGGGGGAGTGGGAGAGGAAGAAGCAGGCTCATAGCGGAGGAGCCTGATGTGGGGCTCGATCCCACAACGCCGGGATCACGCCCTGAGCTGAAGGCAGACGCTTAACCGCTGTGCCACCCAGGCGCCCCTCAAATAATTTTTTTTAAGTCACTTGTTTTGTGAACAGGCCAACTTCTGCAAGCCTGAGTTCAGGATTTCCGCTGAGTACTGTGGTTTTCAGTTTGGTAGGGGTTGGAAGCACCCCCTTTCTCCACCCCCCACTGCCCCCCCCACCTCCCCATCCCCAACCATGGCTATACCACATGGCCTGCCCATGAGATAGGTGGTGCGTGGGTGGGGCTCATGCTTCCATGCAAGCATTTGCATGTTGGACCAGTTTGCACAGTGCCCAATCTGTGAGCAGGTACATGGGAAAACCTGGAGTTAACCAGCACCACATTTCCTGTTGATCCCCATGATGGGTTATGTCCCCTGTGCATGGCTCCAGGTGCATGCCTAAACCATATCAGAGGTTTCTAGAGTGTCCGGTGTGAGAGAGACCTTGAGACCATGGTGGTGGGAAGCAGAGGGTTAGGGGGGTCAGAGGATGAGGGGTGACAGCCCCTTTTCTGCAATTGCCCCTGATTCTCAGAGCTGTGGTGAAACCTGGACAATGTTAGACTAGTGAAGGGTGAAAGGGATTCCATGGTTAGGCCTTACCACCTTCTCTACCAGATTCATTCACTGGACACTCTACTGTTTACTATGTCAGGAGTTCAGCTCAGTTCAGCTGAGCAAAGCTGAACAGAACGTCACACCCCAGGAGCCAGGGCATCTGATCCAGAAGCAGTTTCAAAATCCAGGTCTCTCACTGGCTTGGGGTCCACTGAGACTCTCAGATCTGCACCCAGACCATGCCTTGTGGTTCCACTGCCTGTCTCAGCTATGTCATTCGTTCTGGGTCCCCCTGGCCCCATCACAAAAACCCTTTAGCTGGATAAGATATTGCAGTCAGCTAACACACAGAGACTCTCCTGTGTCCCTGAGAGTCTGTTCCAAAGGAGCCTGGTCTGTTCCATTGCTTTGGAAGCATAGGGCATGGCTAGCAGACAGCCCACGAAAACCCATGAGGCAACATGAGGGGGTTCCCGCCAGTGTGAAGCAGAGAGAGGATTTCCAGAGCCCAACAAAGGATTCCTACTCCCTGCCCTGGGTTCTGTCCCTTCACTGTGGCCATAAGGCCTTGAACCTGGCTCAACTTCACTCCCACAGGCAGTGGTAGTCTTCCCTGTGGCCCAGCATGGGACCTGGCAGCCCAGCCCTAGGGAGGTAGATGGAAGCCTAGAAGTCAGTGGTCCGTGGCCACATTCCAAAGCCTGCTTCTTCTCTGCCCACTATTCCAGGCAGCCCTGATCTCATTGACCTCAGACCCCTACGCCCTAAGCACCAGCACAGGCTGGCCCCACGTGAGGCTCTTGATCTTGGAACTAGCACAAATTCATCTGACTGACAGCCACTGGGATACTGTCTCTGGCCTCGCTTCCAGCCCTTGGCACCCCATTCCCCAGTGAGGCAGACCAGCCTATATGGAACAGTGAGGAAGAACTAACCGCAACCTGGAGAGTCTGGCCAGAAGCCCAAGGTCCGAGGCGTGAGGTCCAGCAGATTCCCAGCCCCAGGCTCACAGCGGCCCACATAATCCCTCCATCACGGGCCTGCTGATTATAATCCCATGCCTTGCATGCTTGTGTGACCTTTTACTGTCCTGCACCCTCCTAACCGGGAAGCTCTATGAAAGAAGGTGCCGCGTTCACCCCTATAAGCCCTGCACTGAGCACAGCGCCTGGCACACAGTAGGTGCTCAGAAAATAATTGTGCAACAAGTAAAAGAATAAATGGGTATCTTCCCCGAAGATACGCCATACTTCCCACAGTGAGCTCATCTCATTCTCCCTCCCAGCCTCCCGAGTAGGTGTTGTAACTACCCCCACGTGACAGTGTGCTCGTTCCCTATCGCTCTAAATTACCGCAAACTTAGTGGCTCAAACAACACGATTTTATTGCCTTACGGTTCTGGAGGTCAGGAGTCCAACACACGTCCCAACACACAATCCAGGTGTCGGCAGAGCTGAGTTCCTTCTGGAGACTCCGGGGAAGAACCCATTTCCTGGCCTCTTCCAACCTCTAGGGGGCGCCCACATCCTGGCCCCCTTTCTCCATCCCCAAAACCAGCACCGTCTCATTGCCCCGACTGAAGCCAGGAAAGATCCTCTGCGATGAGATTGGGCCGACCAGGGTAATTTAGGATAGTATCCCAATCACAAGGTCTGTAAAGTTCAGCACATCTGCAAAGTTCTTTTTTCCATGACATAACGTATTCACAGGTCCCAGAGATTAGGACATGGACGTGTATTTTGGGGATGCGGGGGCAGAGGGCGTTGTCACACCTCGCAGACGTGGATTCAAACACACAGGTGAATTAGCTTGCTCACCCCTCCCAGCTCGTGACTGGCAAAATAGCGTTCAAATCCAAGTCTTTCGGATTGCAGAAGCTGAGGTCCTTCTCCCCTTGTTGCCTTTCTATGTAACCACTCAGCGTCTCTGGACCCTTTTTCAGGAACCAGACGGGCAGGACACATCAGCCCAGCTCCTTAGAATAAATACCCACTTTTATTTATGGAGCGGTTTGGGTTTTTGTTTTTTGGTTTTTGTTGTTGTGTTTTGGGGTTTTTGTTTTTTTTTTTTTTGGTTTTTTTTGGGGGGGGTTTTTGTTTTTTTGAGTCATGCTTGTCTAGGCAGCGGAACATATGCAAAAACTTTCGTTTTATTCCCTTTTTTGTCATTGTGTTAACATAAATACTTCTTTTTCATCTAGGGGAAGAAAGGATTAACCTACCTTATTGGCTAGAGTCGGGAGTTGGGCATGACGCTCCCACCACTGAATTTAAAGCGGCTTTTCTCTGCAATTAAACAAATGGCCAGCAGATGGCGTGGCAGGCCCGCAGCAGACTTCTCAGTCCCCTGGACCATTCTTTTTACGGGGTGTGGGGGTGGCAGGTGTAGAGGTCTTTCTCTTCCTTTCTCCAAAGCCCATTCTAGGAGGAAATGCCCAGAGGAGTCCCAGCAGACTAAAGCAAGGGCACAAAGTCCAGAAAGTCACCAAGCCTCTGGGCAGCCAGTCAGAGGGCCTGTACTACCGCATGTCCCATCCCCTGAACCAGGCCCAAGATCTAGAGATCAAGCCTGGACAAGTTGAATGGCTTGGTCACAGGACAGCAGAAGAGAGGGGCAGCTAGTTTACAGGACACTTAAGATAGTCAGGTACATTACATACTTTTATACATATTTATTATTTCATCACATCTTCCCTGTGGCCCAGCATGCAACCTGGCATTAAAAATAGCAAACTGGCTGGGGAGATAGTAGCAATGCCAGCATCATTTTTGAGTCTCTCCAAATTCCCACATAAAAATAAGCAGGGCAGGGGTGCCCGGCTGGCTCAGTCAGCAGAGCAATCACCTCTTGGTCTCAGTGCTGAGTTCAAGCCCCACGTTGGGTGTGGAGTCTACTTAAATAAAGAAGCAGGGCAATTTAGGAAAAGCAAAACCCACAGACATTTGCTCCAAAATTAGGTGGCAAAGGTGTCCACATGAACACCAAAAGATGAGTGGGGGAACACAACCTCCAGTCCACCTGCATGTTATCAAGATGTCCCTGGGGGCAGGGGGACATTCCAGGGTTGGCCTCTGGCTTTTGGCACCCCATCTGCTGTCCAGAAGAGGGAAGCAAGGGGTATCTGACAAACCCAAGAAAAGCATGAAAAGACAATCTGAGAAGAGCTACCAGGACTCTGAAGCGTCTTGCCCTGTCCTATAGTAGGTGAGGTCAAGAGTCCTCTGGAAGGACTGAGGGACTGGAGTTCTTCAGCTCTACAAGATGACCCACTTGGTTCCCTTCCAGGACAGGGTCCCACAGGGTCCCCTACTGAGGGCAGATGACTTGGAGTGGGACCAAAATGGAGGAGGATCAATCAAGACAATCAAGAGGAAGGAAGGAGAAGATCCAGATAAAAGTGGCAGAAGGAGATTGAGCCAGAAACTCCAAACACCAGCTACCATATCTGTGTATACCCTATAAAAACAAGAGAGGGAGCTCATGAGGTTAGAAATGCCGACCTGAACATCTTCAGGTTTAGAAAGACTAATTTCACACAAGAGCGAACAACAGGAAAGTCTTGAGGTTAGATCCCATACAAATTTATTTTAAGTCAAAGAAAAATCAGGAGCAAACAGGCATCTCTACAAAGAGTAAATGCATTCCAGTAAGACATTGCTTGGGGACAGATCAAAACCATAACCTTCTAGTTCAAAATTATCTAAAAGGCATTTTTTAATTATGCAAGAGATGAAAGAACAACATAAAACAGAATTTAGAAAAATGTTATAAAGTGGCAAAAGTCAAGGAAGAATTAGAAATACAAGGAAATAAATCTTTTTAGAAACGAACACTAAAATAGAACGAACACAAGAGCAAATTAACTCAACCTTAAGGTAATGTCGTTTACAGAGGTGAAATGGGGGAATATTGTGAATCAACAAGAAATGAAGAAAGAGATATTTTTAAATATTTGAGAGAAAGGGAAAAAATATTGAAATCAGGCAAAGAAGTTCCAACACACAAATAATGAGTCCCTGAAAAGAAAATCAAAGTAAGAGAAAAGAACAAATACTAAAAACTCTAACTCGAGAAAACTTACCAAAATGTTCAGAAATTGAAATTACATATGGGAAGCACATACTGCATACCTGAAAATACCAACCCAAAATAATCAGACGTATTCAAGACATTTTAATAAAATTACTGTTCTTTGAGGAAAGAGATAAAGATCCTTCAATCATCTGGGCAAAAATACTACTAATAATAACTGATATGGAAAATAAATTAGATTGTTATCAGGTTTTTCTTTTTTTTTTTTTAAAGATTTTATTTATTTATTTGACAGAGATAGAGACAGCCAGCGAGAGAGGGAACACAAGCAGGGAGAGTGGGGGAGGAAGCAGGCTCATAGCAGAGGAGCCCGACGTGGGGCTCAATCCCATAACGCCGGGATCATGCCCTGAGCTGAAGGCAGACGCCTAACTGCTGTGCCACCCAGGCGCCCCTGTTATCAGGTTTTTCAAGAGTAATGCTTTATGCCAAGAGAAAATGAAGTAACGTATTTAAGATATTTAAAGCAGGAAAATGTAAGTTAATCATTTTATGTCCATCAAAACTGACTTGTAAGTATAATGGACTCAGACAAACTGTTACAGACTCAGTGTATTGTTCGCATGAGCCTTTCTTTTTTTTTAAGATTTTATTTATTTATTTATTTATTTATTTATTTATTTATTTATTTATTTGAAAGAGGGGAGAGAGAGAGAGAGCACAAGCGAGGGGATGGGCAGAAGGGAAAGCAGGCTCCCCACGGAGCACAGAGCTCAGTGCAGGGCTCAGTCTCACAACCCTGAGATCACGACACAAGCCAAAATCAAGACTTGGCCGTTAAACCAACTGAGCCACCCAGACACCCCTCTTATGAGCCTTTCCTGAAGAACCTACTGGAGAACAAGCTTCAGACAGCCTAAATGACCAGAAACACAACGGGGAGCCAGTGAATGTGAAATATACAGTTACTGGTAAAACTAAAGCTAAACCGGGATCAAAAGGAGGTAGTGGTCAGGTGCTCAGACATGTAGCTACAAGACCTCTATTAAAATACGGAGAGCAGGGGCGCCTGGGTGGCTTAGTCAGTTAAGCATCTGCCTTCAGCTCAGGTCCTGATCTCAGGGTCCTGGGATCTGTCTCCATGCTCAGCAGAGCGTCTGCCTGACAACCCTCTCCCTCTGCCCTGCCCCTGCTCTCGCTCTCTCTCTCTCTCTCTCTCTTTTTTAATACAGAGAGCACAGACCAAGAAAAAATATGTTTTTAACTGGTCTCAGTACGTACATTGCTGGTGGTATTACTCTTGCAATTTTGAGACTATCGTGTGCGTAATATAGGATAAAGCAAATTATGAGATATTCTAATTCTATTATCCCCTATCCCCCGAGAGCCCAATTCTCCGGATGGAAGAAAGGAGAGATGTAATGCAAAAGACATTAAGTAAAAATCCTAAACGTGAACTGGAATTATCAGTATGAACACAGGGCTCTGTCCTCTTGGTTTCTGGCTGAAGGCAGTGTGTGATAGACGATATTTCTTCATAGCAACACCATGAGCAGTGTGCATCTCTAGCACCCAGAGAGTGGTTGTGAAATATCATTTTCCATTTTAAAAATAACAATAAAAGGCCTTCTCGGAGAAAACACCGATTCCAGGTCCGAAGCAGAAAATGTACAAGATGGGTCTGGTACGTCCTGTTGTACCGGAAGCAAGGCAGCTCTCAGAGACGATGGGGTTGTTTTGAAAGGACTCGAGAGCCAACTTGAAGAGGCTTTCACTGGCATGGTACAATGGAATGGGAGCATTTGAGCTTCAAAAAGAATAATACTTGTGGTTGATTATAACCATCAAGTGGGTTTAAGTCCTAGAATTCATAATGATATTGAAAAGAAATCAATTGGTCTCCTCTGGCAGATGATAAAGAACCAATTCGTTCTCTTGAAAACTGGTAAATAAAGGGAAAGAATGGCGCACGTGCCCTGCCTTGTGTCCCCTCTGAACTATACCACGGGGTAACAAAGAGTAAATGAGGGCAAGTGTCTCCTCCAACAATCCCTTTCCAAAGGATAAATGAAAAAGGAAGGGTAAGATTGGAATGTTGCCACTTGCAACCCTCGATGAATGAATGGACTAACTGAAAATGAGCATCAACACCCGATAAAAAGAAAGAGGGACCACCCAACACCATGTGCCATCGGATGAGAGAACACAAGGCCACTGATAATGCAGCCAAACAGATTGAACACGAGTCTGATCAAGCCTCTGGACCCAGCCACCAACTTGCTGGAAGCACGAGGATGGAGAAACACATTGAACTGCAAGGTGAGGACGAAGTCAATAAAATCCAGGCTGTGGGAAACTCTACAAGTCAGATGGAAGTCCTTCAACAAACAGCTTGTAAGGATAAAGAAAAAAAAAGGTAGAAGGTGACCTGTGGATTTAGAGACTTTAAAGATGTATCATTGTCTTAGTTCCTTTTTTTTAGAGATTTATTTATTTGAGTGCGAGTGTGAGCATGCGTGCTCAAGAGTGGGGGGAGGGGCAGAGGGAGAGAATCTCCACCAGACACCCCCCCCACACACACACACACACACTGAGCACAGAGCCCGATGCAGGGCCAATCCCATGACCCCAAGATCATGACCTGAGCTGAAAACAAGAATTGGGTGCTTAACTGAGTGAGCCACCCGGGCGCCCCTAGTTGTCTTTTTTTAATGGGCAAATCCAAACAATAATATCTAGGGATACACACTTATGTGATAAAGCAAAGTACTGCAAGAAAATCATTACAAACTCAGGCTACTAGTTAATTAGGGGTGTGGGGGTGATAAAAGGGCTCAGATGGGGAAGGGGCACCTGGAGGGAGTTGGGAAAGGGGGGGTGCTTGCAAAGTTCTATTTATTAACATTGGTCAGTTACAAAAATGTTTGCCATGAGATATCTCATTAAACCATGCACTTGTTCTGTGTGATTTTCTGTGCCCATGTTTACTTTACAATAAGGAATTAAAAAAAAAAAAAAAGACCAAAACGACTAACTGAATGAACAACCCTAGAAGGTCTCACTGTTCTCTTTTGATGGATGACAAAGGGAAAACTCAGAGAGGAAAGAGATTTGCCAAAGGCCACACAGCTGCCCAGCTGCCCAGCTGGGCTCAACCCCAGACAGTTTCACCTGCGCTCCGACAAATTGTTGCAGACCCCTGCTGAGTTGATTGCAAACAGCTGAGTAAAACAGCCTGCCTTGAGGTTCATCCGTCCTGCCAGGGAGCGAGCAAGGGTGGGGGTAGGTGTGGAAACAGTGCTGATCTTGACACCTTTTGGGTACAGCCTCGGCGTGCCCCAGGGCCCCTCCCTTATGCAGGGCCCACTCTCTCTCCCTCTGGTCTCTGAACGGGGAAATGTGCTGGACAGCACCTGACCAGCTGATGAAGTTTCACTTCTATTTCTCAAACCCTCCCAGGTTGTTGGGTGTCCTGGAGAGGAGGGAGGGTCTGGGAAAGATTCTGGCCTGAAACTAAGAGGTCAGCTTGACCTCTCCTTGATTTCTCATGGGGGGGGGGGGCACCAGTGAGGTGAGGCCAGGGGAGGAGACAAAGAAACCGTGCCTTCAGCTCGGCAGGCTGGGGCCCCTCCTTTATGTGCCTGGGTTTCTGGTATCCCAGGCATTCAGCAATTGGTGTCATAGAAAGCAGGAGCACAGGGATGCCTGGGTGGCTCAGTTGGTTAAGTGTGTGACCCTTGGCTTCTGCTCAGGTCATGATCTCAGGGTGGCGAGGTCTGGCTCTGTGCTGAGCATGGGGTCTGCTTGAAATTTCTCTCTCCCTCTGTCTATCCCCTTCCCTCAAAAATTTAAAAAGAGGGGCGCCTGGGTGGCACAGCGGTTAAGCGTCTGCCTTCGGCTCAGGGCGTGATCCCGGTGTTATGGGATTGAGCCCCACATCAGGCTCCTCTGCTATGAGCCTGCTTCTTCCTCTCCCACTCCCCCTGCTTGTGTTCCCTCTCTCACTGGCTGTCTCTATCTCTGTCGAATAAATAAAGAAAATCTTAAAAAAAAAATTTAAAAAGAAAGCAGGAGTACAATATGTTTGTTGAATGAATGAGTGAATGAATGAATTTGATACATCACTTTTTATTTATTTCACACAGAATCCAAGGCTCAGCTAATACTCTTAAAATATATCATCTTTCACTGTAAAATGGCAGTACTGCTAGGGGCTACCCTGAGGGTCATGGGGAAGATTGAATCAGTTATGAACATAAAATCCTTAGACTGGGATCTGGCACATAATGAGTCTCCAATAAATTGTTCCTGTAAAATGAGGTAAGTTTGTTTAGGGTTAGGATACAGCCAATGTGGGATTCTCAGTCAGTATGGGGCCAGGTTCAGGGGTCAGGATCCAGAGAGAGCTGGTTTAGCATGAAGTTAGGATTAAAGGACCAGTTGTGGCCAGCGAGTGGTCAGGTTTTTAAATTAGCCATCTATTTATTTATCCCCACATTGTTCCAGAAGGACTTGAGGCAACTTTAAGGAATACGGACTGCAGAAATCAGGAAAGAGAGAGATGGGAGTGAATATGATCCTGGCCTGGGGCATTCATGCTGGCACCCAGGGCCCTTTCAGCAGCAAGCCACGACTGAGTGACGAAATCCCAGGACCCTCTGGCCACTCCAAGGTCCACACCGACAGCCCAGGGTTGAGCAGAGCCAGCCTCTCAGAGTTCTGGTGAGAATCCCACGAGTTAACCCCATGCAAAATGCTGGCACGTAGCAAGTTCTCCATAAATGTTTGTGATTATGGTCAGAACACAGGGCTGAGGTGGACCCGGAGGGCCCGTTTGGAATGTGCAGTAAGCAGTGGGGACAGGCCACCCCAGCACTTCTTTTCCCCATGAGCAGCCTCCGACCCACCAAGTCTGAGCCAGAAGATGTTCAAGGACGTCAGGCCGGGATGGCCAAATCCACTCCATCAGAGCTGCCAGGACCAGCAGCTCCGGGGATCACTGAAGCCCACTGGCTCTGACCCCCTCTCCTTAGAATGTGCCCAGATGAGCTCTGCCGGACGCACCCCAGCCTCCAGGGTACCTCTTTTCTTCAGACTGCTGAATATACCTGACCAGATGAGGAAACGTCCACAAGACATATTTTGGATGTTGAATGTGTGTGTGTGCCTGTGCACACACAGGCACATGTGTGCGCACGCAGACACAAGAAAGTGCACGGGTGCGTTTGGGGTCGTACTAGTTTTCAGTGTCTATTGCAACAACTTAATCACGTAAACAATACGTAGTATCTTATAGTTCTGGAAGTCAGACCTGAGCTAAATTCCAGGTGTCAGCAGAAGTGTGTTCCTTCTGGAGGCTGAAGTGGAGAATGTTCCTTGCTTTTAGCGGTTGCCCGTGGCTCAAGGCCCTCGTCCGTCTTTAAGCCTGAAATCACAACACGTGGTTCTCATTCCTATCTTCACACCCCCTTCTCTAATTTTGACCCTGTCTCCCTCTTACCAGAACCTTGCGATGACATTGGGTCCACCCAGATAATCCAGGATACACTTCCCAACTCCAAATCCTTCACTTAATCACAAAGGTCTCTTTTGTATTGTGAGGTGACATATCCACAGGTTCTGGGGATCAGGACGGGGACCTCTTTGGGGGCACGTTATTCTGCCTCGCACAGGAGCCTGGTGTTATAAACTCCTAGGATGCTGTGAAGCCCCCCGCTCTCTGCTCTATAAAGAGGGGCGCTTTGGAACCAGGAGAAAAGCTCTGCATCTCAGTTCAAAGAAGTGTTAGTAAAATGTCCCATCAGAAGATTAAAAATAGGGGGATGGTGAATCCTATTTGGATCCTTTTAGAGTTTGGACGAGCATTATATTCACTCCTGTGGTCCCCACATTCACCTGTGACACCAGGCAAGACACGAGAGTAAAGGGCGGTGAACCTAGTATCAGTTTTCACCTGCTGGGGGATGTCCAGGCTATGAAAGACTTCTCTGCAACTCTTTGCTCACTTATGATTAGAAACCTCAGTTCTTTAGCAACTGAGATGACCCAAAGAAGCAATGGCCTGGGGACCATTCTGAGACGCTGCTTTCCAGCTCTGCAAAAAATATAAACCAGACCCAAGAAAGAAAGTGCTGGAATGCCTAGGGTCCCTGATCCATGTCCCACTTCATCTGACTTGCTGGCTCTGACTCTGGACTCCAAGTCACCACAGCTGGGAACCAATCAAGTATCCCTCTTGTAAAAAACGGTTCTTTTAGTGGCAAGTCATAAATCTCCTCTTGTTCAAGTGACAGGTTGATTGTTGCCGTTGCTTGCAGGAGACACATACATAGGAAGGTCAGCCTTCACAGTCTGAAGGGGACAGCTGGTCAAATAGCAAGATCAGAACCAAGTCTATTAATCACTGGTCAGGAGTGTGGAGAGAAGGCCATGCTGGGGAATGGAGGCCCCCTGGGACTCAGACCCAGGTTACAATCAAGTGCTGTGCGTGGAAACTGTTGTGTCTCTACCTGGAAGCCTTGTACTCTGCTCCAAACAGGCTGGGCTGACCCCTGCATTTAATTCTCAAAGGCAATCTTTACCATGTCCCTTAAGAACTGACAATTCAAGAGTAAAAGGGTAAAAAATAGGAAGGTGAAGAAATGGGGACAAAGGGGAAATGGGAAAAGGAAAACTAAGAGCAACCACAGGTGAGGTTAGTGCAGACAACACAGCTTAGAGTCCTAGGCACTTGGAAGGCATGGGCCAAGAATCAGACTGTGAGCTTCCTAGCAACCATTGTGAAAAGAGAAATAAGATCTATCACATGACTCATTAGGCCTGTCAGCTAAAAGCAAAATCACCCCCACCCCAAGGAAAATGCCTATTCTTATTACTAAAATGGGGAAGAAATTTAATCCAGAATTCTCATGGAGAGGCCACTATGGACAAAGTGAACACTGTCCTCAGCAGGGTCCTGACAGTAAATCCAACCACTGGTTTCCTAGAGCTGTTTATTATTATTCTTCTTGATGAAGCTCCACAGAAGAAAGCTGAAGCTCCATTTAGTAAAAACAGTATTTCCTGCTTCATCCTCTAAGGTGAAGTACTCTAAAACACCTGTTCAGGTAAGGGTTGCTAAGAACAGGCAGGTAAGTGATGGAAGTGGTCCTTTATGAATCCATGAGTTTGGGAAATGTGTACATTTTGCCTCAGTGCTTTCGGCAAGTTGGCAGCTGGAACCAGAGGCTTGATCAGACTTGGATTCAATCCCCTTGGCTACATTCTCAGTGGGCTTGGGAAACACTAGATACAGATATGTATGAACTCTCAACAACCAAAAAAGGAAATATGGATGCATTTCACCAACCTAATGTGGAGCAAAAGAAACCAGACACCAAAAAGCATATACTGTATGATTTCGAGTACACAGAAGTATAAAAGCTGACAAAACTAAGATAACACCACTGGCAGTCAGGAGAGTGGGTAACCTTGGGAAGTAGTGACCAGAAGGGAGTGTGAGAGCCTCTGAGAGGCTGATGGTGAGTGTTTGATACATGGATGGGCTCAGTTTGTGAAAATTCTTATGATATGGGCACTTTTCTCAATGCATGTTACACTTCAATAAAAAGTTTTTTTTTTTAAAGATTTTATTTATTTATTTGACAGAGACAGCCAGCGAGAGAGGGAACACAGCAGGGGGAGTGGGAGAGGAAGAAGCAGGCTCATAGCAGAGGAGCCCTGACGTGGGGCTCGATCCCATAACGCCGGGATCACGCCCTGAGCCAAAGGCAGATGCTTAACCGCTGTGCCACCCAGGCGCCCCTCAATAAAAAGTTTTTTAAAGTGGTATCAGGTCACTTAGCACAAATTTAAAATCAGGGTTGCTGTTTTGGGGGGACAGGGCCTCAGTCTGTGACCAAGGTTAGAGCTCATTCTAGGACTGAAATCTAGGCTCAGCTAACATAAGTTTAGCATGGACCCAGGGTCAAGACCCATCTGTGGCTGGATCAGGGCTCATCCTAGCAGGACTCCTCACTCCCTGCCTCCTGCTTGACCACTGCCATGCTAGGGTCTGACCACTTGATGTCTCCACTCAACAAATTGCTAAATGAGGAGACCAGGCTGGACACGGCTGCCTGGACCCATAATGACCCTGAGCTGGGTGAGGCTGGAGGCCGCAGCGCAGAGAATGACTGGGAAACCCCAGAGAATGAATCCAAGTCGAGCAGGGCTGCCCAGTCTGGGCCTGGGATGGAGGTCCTGCGGAACAGTGGGCAGCAGTAGACAGGACCTCAGAGGCAAGGCCAGCTCAGGAGCCCCCAGCTTTGTCCTCTACCTCAGTCAACATTATTTCATTCACTCATTCATCCATTCATTCATTCACTATTATTGAGCTCTTACTCTGGGCCAGCCATTAAGGATTCAAGGAGAGCAAATGGGCCACAGTCCCCATCATCACAGAGCTCACAGGATACTCACACCTCCTCTCTCCTTTTCTGGTCTCTCTGAGCGTGGCTCCCTGCCCAGAATCTACAGTACCCTCCAAGCCCAGAAGAACTCCTAGTATTAGCATCCACCTGCCAACCAGCTCCTCAGCTCAAACCACCCCCTTCTTTTCTTGTTTGTTGTGTGTCTTCCCATTAGGGTACATGTCCAAAAGGGCAGTGGCTTCATCTGTCTTATAGACCCTGGTGTTCTCAGGGTCTGGCCTAGAGTAGATGATCAATAAATATTTGTTGAATGGAAGTGGTTCCAGTGGTTTCCTGTGGAACCAAGCAGAACAGAGCAAGGGGCTTCCTCTGGTCTAGGGCACCAAGCTCCCCAAGCCTGTGATTCTGGAAGAAGTCTCTGACAGGACTGTGAGTGGGGTGGGTATGGGCACCTGAACAGAACTGAGAGCTAGAGGTTTCAGGGCCAGGAGGGCTGCAGGAGAATAGCGCTGTCAGCCTAGCTCACGGACCCTAGTGCAGTTCCACTTCCCCTTTTTCAAAAGTAAACATGGTGGGGGAGGGAAGAGACAGGCTTCCGTACCACCCCTTGATAGGTCCAGGGGCCAGGCTACGGGAACAGGAAATATGAGCCAGCAGAGATTAAGCAGGAGCCAGCTGGGGGTGCCCTGCCCGCCTCCACCTCCCGGCAGCTTCCGGGCCACTTGAATCCAGCCTCAGCATATGATAAAGGGTGAATTGACCAGCTAGGCTGGGGCCAGCTAGGATCCTGGGGAGGAGACCCGGGGAATGAGGCAGGGCATGACTTTGGGGGAAACAAGCTGGAGGGAAGGGGATAAAGAGCTGGAGCTGTAGGCTGATGCTGCCTGGAAGAGGGAGGAGGGACTGAGAGCCTGAGACACAGC
Source organism: Ailuropoda melanoleuca (assembly GCF_002007445.2). NCBI lineage: Eukaryota > Metazoa > Chordata > Mammalia > Carnivora > Ursidae > Ailuropoda > Ailuropoda melanoleuca. Next base: position 63,720,295 of record NC_048230.1, on the reverse strand, counting down.
CTTGGACAGCCACATGGATGCGGGCAGCTACTCTGGACCTTCGGAGGACCAGTTTGGGCCCGTTCCCTTGGGCACCAAAGATGGGGGTACTAGCATGCGGCCTCCAGCGCTGGGGTCTTCATTCTACTACCCCAGACCTGTCCAATCACATTTGCACATGGTGCTCCACGGGGGTGAGAGCAGGCCAGCACTGTCCAGTGATGAACTTCCTGCAATGAAGGAAATGTTCTATGGCTAGGCTCTCCAGCATGATAGCCACTAGCCACACAGAACAGTAGCTACTATTGTGATCAGCATAGCTCTAGACTCTGTGTAAGATAAGCAAAGCCAGCTTTTCCCCTTCCCCCCTGATTTCTTTCTCACATTCGACTCTTTCTCTTGTGCCTCAAGCTCTTAGTCAATGGCTATGTTGTAATGGGTTTGAATTTCACAGGCCATGAACAAAAACAAATATATAAAATATTTTTCTATAATTGAAGGTGATGGCTATCCCAGTACCCATTCAGGCTAAGTGCACTCAAGTGAGGGCTTCCTCCCTCTTCTCTCTGAGAATACATCTCAGTCTCAGGGCAGGACAGCCCTGGGGGGGGCACATTTGGAGCCCGCAAGGCTCCTGTCCATGTTGGCATCCAGCTATCAGTCCATGTTGCATTCAGTCAACCCCTTCTTTAATCCCCAAACTTCATCTCTGGGTTCTACTATCCCTACCACTGCTGCAGGGGCAGGAGAAGCAGGTACAGAATCCCTTCTCGAAGATGCATCCCAGCATCTAACCCAACTGTCCCCACCTCCCCACACACTCTGGTGCTTCCTATCCCTTGTTAAGGGTGATTGAACACCTCCTATGGACCAGGCACATTCTAAGCACTTCAAAGCCTCTTCCCAGCAATCTTGAAGGTAAATACTGTTATTATCATTCCCATTTTGCAGGTGAGAAACTGAGGCGCAGACAGGTAGTATAGAAAAGTTCATGCAAAAAGTATTCTTGGGCTAGGACTTTAAAACCAATATTCTGGATACACTTACCCAAAACACTACTTCTGGGAATCGATCCCAAAAATACGCTGGCAGGGGCACCTGGGTAGCGCAGTCGTTAAGCATGTGCCTTCGGCTCAGGGCGTGATCCCAGTGTTCTGGGATCGAGCCCCGCATCAGGATCCTCCACTGGGAGCCTGCTTCTTCCTCTCCCACTCCCCCTGCTTGTGTTCCCTCTCTCGCTGGCTGTCTCTATGTCAAATAAATAAACAAAATCTTTTTTAAAAATATGCTGGCAAAAGCCTGAGAGTAGCTTTGCACAAGAGCGTTTGTTACAGCCCTCTTTTTAATAGCAAATGCTTAGAAACTACCAATGTACTCATCAACAGGGGAGTAAAAATAAATCATGGCGCATTTACACAAGAAATACTTTGTGACTGCAAAAAGGAATGAGAGTTATCTCTATACGCTGTCATAGAGTGAACTTCAGAATACATTGCAATTAAATAGAAGTGTATACAATATGCTACAATTTATGTAAGAAAGGGGGGGTATAAATATATTTTTTAATTATAGAAAAAAAACAAAAAAAAATTTTTTTAATGATTACCAGAGGAGCCTGGGTGGCACAGTTAGTTAAGCGTCCGACTCTTGGTTTTGGCTCAGGTCATGATCTCAAGGTGGTGGGATCGAGCCCACATTGGATTCCACGCTTAGCATGACGTCTGCTTGAGACATTCTCTCTCCCTCTCCCTCCACCTCACCCCACCCTCATTCCTTCTCTCTCTCTCTCTCTCTCTCTCTCAAAATAAATAAATAAATTTTTAAAAATGACTACCAGTGGGAGAGGAAAGGACTGGAGGGGAGGGGACAGGTATAGAAGTTATACTTACTTGAATATACCTCATTTTGAAGACTTGGCTGTGAAATGGTAAAAATGTTCTACATAATTATTAAAGCCAAACTGAATTTTAAATAAAGTAATCCCTAAAACTTAAAAGCCAAATGAAGCAGATGTATCAAACAATGAATTAAATTCGTAGTATAAGCACTTAGAGAAGAATTATTTCAAATAACTTTAGGCACAGTAATTTGATTGTCTATTCCCATGAGCATACACTCAAAGGAAACAAGGAACAGGGAAAAAAAAAGGTTTTTACTCTTAAAATGTTGTGTTATCATATTGTTAATAAAAATTGTTATTTTATACATCAGAGGATAAAGCAAATAAATCAAATGTTATTGCTATTAGAAACCAAAACTCTTAGCCTATGAGAAAATAAATACAAATATAAAATGGAAGAAATTTAGTAAAAAATTCTAATCTAGATTGAAAAAGGAAACATCAGTGTGAATTCAAGATCTCTTTTAAAAATTGTCTGCAGCCAGACTCCTGGGTGGCTCAGTCGGTTAAGCATCTGCCTTTGGCTCAGGTCATGATCCCACGGTCCCACGATCAAGCCCCTTGTCAGGCTCCCTGCTCAGCGAGGAGCCTGCTTCTCCCTCTCCTCCCCACTTGTGCTCTCGCTCTCTCTCTTGCTATCTCTGCTGCTATCTCTGTCTCTCCCTTTCAAATAAATAAAATCTTTAAAAATAAAAAAATAAAAATAAAATATGTCTGTAGTCACTGAAAAGGCCTAGAAACAATTACCAATACAGTAGCTATGATGAACCCTAGAGAAAACAGTGTGCAGGATCAAAATACTGTTTCCCGTACAAGAACCCGGATTCCTTGGAGAAATGGCTGACCTGAGGTCTGGGACAAAGAAATGTACAAGGTGAACCCGGAACATCTTGTCATTCCAGAAAGCAAGGAAGCTATAGGGTCATGTCAAAAGGGCTCAGAAGCCAATTTGAAGAGGCTCTCACTGGCCAAAGATGAGACAATTTGAGCAACAATATGGTTTAAAATCGAGCAGGTTTAAAATCCATAAATTCATACTGATACTCAAAAAAAAAAAAAGGAAAGGAAAAAGAAAACCTCATTGGATTTCTTTTGAACATGTTAACATGTCAAACTCATGGTTTAAAAATTGATAAATGAAGGGAAAGAATCAAGCATTTTTCCTATGTGCACTGAATCTCATTGTAACCAAACAATTGGTTAGAGAAAATTTCTCTGATCAAGGTGTTTCTGCTAATAAATGACAGCAAAATTTTAGGAATTAGAATTTTGTATTTTGTATTTTGCAACATTTAGCAGAACAATGGTCTTGGGCCATGCTCATCAATAACTAGAAATTTCACAGAAAGGAAGACAAATAAATGATGTGTCTCCTGATAGACGTGTACAACCTCACCTGTGAAGTATTTCTGCTAAAAAAAAAAAAAAAATTTGACCTGACCCTATCAAAAGGATGGTCACGTGAAATAAAGGGGTTAGGGAGTCTGTTAAGTGATACCACAGGGATGCAATTAGCAAAATCCAGAACATGGGAAATGCCACAGGACAAATGCCTCATTTCTTCAATGAATAAACTGAAGACAAAGGGGGAATCTCTCCGAGTCCTTTCTATTTCACTCCCACACATTCCACTTTAAAAGGGGGGGGGGGGGCGCCCGGGTGGCTCAGTCGTTAAGTCTCTGCCTTAGGCTCAGGGAGTGATCCCGGCATTCTGGGATCTGATCCCGGCATTCTGGGATCGAGCCCTGCATCAGGCTCCTCTGCTCTTTGCCTGCTTCTTCCTCTCCCACTCCCCCTGCCTGTGTTCCCTCTCTCGCTGGCTGTCTCTCTCTGTCTAATAAATAAATAAATAAATAAATAAATCTATAAATAAATAAATAAAGTCTTAAAAAGAGAGAGAGAGAGAGAGAGAGAGAGAGAGGGAAGGAAAATCTGTAGATTGAAAAGAGGCTTAAGAGATATCAAGCAATGCAATGTATGTTGCAATGCCTCGTATGTTTAAAACTTAGGCAACAGTTGGGTATATTTCGACACTGACTGGATGTTTGATAGTATTAAGAATTTGTTGTTGATTTTTTAGGTGATAATGGTTTTGTGGCTACATGTTTAAAGTTCTTCTCTTTTACAGAGACACAAGGAAATATTTACAGATGAAATGATATGACGTCTGATACTTGCGTCCAAATAACCCAAGAGAGGAGAGGGGTAGATGGGCATATAAGCTTATTCCTGGGTTGTTAACTGTTGAAGCTGGGTGATGGGTACCTGGAGGTTCATTATATTCTTTTTCCTACTGTTGTACATACTTAAATTTTTCTATAATAAAAAGGTTGTTTGTTTGTTTGAGAGAGAGAGAGCAAGTGTGCGCACAAGTGGGGGAGGGGCGGAGGGACAAGCAGACTCCTTGCTGAGCAGGGAGCCTGACACAAGGCTCAATCCCAGGACTGCAAGATCATGACCTGAGGTGAAGGCAGACCCTCACCTGACTGAGCCACCCAGGAGCCCCTAAAATAAAAAGTTTTAAGGAAAAAAGGGTAACATTAATTTATTTTTATTCTTTCTGCATTTCTTCTGTCAAAACTACCTCCTAGACCAAAGGTACTAGTCTAAACCTGAGAAAGGTAAAGGAATAAGAGACTTTGTACAAAAAAAAAGAAAGACACTGGTTAATACTCCAAACTATTTTTTAAATTGAGTGGAGTTGGGGCGCCTGGGTGGTGCAGTCGTTAAGCGTCTGCCTTCGGCTCAGGGCGTGATCCCGGCGTTCCGGGATCGAGCCCCACATAGGGCTCCTCCACTAGGAGCCTGCTTCTTCCTCTCCCACTCCCCCTGCTTGTGTTTCCTCTCTCGCTGGCTGTCTCTCTCTGTCTAATAAATAAATAAATAAATAAATAAATCTATAAAATAAATAAATAAATAAATAAATTGAGTGGAGTTCACTGAAGATTAAAAAAAAAACATTTAAAAATATATGGTTTGGGGCGCCTGGGAGGCTCAGTTGGTTAAGCATCTGACTCATGATTTCCACTCAGGTTGCCATCTCAGGGTGGTGAGATCAAGCCCCACATCAGGCTCCACACTCAGGAAGGAGTCTGCTTGAGATTCTCTCTCTTCCTCCGCCCCTCTCACCACTGGCCTGCTCTATAAATAAATAAATAAATAAATAAATAAAATCTTTAAAATACATATATATACAGTTTAGCAGCATTTAGTATATTCACAGTGTTGTACGACCACCATCTCTGTCAATTTCCAAAACATTTTCATCCCCCCAAAAGGACACCCCCATACTCATTAGGCAGTCCCTCAATCCCTCCTTTCCCCCAGCTTCTGGCAGCAACTTGTCTGCTTTCTGTCTCTATGGATTTACCTATTCTGGATATTTCTTATTAATGGAATCATATACGACCTTTTTATTTGGAACTGTGTCCAGCCACACAGTTTGCTGAGCTCTATTACCAACCAGGTACCAGAGATAGAAGGGTGGTGAAGACAGACGCCCTCTCAGTCTTCATGGGGCTTACAAGACAGCCGTTACTCAAATAAATACAGTTAACTATCTCACTTAAAATGTGCAAAAGCTGCAGAGTTGACAAACAGAATCTACGGGGCTGGTAAAATAAGGGGGACTGCTCTACTTTGGGGGATGAAGGAAAGCTTCTCTGAAGTGGCATTTAAACTGAGCTCTAAGGAATAACGGGGAATAAGCCAGGGGGAAGGAGGGACAAACCTTCTAGCCCAGATTGGAAGGGACAAGCATTGGAAAGTCCAAGCAGAGGAGTCATGAAACTTGATGTGTTTGCTTTTGTGGGGTTTTTGATTGACTCAAGTCCATGGAATAATTCAGGTTCACTCTTTGCATTGTATCGTTCATTGAGTTTTGACAAATGCATCACGACATGAGTTCAGCATTACAGTATCATACAGAACAGTTTTACTGCCCTGTGCTCGATCTAGTCATCCCCCTCCTGCGCCTCCCAACTGATCTCTTCACGGTTCCCATAATCTCATCTTTTCTAGAATGTCATATAATTAGAATCGGATAGTATGTAACCTCTTCAGACTGGTTTCTTTCACTTAGCAATATGCACTTAAGGTTCTCCCGTGTTTTTTCATGCTTTGGTATCTTATTCTTTTGGGGGAGTGGGAAAATATACATAACATAAATTTTACCATTTTAACCATTTCTAAGTGTAAAATTCAGTGGAATTAAGTATATTCACATTGTTGTGCAACCATCACCACCATCCATTTCTCTCTCTTTTTTTTTTTAAGATTTTATTTATTTGTTTGAGAAAGAGTGTGTGTGTGAGAGTGAGAGAGAGAGCGCAGGAGCAGGGGGGAGGGGCAGAGGCAGAGGGAGAAGCAGACTCCCCGATGAACAGGGAGCCCAACACGTGGGGCTGGATCCCAGGACCCTGAGATCATGACCTGAGCCAAAGGCAGACGCTTAACTGACTGAGCCATGTCGGCGCCCCCACTACCCCCTATTTCCAGAACTTAACTCACTCTTCTTTTTTTTTAAGTAGGTTGCAATGCGGAGTTCAAACTCACGATCATCAAGACCTGAGCTGACATCAAGAGTCAGACACTTAACCGACAGAGCCACCCAGGCTCCCCAGAACTCACTCCTTTTTATTGCTGAGTAATATTTCATCATACGGCTATGCCAGTTTGTTTATCCATTCACTTATTGAGAGATGATTCTTTTTTTCTAAAATTATATTTATTTATATGCCAAAGAGCCTCACTGAGCAAGGAGCCAGATGTGAGACCCAATCTGAGGACCCCGGGATCCTGACCCGAGGCAAGGGCGGATGCTTGACCAACTAGCCACCCAGGCTCCCTGAGAAATGATCTGTTTTTAAATAAGACCACCGGCTGCCATGTGGAGGACTAAGGATGGGGGCAGGGAAGCTAGGAAAATGGTTAATGTTGTCGTCCAAGCAAGAGATGGTAGTGGCTTCAACTGGCATAGTCTCGGTGGAAGTGGAGAAAAGTGGACAGATCTGAGAGAATGAGCAGGGTGGAATTGACAGGACTTGAGGACGGATTGGATATGGGGATTTAGGGAGAGGGAGGAGTTAGGGATGAGGTCCATCTTTCCAGCTTGGGTGACTGGGTAGGAAGGGGTGGTGTCACTCACTGAGATAGGGAAATGAGAAAGGAAGGACAGGTTCGGGAGAAGACCACAGGCTCAGCTTTGGAGCTGAAGTTTTGAGTTCCAAGTGTCTGCTAGATGTCCAAGCAGAAATGGGAAGTGCCCCATTGAACCTATGGGTCTAGAGCTCAGACCTCTTTCCTCTCCCTTACCAACCAATCCAACCGACTGGCCTTACTTCTATCCTGAAGAGGCCAAGTTTCCTCAGACCATGGTGTTGCTGTTCCCTCTGCCTGGAACACTTTCCCCGAGATGCTCTATACCCAGCTCCTTCTTAATATCCCCATCTCAGGTCAAGTATCACCTAATCAGAGAATCCTGCCTCAGAGCCAAACTACAGTCAGAGTAAGGAGTGAGCTAGGAATCCATATCGGCCAGGTTTTGCTGCAACAGTGTTCCATAAAAAACAACTTCCAGAAACTCGCTGCTTTCTAGAAATATTCATTTCTCACCCGGGGGTCTGCAGGTTGGTTGGACTTCATCAGGGCTCCCCCGGCTGAGCTGGGCTGGGCTCCAGGCTCCTTCATGCGTCTTCTCACTCTGAGTCTGGGCTGGAGGAGCCCCCACTGCCTGGGACTCATGGTTCTCATGGCCAATGACAGTTGCTCAAGATGGGTGAATGGAAATACTCAGTGTCTTGGGGCTGGCCTCTTCCACACATACTTCTTAAGCCAAAGTAAGTCACATGGCTAAGTCCAATATCAACAGAGTGCAGAAGTATATTCTTCCCACACTGAGGAGGGCTGGAGGAAGTAAATATTTGCCAAACAATAACACAATCTACGCAGGACCCAACTTTTTTCCCCCTAGATGGCCATGTTTACTGAGTAATCCCCTCACACTCTCAGAAAATAAGTGTGTGTATACATGTATGAACGACTGAATGAATGAATGAAGAAATGTACCTTTCAGGGCCGGAAGATTTTCCTGACTCAGTGATGAGCCTGAGGCTCAGAGTAGGGAAGTGATTTGCCCAAGGTCACAGAAACCGCCTGCGGTAAGCCCAGCCTGGCTGGCCCCTTAGGCTCAGTTCCCCATACTGAGGGAGTGTGCTTTTCACCAGGTGGGGTGGGGGGGCGGTCATATTACCCACTCTGCCCTCTCGCTGAGTCTCGCTTGACAGGCACATAATCAGGGGGCAAATACACCAGAGGGTCTTGCTGATTCAATCTCAGTTCTCTCTCTCTCCAAAGCCAGGGAGGACCTTGATTCATCATTTCCGGGTCCCAGAGCCCCTAAGTTAAATGCGTGCTGAGAGAATGAGTCATCGGTACAATGGTGGCTTTAAATGCTGATTAAGTGTTCTGTGAAATTCTGTGTCCCGCCCCAACTGTGCCCGCCCCTAAGGTATAGACAGTCATCTCCACTCTGCGGGGGCCCTGCAGGGTCTAACACCGAGCTCAAAAACTAGGTGTAGGCATAGGAAAAGTCTGGAAGGACATGCGTCCGATAAACATTAGGCACCTCTTTTGAAGCAGGATTCCTTAGGACTTCCAACTCTTCTGCCTTACTTATATCTTTATGTAACATTTGAACAGGTCACAGCGAGAATAAGCTGCTTCTGCAGTCAGAGGGAAAAAAAAAAAAGAGTCTGGAAATATTTTAAGTTCACACTAGCATGAAAAAGCCATAGCTTGCTGGTTGGTTGGGAAACTCCTAAAAACCATCTTCTTCCAGAATCCTAATCCCACACGTGTCAGAAGCCTGTTTTCAGAAACAGTGAGTCAATTCCCAATCACTCCTCCTGTCGGCACGCCAGTGGGCGCCTACCACATGTGGAGGGCTGAGTGAGCCCCCAGGGGGACCGGTGACAGGCTGGGGAACAGGTGGCAGCCAGAGTCAGTGAGCTCTGTGGCCATGCCTACCGTCGCTGCCACGGACGGGGCTGGCCTACGGGCCAGGCAGTGTGCGAAGTGCTCCACATGGATTAGCACGTTTAATCCTCGCAACAAGTCAATGTGGTAGGAGCTATTATTAACCTGTTTTACAGCTGTGCAAAGTAAAGTGCAGAGAGGCGAAGGAACTCGCCCAAGGTCATATAACAAGCAGATGGTGGAACTGACATTTGATTCCAGAGTCTGTGCTCCGAACCACTATCCCACACGGCCTCTCCATAGGAACCTGTCCAAATTCCACAGGCAGGAAGGGGCAGAGTCAGAATCCAAACCAATTGAGGTTCAGTCAGCCCCCAAAATATATGCTTTCTTTTTTTATTTTTTTAAGTTTATTTATTTATTCATGTAATCTCTACAGCCAATGTGGGGCTTGAACTCATGACCCTGAGATCAAGAAACCACCCTCCTCCGACTGAGCCAGCCAGGCGCTCCAAAAGATATGCTTTTAATTGCTAGGATGTCCTTTCTTCCTTCCACCTTCCCCCGTTTCTGGATCCAATGCCAACACGCTGGGTGACTTGGGTCACCTCCCTGAGCCTCAGTTTCCACTGCTGGAAACGGGAAGAACATTGCTTACCCCGGGGAGCTGGAGAGGCTTGTGTGAGAGGACAGTTCCTCCTGTGGAATGTGGTAGGCACTCAGTTAAGATAAATCTGTGTTCTTCCTGCTTTCCAGGATTTCGGTGCCGTTGGCCAAGTGGACATGGGAACAAGCCCGTCCTACGAGCTCCATGACCAATGGGTGCAATAGGTATTGTGGGCCCTGAGGCTGGGCACTGGATGAAAAGTGAAGGGTTACTGTGTGTCCAGAAAACTCAGCTGAGGAAAAACTGGAACAAACAAGCCCCAGAAGGAGGGGGGTTTAGTTCGTCATCCTTCCTGTTTTCCCAGCCTGGCCCAGTCCCAAAGCCTCTTCTTAATCTTGTCAGGATTTTGGCCCTTTGCCCCAGGAAGGAGCCGCCAGAAGGCCCACAGTGAGCCAAGTCTTCAAGGAAGTGATGTCTTCTGTAGGTCAAGAGAAGGAAAGAGGTTTTCTGGGAGCAAGAAGCCAGGAACAGAACCACGGGAGTGTCCAGCTCACAAGCCTCTCCTCGAACCTGTGAAGAGACTGAGGCTTAGCCTAGGGCAAGGTTTATTGGTTTGCTGGGCAGGGTGGGGGCCAGGAGCCAGCATGCAGTCTTCATTTCACACTACTGACTTCTCGCTCCCTTCCAACTGTAGGGCCACCCAGGAAGGGCGAGCCACCTTCACTCCCCCTGCCCCCAACGTTTTCCAGCAACATCTCTCCATCGCTGCATGGGAAGCTTCAAAAACACAGATGCGGGCCCGTGGGTACTGGAGGACAAAATGAGAGCTGCAAACATGTTGGTGGGCTTGGTTCCGTAGAAACAAAGAGCCAGGGCTCTCTGAGCACTTCCTGTGAGCCAGGCCTATGCAGCCCCAGGCACATTGAACACGCTACATCCTCTCTGGGAAGTGGATCACATCCCCCACTTTGCCGATGAGGAACCTGAGGCTCACAAGGGAGACATTTCCTGTCAACCCTCCTTCACCATGGAACTCTCTTCTGAGCTCAGACCTGGATATCCACTTTGCCTTGGGCATCCCCCTCTGTATACCCCACACACTTCCCAAATTCAACTGAAATGATCCTAAACTCACCACCCTCCCTTCCCATAGACTTCTGTGTTCCCATCCCGGCCCCACGACTCAGAAACTACAGTATCAGCCTTCACTCCACCCTCTCCCCTGGTCCCATCAGGTAGCAGCCTGGATCAGTGGTCCCAACTCTGACCCTATCTCCCAGACACTGGGTTTCCATAATTCCAGGGTTTGTAGCGTAGCCCAGACCTTCATCATCTCCCTCCTAGATAACTCCAATAGCTTCAGAATCAGCCATTCTGCCTCCAGTCTGTCCCTACACCCATCTGTGTCCCATCCTAACATCAGGGGGATCTTTCTGAAATGCAAATCTGCCTAGTCTCACCCAACTGAAAACCCTTCAGTGGCTTCTCAATGTCCTCAAGAGAAACCCCTTACTGCAGCTTCCCAGGCCCCCCAAATCCTGGCCCTTGCTGCCTTCTCTGGTCTCACGGTGGGTCACTCCCTACCCTCTGCCCCCATGCCTCAGACATCCTGGAATACCCACAGTTCCTCTTTCATGTCAAGGTCTTGGCACATGCTATTTTTGCTGCCTTCCCCAGGCTAACTCCTTCTCATCTTTCAGGTCTCGGCTTAGTCACCACTTCCTGACCACCCCCCCCACACCTTAAGTTTCACGAGCTGCCCCTTCAATGAATTCCCACAGTTCCCCTGTACTTCCTCCATGACGCTACCAGCCCCTCCCCCGCATGTGCCCCTGTGTAGGCCCGGTAAGCCTTCATGACCCGCGGAGAAGCCTGGGGCAGCACTCTCCAGCGGAAATATAATGCATGCTACATGGATAACGATAGATACATTTTCCAGTAGTCACATTTTCAAAAGGAAAAAGAAACAGATTGAATTAATTTTAGTAGTCCATTTCAATCCAATATTTCCAAAACAGACTTATTCCTCCATATAATCAATATAAAGTTATGGATATTTTATTTTCTTTTTGTACTAGGACTTTGAAATCTGGTGTGTATTTTACACTCCCAGCACATCTCAGTTTGGACTGGCTACATTTCAAGTGCTCGCTATCCCCATGTGCTGGTGGCTTCCAGGTAGGACAGTGAGGTTTTGGAAGACGCTTAAATCTCCCTGACCTGTGTCTTGTTCTGGGAGACACTAATTCTCAGAAATATTCAGAGGCATTCTACAGAAAAAGGATGCTAACTCAAACAAGTCTGGACGACACCGACAAAGTGAAACGGGGTTTCTATGCTCTAGGACCTCCCAGGGTCTTCTCTGAGCTAAAGTAAGACGTGATACGAGAAACAGACCAGAGAGCACGTAACATTTACCCAACTTATTTGAGCTCTGAGCTCTATTTTCATAAAGTACTTCTTTTTTTTTTTTTAAGATTTTATTTATTTATTTGACAGAGATAGAGACAGCCAGCGAGAGAGGGAACACAAGGGGGGAGTGGGAGAGGAAGAAGCAGGCTCATAGCAGAAGAGCCTGATGTGGGGCTCGATCCCATAACGCCGGGATCACGCCCCTGAGCCGAAGGCAGACGCTTAACCACTGTGCCACCCAGGCGCCCCTTAATAAAGTACTTCTGGGGATTAACACCCACTAGCACATTCTTTGGTAAATGCTAATTCAGCCACCTCCCTGATTCAGTGACTCTCAGGATCCCCACAAAAAGAACTCAGGGTGCTGGGAGCCCACCTCCAGTGCCTCTGAGCCTGGCACAAAGCACCCAAAACCTGATTACTGAATTGACTAATTTTGGGAGGCTACAGAAGGCAGGGCTAGAATCCATAAGCAAAAATTGCAGCATATTTGAGCTCAAACAAGAAAGTTTTCCAGGTGTGTGTGTGTGTGTGTTTAAACAGTTTGAAACTAACTTGTCTGATCTGCCTGGAAAATGCAGTAGGTAGTCTTAGATCACAATGTCTCCACCACTAGGAGTGAGCAAGGCTGGAGTTCCGGAGGACAGAGTGTTTTCTAGAGTCTCTAATTTCCCTTTTTCAGAACTAAACAGAAAAAAAGAAAAAGAAAAAAGAAAAAGAGCAGAAATGGGCATGAGAACTTGAACTGCAGAGGAAGTGATCAGATGTGCATGCAGACATGTGCTGGGCCCTTTGTTAAGAACACACTTTGAGGGGCGCCTGGGTGATTCAGTTGGTTAAGCATCTGCTTTTGGCTCAGGTTATGATCTTAGGGTCCTAGGATCGAGCCCCGCATCAGGCCCCCTGCTCTGCGGGGAGTCTGCTTCTCCCTCTGCCTCTGCCCTTCCCCCTTGCTCATGCTCTGTCTCTCTCTCAAGTAAATAAATAAAAATATTTAAAAAAAAACTTTGAGATTCTGGAGCTCAGTTAGAGGGTCAGTTTACAGCTAAAGCCCCTTGGAGGTTGGAGGCTACAGGCCCTTGGTTCAATTCAGAAGATTGTTTTGTTTTGAAGATTTTGTTTATTTGTTTGTTGGTTGGTTGGTTTGGGGGGGCACAGGGAGAGGGAAAATCCCAAGCAGACCCCCTTTTGAGTGTGGAGTCCAAGGCAGGGCTCGATCTCACGGCCCTGAAATCATGACCGGAGCTGAAGGCAGAAGCTTAACCGACTGAGCCACCAGGGCACCCTGGTCCATTTCTTTTAAACGTGCTTTCGTGTGGGGCACCTGTGTGGCTTAGTTGGTTAAGCGTCCAACTCTTGATTCCAGCTCAAGTCATGATCTCAGGGTCATGAGATAGAGCCCTGGGTCTGGCTCCGTGTGGAGTCTGCTTGAGATTCCTTCTTCTTCTGCCCACTGCCCGCCCCCCCCCAACTTGTGCCTGCGCGTGCTCTCTCTCTCAAATAAATAAATAAATAAATAAAATCTAAAAAAATAAAAAATACAATTGCTTTTGTGGACAAAACCAGGCAAGACCAATGTGCCCTGTTAGAAGTCATCAGGATAGTGGTTTCCTTGGGGTAATGGCAGGAAGGAAGCGCTAGGGGGGTGTGGGGTGCTGGCAAATTCGGTTTCTTGATTAGGTGTAGGTTACACAGAGGTTCAGTTGGTGAAAATTCATCAAGCTGCATAGCTGTGATAGGTGCACTTCTCTGTATGTATATTGCACTTGGATAAACAGTTTTAGAAATTGCTTTTGTGATGATATACGACCTTATCACACCAAGAACAAAAGCATGACTATGATTAACACAACTAAAATTATCCGGCTGGCCTGAGATTTGCACTGAGGAGGAAGATGTTAATCCACAGCCAGGTGTTTCTCGGGTAGGGTCTGAGCAGTACTTTGGCTGGCTCAGCTGGAGAGAGACCCTTAACCATCCATAGGCAGGCAGCAGATGGATTCAGACCAATCATCTTAGAGCCTCCAGGTGTCCATCAGTAGGATGCCTGGAAGCATCTGGAAGCTAGGGCCTTTATGGTTCTGTGTCCCCATGCCAAGCATAGGCCTGGTACAAAGTAGGTGATCAACTCCATGTCCTCTCCCTTCCTCTTACCTGGATTTCAGGTGTGACAGTTCCAGAAGTGCCAAGGCCTTCTGCCAGAGTGGCTGTGGTGCCCCACAGAGGGCCAGCAAGGATCTCAGAATCTGGCACAGCTGGGCTGAGAGTGGGAGGGGAAACGAAACCTTTTTCATGGCTCACATGTGCTCAAGCAACTGCAAAGAAGCCACCTGTGGTCAGCTGAAGCTGTGGATGGGAGAGAGAGAGGGAGCTTCAGAGGATAGGGGGAAGTCATAAAAAAGGTGCATTTCAGGTGGTAAAGTTGGGGTGGTAAAAAAAAAAAAAAAAACAACAAAAAACCACATAGCAGTTAACAATAACATGCAATGCACCATGGGGTGCGGGGTAGAGGCAGGCTTCACATGGCAGAGATGGGGAAGGTCAAAGCGAACAGCCCTTTATAACAAATAGGCAACACACCATGGGGCAGAGGAAAGAGACCATGGACTTAGAGCTCTGTGGGGTTGGCAAACCATGTGACCAAGCAGTTCTCTCATCTGTAAAGACGGGACAATAATAGTTCCTTCCTCTTGGGGTTGTTGAGAGGGTGAAATCAGGTGATGCATGAAAAATGTTCAAATGGTGTAGCAGCTGTTAATAACAACAACGGCATTGGTAATAATATCGTAGGGAGAAGTTTCTGCTTCCAAAAGGAGACTAGGTAGATTGACTTGGAAGCCAATGACAACCAAAAATCTAGAGGGGAGGGGGGAAGAAAAGAGACCAGAGACCATCTAGAGGAGGAGTTCTTAATTGGGGTGCACTTGAAACCCATACAAAATACTGCGTTTAGGAGTATATATGTTTTTTGGAGGGAGAGGGCCCATAGCCCACATCAGTTTCTTAAAGGGGTCTATGACCCCTCCCCCACAGTTGCTTCAGAATTACTGATCTAGAGAAGGGGAAGCAGGTGGGAGAAGAGGCCCACAATCCTCCACAGATGGAGCGAGCCATCTCCATGAAGCTAAGATATGGGTTTGGGGGAGATGGAGCGAGCCATCTCCATGAAGCTAAGATATGGGTTTGGGGGATGGAGGAGAGTCTAGAAGGAAGAGGCAAAGGAGAAACTCGGAGAACCTAGTGAACTCACAGTGGGGTGGGAGTGGGGTAGGCAGTTGGCTAAGTTATCCGCATGGCCTGGAGAAGATTTGCAGAGGCTCTTGGCTGAAGGCTGGCTGAGTGGATGGGTGGGCAGGCAGCCCAACCCAACAGCTGAAGTGGGGGAAAATAGTGGGGCAGACTGCAGATGTGGGGGGTAGGAGGTAGAACAAAGAGACCTTGACTGTGTGTCTGGGGAACTGCAGAGGGGTTGAGTGGAGAAATACTTCCCATTTGTCTGGTCTGATGGGGGAAAACCGGTCAGCCAGTGTACAGTATTCTCCACCTGAAATACTTCTGGTTCTGTGGCTAAGGATATGCGAGACAGGCACTTTGCAACGGGAAGGGAACTTAGCTGTTCTGTAGCTGTCTTAGGGACACCCCAGGGTACAGTCAGGGCGACCTTGTGACCTAACCGTTGGGGGTTTGTGTCCTGATTTCATTCATTCATTCATGCAACAAATATTTCTTTTTTTTTTTTTTTAAGATTTTTTTGTTTATTTGACAGAGATAGAGAAGCAGGCTCCTAGTGGAGGAGCCTGATTTGGGGCTCGATCCCATAACGCTGGGATCACGCCCTGAGCCGAAGGCAGACGCTTAACCACTGTGCCACCCAGGCGCCCCACAACAAATATTTCTTGAGCATCTACTATGCACCCAGTGCTCTACTAGGTGCTGGAGATGCAAAAATGATTAAGAGATGGTCCCTGACCTCCAAAGTCTTACATCTGCCTGGGGAAATGGCCTGTGACAGTGCAGAATGATAGGTACTGGGGACATGCACAGGTTGCTATGGGAACAGAGAGGAAGGCCACTCCTACTTCTCCAAGCTTCTGTCTCCTTATCTGCAAAATGACAACGGTGTTGCTCACTACAAGGAATTTCATGGCACATTCCAGGCCCCTGTTTGACATACGCCAGGAGCTCATTGCAGCCCAGGATTAATTAATTTATTCAACAAATATTAATTGAGTACCCTACGTGTGCCAGGCACTGCTATCAATGCTAGAAATTCAGTGCTAAACTAAGCCAACAAAAATCCCTGCCTTCGTCAAGATTATATTCTAGGAGGAAGAAAATAAACAATAAGCAAATAAGTAAAATATTTAGTAGGCTAAATGGTGACAAGCGTCTTGGTGACAAATAAAGTAAAGATTAAAGGTAGGGAAGTGATGAGGGGAGAGCTTTGTGATTTTAAACAGTCGTCGGAAAAAGTTTCACCAGAAAGGAGATATTTTAGTAAGGATCTGAAAGAGATGTCTGGGGGAAGGATGTTGCAAACAGATCCTCAAATGCAAAGGTACTGAGGTGGGAGGGTGAGCGGTATGTGATAGGCGTTGTAAGCAGACCAGTGTGGCTGGAGAGAGGTGATCAAGGCGAAGGGCACTACCAGATGACATCGGGGGGCCAGGGAGAGGGTCACAGGGAGGGTAGGGCCTTGGGGGCCAACGTGAGGTTTTTTTTGGCTCACTTGTGCTGAGGATGTTCCATAGAAAGACAATATGGAGGCAGGGATACCAGCTAGGTGGGTCCTGCACTAAACAAGTGGAGATTATGAAGGCTCAGCTAAAGTGCCAGCAGAGGGAACGAGGAGAGATGTGGAGCATCTGGATATTTGAAAGGGGTGTCCAATCAATTTGCTAACAGATCAGAGATGGGGGTAGCTGGGCAAAAGAAAGTCGAGGATGACTCTGAAGGCTTGGCCTGAACCATTAACTGTGACGGGGGAGACCCAGGGAGGGGCAGAAAGATAGAAGTTTGGTTTGAGATATGTGTTTACGAAGCCCATTGGAAATCCAAACAGCGATGCTGGGTATGCTGCTGGATATACAAGTCCAAGGCCAGGGGGCAGGGGGAGCAAGGTCCTGATTACAGATATGAACTTAGGACTTCTCTGTATATAATTGCTATTTAAAACCACAGGAATGGGTGAGGTAGTGAATGAAGAGAATGAAGAGGTATGAGGATTGAGGTCAGGGGCCTTCCAACGTCCAGCAAGGGTGGCCTCACCTGCTTTTAATGTGGGGGTTCCAAGGCTAGACTTGAACATTCTGTAAGGTTTTGTGCAAATATTTTCCCGATGTTGTGTCTCCCAGTTCTGAATACACACACTCACCAGAAATGAAAAAGTCTGCAGAGGGAAAAAAAAATCAATTTGAAATAGATTGTGTTGCCATTTCCCCCAAAATAATAGGAGAGCCAAGCTCAGGGCTGGTAGAGGCATTTAGAGTTTTCCACTTTCTGCCATCAAACCTTTGAGGCCAGGCTCCTGCTCAAGAATCTGCCTGGCTTCCCAGCCCCAAGGGCCACCTCATAACACTCTCAGAACACTGTCTTGTGATTGATGCTGTCCTTATATATCTCCTCTACTGAACTGTGGTTCTTCCAGTCCATCACAGCACTACGAGGGTCCAGCAGCAAACAGGCATCGGGAAATGTTAGTAGAACTTAACAGCGTTATCACAGAATCTGAGGAGGGACATCCATCCCCGAGCTGTGGGTCTCTTTTCTCTAGCTCTGTCATCAGAGCTGGTATCTGGCAGACCACTTCCTTAGTACCTGCAATGGAGTTCTGGAAAGGTAGAGACAGAGCATGCATGACTGGACTCTGCCCTTTGGGAGGAGAAGATCCCCAGGGGCCTGGATGAGCCATCCTGAGAAACGAGTTCTCTGAGTCAATCCTTGAGTGAGTTCAGGTGGGAAAGGCTCCAGAATATTGGAGGAGAGGTTTGAAGCAAAAAGAGGCAAAAAGAGGTGTCTCCTTTAAAGGGACCTGCCTCCTTATCTCACCCAGAAAGATAAGGAGGCATATCAGCTCAATTGTGTTAGTACTTTGTCAAAGGGGTTGGGATGATTCAAAAGACCCTGAACTAGAAAACAACAGACTCTTTTATTAGATATGAGTATGTCTTGCCCATCATAAAACAGACAAACAGGGGTACCAGAGTGGCTCAGCCAGTTAAGCGTCCAACTCTTGGCTTCAGCTCAGGTCACAATCTGAAGGTCCTGAGATTGAGCCCCGCGTCGGACTCTGGCTCAGTGCGGTGTCAGCTTGAGATTCTTCCCCCCGCCCTTTCCTTCCCCCCTTGATCCTTTCCCTGTGCTCTCTCTCTCAAAGAAACAAACAAATAGGGGCACCTGGGTGGTGCAGTTGTTAGGCGTCTGCCTTTGGCTCAGGGTGTGATCCCCGGCGTTCTGGGATCGAGCCTCACGTCAGGCTTCTCCGATAGGAGCCTGCTTCTTCCTCTCCCACTCCCCCTGACTACGTTCCCTCTCTCGCTGGCTGTTTCTCTCTGTCAAAATAAATAAATAAAATCTTAAAAAAAAAAAAGAAACAAATAAATAAAAAACAAAAACCCTCTAACCCCAGTTTATTCTAATTACTGCATTATGTTCCTCCCGTTTATAGCTAAGCCTCTTGAACAACTTGTCTAAACTTGCTATGCTCTACTTCCTCACCTTCTATTCATTCCCTAACTCAGGCCTGTCCTGAGTTAAAATAAGGTTTTCCTTCCAGGCCCTCCCAGATGATCTCATCTAGTCTAATGACCTCAGGAATCACCTCTATGCTGACACTCTCCTGAACTCCAAACCCATATATCCACTTGACTTGGCTAACCTCAGGGTTAATGTACAGAGCGGAATGCATCATTTTCCCCCACACCAGGTCACCCCCAAGTGTTCCCTGCCCTTGTGAATGACATCTCCATTCATATCCTTGATCTGCCCTTCTCCCTTTCTCTTACATGTATAATCGATTGTTGATCCATCAACCCTCTGTCATGAATATCCCTCAAATGCATACACTTCTCTTCGTCCTCATGGCTTTTTGGATCAAAACCATCATCATCATCATTTTGCCTAGATGACAATATCTACCTTCTTACCTGTGGTTTAACAAGCCTTCAATCTTGACTATTTCAAATCCATCTTTTTTATTGTAGGTAATATAAATGCATATTGACTATGCCTCTCTGTTGCTTAAAACTTATCAGTGGTTCCCCATCGCTCTCAGGATAAATTCCAAACTCCTTAAGCAACACGAAACGCCCTGCATGAGTTGGGTGGGCCTTGCTTACCCCTCCAGCTTCATCTCTCACCATCTTGCCATAGTCTACCCCTCAGCCAACCTGAATCACCTAAAGCTCCCCCAGTGAACCATACCCTGCCCAATTTCTAAGTCTTTGCCCACCTGTTCCTCGACCTCTAGTGCTCATCTCCACCTGCCTTCTTTATCCTCCTAACCTTCACTTGGCCAACTTCTGTGCCCACCGTCAGGCCTCAGTTTAAATGTCATTTCCACTGGGAAGCCTTGCCTGTCTCCTCAATTCTGGGATGACAGCTCCTCTAAAGGGCTCTCTGTCTCACTTGCCAGGTCTTGGAGGGCAGGGACCACATCTGGCTAGTTCACGGCTAAATCCCTAGCACTAGGCATAGTACCTGGCTTGTGTGTGTGTGTGTGTGTGTGTGTGTGTGTGTGTATGTGACAGAGAGAGAGAAAGAGAGAGAAATGCAGTGAAGGGACAGATGCCATGAGAATTCTAGGGAATGAGAGACAAATAATTACAGGTCTTGGCCAATTCTCAGGGGTTGTAGCCATTAATGGGATGTGGAGGACAGGATCAACTCAAGCGGCTCCCGGGCTTTGAGCCTGTACAACTGGAAGCGGGTGGAGCTATTTCACCATGCAGTGACCATAGAAGGGAAAGGTGGCTTCAGGGAAAAGCTGAACTCAGGAGCAGGGAACTGTGGGGGCCATCAAACAGACATATACAATAGGCAGATGGGTAGATTTTTCTGCAGCTCCAAAGAAGTCAAGACTAGAGACATCCATTTGAGAGGCTATCTACAGAAGTCAATATGGAATCTGTAAAGCTTCCAGGAGGAGGGTGTAGAGAGAGAACAGAAGGTTGATGGCAGAAGCCTTGGGGATGTTAACGAAGTACTGGGAGATGAGGAAGAGGGCAGACATGGCATTTGCAGAGGTAGGAGGAAAATCAAGAGAATTAGTGGTTGTTGGAGCCAAATGGAATGGGTCCAGAGAATGTGCCCATCTATATCACTGAGTGCTGCAAGGCGGTATAGGAAATAAGGCTATACTATGTGGAAAGTGGGAAGTCTCTGATTAGAATGGAAGTCAGATTAACAGTGTTTAAGGGATGGGAAATAAGAAAGGCTTTCAAACTTGATTTGGGGGGCGCCTGGGTGGCTTAGTCGATTAAGCATCCCACTCTTGATTTCAGCTCAGGTCATGATCTCAGGGGCGGTCATGGGATTGAGCCCTGCATTGGGCTCTGCACTCAGTGGGGAGTCTGCTTGAGATTCTCTTTCTCGGTCTTGCCCTCCACAGGCATGCGTGCGCGCGCACACACACACACTCTCTCTCATAAACAAATAAATTTAAAAAAAAAAACTTGATTTGGGCTAAGCTGTCACCTGCTGGTCATTAAGCGAGGCTGCTACTTTTGTTCCATTTTCTCAGAGAGTCATGCTGGATCAGCTTGGGGTTTCTCTTGCTCCCAGAATTTTCCAATATTTCCCAGAGCCCCAGTTTCTGCCTCTTTGCCTCCCCTCACCTGCTGTTCTCGGGTTGGAGGCAGCTGGACCTGAGCAGCCACAGGACATCCCAGCAGGCACACCCCGTGAGAGGGAACGTTGGACAGAGCCACCGTCACAGCTTCTCCTTGGGCTGTCCCCTTGGGACAGTCTGCATCTTCCCAGTCTTTCCGAGTGACTTCTGAAGCACTTGCTACAGGCTCCCGGGGCCTCCTGACTAACTTGCCTATCTCCAGGGCCAGCTCGGCCAGACTGTCCCCACTCTGCTGACCCTGGTCGATCTCATACCTGCTCACCCTGAAGTGGCTCCACAGTCACTGGGAGAGGCCTCTCCACCTTCCCAGCCTCCTCCCGTGGTGTATTTCACATGGACCCTTTGCTTCATTCTGATCATAGCTACTCTCATGCCTGTGACTCTACCTCTGTGTAACTTGTTCTTCTCGCTGCAATACCTTCCCTTCTATTCCACAGGCCAGCCCCTCCTTGCCTTTCAGGAATGGCACCCAATTTCCTAATATTGCCCCGACTACCACCACTGGGAAGGTAGATGTTCTTTCCCCACCCCAGCATTCCCATAGCAACTGGTGGCTGGCCCCCTCTTCCCTGTTCTTTCTTGTGCCTTATGGTAACAGTTGGGGAATACGTCTGTCTCATTATCAGACTAGGAACTCCTCCAAAATGAAGATTAGGTCTTATTAATATCTATGCTCCCAGGGTATAGTGAGTTCCTATCTACTATCTAGTCCCCACTCCTTCATTCCTCATGGAATATTGGTTGAATGCATAAATGTCCTCATCACAGATTGGATGTCTTTTGGCAGGAAGATACAAGTAGGTACATGAAAGTGGACTCTCTTCCTAGACCTGAGCCACATGGCCAGGCTCCTACATTCTTGTTGCCATCCTATCATTCCCTGACTCAAGGGTTGCCAGTTTTCCTGTTCATTCTTTTTTTTTTTTTTTTTTACTCCAAAAAGTCAACCTTTGCTGAGCTGTTTAATAACCAGCAGGCAGAGGGTGTTTCTGGCTGGTACTGGGATCGCTCATCTGAGTCTCCTTTCTGGGGTGTACAAATCTCAAAAGGGCAGCGGGTCCTTAGACAAGGTGCCACAGGCAGGGAGGACTTCCAGAAGATACTCTGCCAGAGAATTGGTGGAGTCAAGACTGTGCCAGCATCCAGTGTCAAAATCCTGGGAAGGGTGTTCAGGTGCCCTGACATCAGGGGTCCAGGGCTGGGGCCAAAGGGTGACAGGCCTTGAAGAGTGTCCAGGAGTCTAGTAGATCAGAACTGAGTATTACTCAGAGCTCTTGGTCTTAAGTGACCCATTGGAGCTTAATTGGGTAAAAGAGGGAATTTATTTAAAGGTACAGGAACAGGAGTGAAATAAGGCCTGAAGAGATAGTAGGAACCAGAGCCCTGAACTCCATCAGGGCCTTCTCTTCACCTCTTCCTTCTTTCCCCCTCTCCCAGTTTTCTTTGGAGACAAAAAATATCACCAGGAATACCACCAGGGCAGAAAATACCACCAGGGCATCTCCCCAGTGTACATACTATAGATCCATCCACAAGAACAGAAACCAAACCACTCTCTCCTTCCCAGTTCCAAAGTCTCAAGGAAGTTGATCCAAGTGACTCATCTTGAGTCAGCCTGGGCCAAACAACTGTAGCCACAGGGACAGCAGCGTATTTGTACATGTGTGTACAACCTGCAGAAGGACAGTTCCCTGAAAAGCAGAGGTTGTTCAGATGACCCTATGGGTGTTCATTTCTGGAAGCCAAGAGTTGGGCCAAGGTGGTAAGAACAATCCCATGAGACGCAGAAGCAAATGAATGCAGGCTGGATCTTGGGTGACAACCCAGGTGGCCTGAGGTCTGGTCATTCCAAAGAGCCCTGTCTCAAAAGGTAGTGTGGAAAAAAGGGTTCCTGAGCATACATACATTTTGGAGATGTTGCATGCCATGTCCTTCTCCTTAAGATTCATATATGTATTAGCATATTGACAAATCTGAGAAGTCCTATGGGAAAAGACCTGTTCAATGTATGTGTGTGTGGAGCCCTTTTACTGGAATATCTATAAATCATCCACCTTTCACAGTGCATACTTTGGAAACAAGCCTACAACATCAGCTGTCATCTGCTAGTTATTTTTATAGGGGTTGGGATGGTCCGTGAGTGAGCAGGCTTGATTTAAAGGAGTGGTTCCCAAAACTCATTTATTTGCCTATGACCTTCCTGGAGTTTGTCTTATACGTTGCCTCTGTGCTATTATTTGATATTTTATTTAAATCAATCAACCAATTTATTTTTTGAATTTTTAAAAAAGTTTTTATTTATTTTTTATTTGAGAGAGAGAGAGAGAGAGAGCACACCAATGGGGTGAGAGGCAGAGGGAGAAGCAGACTCCCCGCTGAGCAGGGAGCCTGATGTGGGGCTTGATCCTGGGACTCCAGGATCATGACCTGAGCCGAAGGTAGATGCATAACCGACTGAGCCACCCAGGCATCCCCTCAATCAACCAACTTTTTTTTTTTTTAAAGATTTTATTTATTTATTTGTCAGAGAGAGAGAGCACACACATAGCAGGGGAACAGCAGGCAGAGTAGGCAGAGGGAGAAGCAGGCTCTCTGCTAAGCAAGGAGCCCGATTCGGTACTTGATCCCAGGAACCTGGGACCATGACCTGAGCTGAAGGCAGATGCTTAACCAACAGAGCCACCCAGGTGTCCCAATCAACCAACTTTTTAAAAGCCTAATCCTAAACACTTATATCCTTAAAATCATGGATTTGATGTGTTGGTTAAATATTTTTTTTCTCCTATACATGGAAATATATACATAACAATTAAAGTAAAAATGTTTGTCCATGCATGACCTGTAATTTTCTCAAGTCCTAGGGGTAGATGGGCCATATTGCGGGAACACTGGTTTAGGGTGTGAAGAGTCAGAGTGGCCATGTGGGCTTGGGTATGCCAATCACCCTCTGTGCACTGCCAGCCACACATGCTGGCAGAGAAATTCAGCCTATGATAAGATGCCTGCACACCTGCCGGTTTGTGCAGGTGACCACACTTGCTATGCCATTTTGGAGTCTGTGATCCGTTTTTATGCCTACCCAGAGCTTCCTAGGAGGGACTTGGAAATTAAATGCAGATTCTCCCTGGGCTTTAGGAGCTGGCAGTAAAGTAGTGCTAGGAGGCCCTGTTATTCCCTAAGGCAGTCCTTGAATTCTCTTGACCTAACTGCAACAAACAGATAGGATCGAAATGCCTCACCTGGCGGCCTAGGATTGATTCTGAGATGGGAAGTCTATCGAAAGACGCCATTAGCAAGGTGAAACTGGTTCTGGCAGATTGCTTGAGAGAAAGAACAAAGCTTTGGAGTAAGGAGACCTGAGTTTAAATCCAAAATTCAGTACCTACTAGCTGTGTGTTCCCAAGAAACTTTTTTTTTGATAGTCAAATAAAATTCCACCATTATCATCTTTGTCCAGAGAAGGAAACTGGGGCTCAGAGAAGCTAATCATCTTGCCTGAGGTTACACAGCTAATAAACAGCAGAGCAGAATTCACACCTAGATTGGTTTGACTTCCACATGTGTGCTCCTGACCACTGTATTACCCTACTTTCATTCATGATTGATTGCATGCCTCTTCTGTAGGAGCTGTTGCTAGGTGCTGGGGATGAAGCATCAACCAAGAGACCTCGGGTTCAATAGGAGAGATAGACATAAAATCACTCATTACCCCCTTTAGTAACTTAATAACAATTGTGATAAGTATTACAAAGAAAAAGACACTCTATGAGGGGCACTTGATCTGGATGAGGAAAGAGAGAGTCAGAGAACGTGGGAGGGGGGATCACTTTGAGAAAGTGATATTAAGGTTGAACTTTGAAGCATTCACAATAATTAACCCAAAAGTGCTCACCACTAGATGTGATAAGAGATGATTTCAGTGGTCCATGGATGGGCACTTTTCATACGTATTTGTAAATGATTTCATAGACATTATTATTTCATAGATATTATTACTTAGGAGGAAGCTAAGTAAAGAAGGGGGTCAATTAAAATATTAAGTAAAATAGCGGAAGTGGTTAATAGATATGGCAAAATTCACAAAGGTCACACTTAAAAGAAGCAGGTTATGTAGCAGGGCCCTGGCGGCTACTTTAAGAATTCTGAGCTTTATACCAAAGTGATAGGAAGTATTGTGGGAAGGGGATAAGTTAGATCTGCGTGTTGAAAAGTTCACTTTGGCTAGCAGCTTGTGAAAGGGACAGAATGGAAGCAGGAACCCTTGTTAGGAGTGAATTATGATTATCCGAACAAAAGATAATGCAGATTTCGACAGATGTGTGGGCAGAAGAGGTAGATGGGTTTAAGAGGAGCAATCAGCTGGACTAATGAGAAAGAAAGGAGGGAGATGTCTAGGGTGGAGCTTTTCTAGCTGGGTGGAGGAAGATGGGGAGTTCAGCCCTGGAGAAGCTTGTGAGGTATCCAAACGTAGATGTCAGACAGGAGGTTGTAGGTCACTTATCCCTGACACAGTTTAATAAAATAGCCCCACAGAGCTATCCTATGGATTCAGACCAGAGAACACGATAGATGATCCATAAAAGGCATTTCTTTGTCCTATTCATCTCACTTCTGCCCCATAGTATGCCAGGGATACAGCGATGGACAGAGCCAGGTCCCGTTTACCCCGAGGTCCCATTCCCTTTGGCCCTTTGCATCATCCCCTTTTTCAGCAGGATTCCTGGCTCACAGTAGATGCTCAATGTTTGTGGAATGAACGAGTGAAATTAGGGCTCTGGTGACCCAGGACTACATGCACCCAGCTGAAAACTGGAGCTAAATCAGATATTGGGTTGGTTAAAAAATTAAAATAAATTTTAAGAAGTGGAGGGAAATAATCCAGAATGTTGGAAGGCCTGGACAAAGACTAGGGAGGGAGCTCCTGCCTCCAGGCGGCCTAGGGGTCGGGTTAGAGAGCGAACAGTTGCTGGTGAAAGGTCTGGGGCCTATACGGCCAAGGTATTTTAAGCTGCAAAGACATGCAGAAGCAGGACAGCAGCTCGGCCGGGACTGCTGCGGTCCCGCCGCGGCCTTTAAAGGCCCACCACGTGGCCGCGCCACCGGCCGGGGTCCGGGGGCGGTGTCCTGGCTGCGCCTGCGCACTGTCTCGCAGAGGAGTACGGGGTTCCGAGAAAAGGCGCCGGGAGAGGAAGGCAAGGTTGCTCTGGGTGGGCGGCCGTGGGAGGAGTTGGCTCCTTATGCAAATAACAGCGGCTAGCGTGGACTAGGGGGCGGGGTTTGCGATGCAAAGTCGGGTCCATCTTTGGAAGCGCGAGGGGGCGGGCCCTGCACCCTCGGCCTCTTTCCGCGAGTCTCTGACGTCGCCGACGTCTCGTTTAAAAGCGGCCGCGCAGGCGCAGTGAGCCGAAATGCGAACTTAGGCTGTTACACAACTGGTGGGGTCCGCTCTCGCCGCCCGCCCGGCAGTCAGTCAGCGTCGCCGCCGTTGTCGCTGTCTCAGCCGTTCCGGGAGTCTCAGGCCCGCGGCCGCCGCCGCTTACCCGCGCCTCCGGGAGCATCTGGAAGCCTCCGGGAGCCCCCGTCCGCCCGCACAGGCCGGTCCCGACCGACTGCGTCTCCTCGGCGCCCCTCGCCGCGCTCGCCGCTCCGGCCGACATGAGTGGGGACCATCTCCACAACGATTCCCAGGTACGGCTCGGCCGGCTCCTCCCGGCGCCCCGGCCCCGCCCCGGCACTCCGCGACCCCCGGCGCAGGCCCCGGCCCCAGCCCGGCTGCTTTGACAGGCCAGAGCCCCCGACCAGGGGCGGCCGGCCGGCGGAGCTGGGCGCGCTAGGCCTCGGGCGAAAGCCGCGAAGTTACAGACTGGGGGGATGGTTGCCCCTTATGGCGGTTCCTGGGGCCCCCTCATCTCTGGGGTGCGGGGTGGGCTAGGCCCCCAGCCCCGCGCGCTCGCCGCCTGTGGGGTGAAAGGAGCCTGTTTGTTCATATTCCCTCCTTTTCTCTCTCCAGATTGAAGCGGATTTCCGATTGAATGGTGAGTGTACCCCCCCGCCCCGACCCTGCGTCCCCTAGCTGCCGGCCGCCTACCCCGCGCCCGGCCGGAGCCGGGCAGAGGACAGACATGGCGTCCCAGAGACTAAGTCCCGGCTCCTCTCTCACCGGCCCCATTGTTCCCATCGGGCCGCCTCTGGACCCCCTTTCCGGGGACCCCAGCCCCCCCAGATCGCGGCCCCGCCAAGAGGGGGCAACGGAGACCCGGCGTCGCCCGCCGCCGGGCTTCGGGCAGCCTTTCCCGGCCCGGATTCCTCCCGGGAAAGTCGCCTTGTCGACAGTCGGGACTTAGTCTCTGCGCCATTTTCTTTTTCTCTCTCTTCTCCTTTCTGTGGCTGTGTCTCTTTCTCTCCCTCCCTCGGCTCCTTCCTTGAGCTGCCCAGAAAGAGCTTTCTGCAGAGCAAAGCCGAATAAATCACAGTCTTCACCAGAGAGGGAAGGGTGGGAGACTGAATTGTTACTATTTTTTCCAAGGAGAACTTTATTTTGGGGGTTATTCTCTTTCTGCTTCTTGTTTCCTTTTCTGTTTCCAGAATGAAAGATACCCTTCGGCAACTGTTGATTTGGGGGGGGGTAGGGGTGTAAGATGTTTATGATGGGAATTATGGTTATAAAACTAAAGCCACCCTTTGTGGAGTTTATCATATTTTGAGGTGGTTTTTCCCGAGTTGTGTTCTTTGCAAAGGTAGTAGTAGTACCTCCCTTCAGAAAGTTTGCAAGTTCTTTATGGGCCAACCAATGTAATTGTTGGACTCGGGCAAAGAGATTTTTTTTAAAAAAAGTATTCCTGACTAGAACTTTTCATGGTGGTTGAGGTTCCTAATTCAGTGTTTTGTTTTTGTTTTTTTAGAACCGAAGTTTAGTGTACTTGTCAGGAGGAAAGGTTGTTGAGCATCTCATCTGGACCTGGTGTATTGGGCTTTTCTTTTGGGCTGTGGGGGGAAAAAAGATTTTATTTATTGAAACAAAGAGTAGCCAGCACCCACCCCTGTTTCCTGTTCTTTTTCAGAAGTTGCTGTTTTTCAGGAATCAAGAGCTAGCTTGCTTTTCCCGGATCTTTATGTTTTTGACCCCTTTTCAGCCAAATCAAGGCATTTATTCTCTGAGTATTTCCACTTCAATTATTCAATGAGGATTCCCCCAATAAAAAGCTCACCCTGTGGGCTTTTCAGCAATCTTATTGAAGGAGAAGGTTCCTTCTGTAGTGTGCTGGGAATTCCCACTGATTCTGATGGTACATAATCCTGCTCGGTTGAGTTCGGGTTCCGGGAACCTCTCCAATGGGAGAAGCTGATGAGTAGGTTTTCTGATGTTGTAATCAGCAGTCCATCATGTTAGCCTGCTCTGCTGAGAGCAGCCTTATGTTCAGATTTGTAGTGGGGCATCTAACAAGAGATGTGACTCTGCAAGGAAAGATTGTGGTTAAATTAAAGTGTAGCATTTCTTGAGCACCTAATATGTGCCAAACACTGCGTAGTGCTAGAGCTGAACCTTTGGTCACAATGCTTCTCGCCCTCAATCCAGTCTAATGGGAGAGACATAATTAGTTAATTATAAGGTAGGTGCTGAGGTGTATGTATACCCAAAATGCTTTGAGAAACTAGGGGACTTAATTTTGTCTGCGGGTGGGGAAATTTCTCAGAGGAGGTGACTTCTGAGCCCTGTGTTGTGCAAGACTAGGTGCTGAGTGTCAGGAGTTGGAGTATTTCTTAACTATGTTTAGCTAACCTATCAGGATTTTAAGAGTGATGAGTCCCCTGCAGTTGAAAAACCACAAAGAGTATAGATGTTTCTTTGGGATGTGGGAGCAAAGAAAGGATGGGGCAGATGAGGATGTAAAGAGTCCTTTTGACCTCTTTTGGAGGAAGGTAGGAGCTTAACACAGGAAAAGTGTTCTTTTGACTTTAAGATTGGGCTGAGTAGGTCGTGAATTTAGTAATGAAGCAAAGTTTAGTCCTTTCTCTTCAGAAAGTTATTCTCCATGGTTCTCACTTAAATTATGCAAAGGAACTATTGAATATGTGATGATTGTAGGTGGGGTAAATTATTGATCTTTAATGCTGTTTTTATAGAAACTGAAGTAGACCAAGTATATTGACTTAGAATGTGATCACTTGTAATTGCAGTAATTGTTAATATTTGTTGAATGCTTAGTGTCTGCCTGATACAAATCTTTGGTCTTTCCATGGATCATCTAATTTTATTTAATCCTGGGAAGGACCCTATGAGTTAAGTACTATCATCTCTATTTTATAGATGAGGAAACTAAGGCTTAGGTATGTTTATTAGCTTGCTCACGGGCAGGTGAGTCTGGCATTCCAAAGCTCCCAAGCTTAGCCGGTATGCTATATATATCATTGCAGTATGACAAAATTAAAAGCTGCACATCTCTACAGATCTGATAAATGAGGGAAGGATTTGATAGTTCGTCATTAGCTTACTTTTTAACTAAGCCTCCTTCAAGAGAAAAAGCACTTTAATTGCCTCCCCACCATCCTAAGTGTCTGACACTGGAATAATTATCTGTGTAAATATTGTCTATAAGAAAGATGTAGTGTCAGTAACTGTGTGCTTGCTCTGTTAAGTAATACCCTGGTAACTAGTGATTGATTTATGTAACTATGAAAGACAGTTTTTCAAAAATAAAAATCAGTGTTTGATTATACTCAGACATGTCATTATTGATCTTTGCATTAAGAAGAGTTTGCTTAAGCGTGATCTTAAGTGGACTTAACCCAACTTACAGATTAACGGTGCAAGTTCACATATACAAACATCCCTCATTCTACCTGCCCTCATCCCTTAAGACCTAAAAGACTTTTTGCCCTTTGGAGCTCATTCTTTACAATAGTTAAAATTGTTGCTGTTCGTTTGGAATTTAGAATGTTCTGGCCCATATTCAATTGCTGGGAAAATCTGTTATTTGTGTAGAACGTTCATATTTAAAATATTGACAGTGAGCTGGGAGTTTCAGGAGCATAATCTTTTACCTATCTTTTTCCTTTCGGTGTTGGTAGCACTAAACTGTAGTGGGGCTGAGTCATTACAGTACTGTGCAGACTGCCGAGCTATCTGTAGAGTTGGTAATAGTAATGTGACTTTGGGGTTTAGTGATCCTTCTGCTATTCCAAGGACTTGGAGTTTTTGCCTCTCTACTCTGGGTTTGTGGGGTTCCTCCCTCCCTGGGATGAGCAAAGTATAAGGTTTGATTCAATTAGTGACTAGTTAGTCTAAGTAATGTTATATGGGATCATAGTTTGACATCATGTTGTGTTGATTCTGGTTAGCTTAATGGATTCAGATTGTATGGAGGATTTAAATATAAATTGTTTCTGATGCTAACAGATAGTTGTATTTCTGCGCTTAGGTGCAGATTGAAGTGGGGGGTGGGAAGATTGATGATGTGACTATCTGGAAATTCCCATCACATTTTTAAAACTGCAAACTGATGGCACCTTCAAATGAAATATGGCACATCTTCCCGCTCAGTCCAGAAACACTTAAACATTGGGCTCTGGTGTTTTCTTTCCTTCTACAACCAAACTCCTTGGGGGGACACCTTTTCAGAATTAGTGACTACTGTGGAATATTTATATTACACTTAGACATGAAACAAAGTTGCTTGTCAACATGTGCTTTTTAGATTACTAGCATATCAGAACTCCCAAACAAATTTTAGATTCTGATGTTTCTGGTAAAACTAGAATATCCAGGAGTTATTAAAGGAATCAGAAATACCTCATAGTTTGAAAGGTGAAAACTAGGTAATATTGGTGTCTCCAGCTCATACTTTTCTTTGGTAAGTAGATAAAATGGAAAATAGAAGTCAGAGTCAGTCCCCAAATCTCATTTTAACCAATAGCAGCCAAAAAAAAAAAAAAAATTGTGTGGCTTTTTTCTTTAACATCAGCATAAAAATGAGGAATTGTGAGAGTTTGAAAGAGTGATTCATTAATTTGTTCTGGGTCTTAGTGAATTGGTATCCATTTATACAATATACAAGAGCCAGGGATTTTTAACATGTCTTAAATCTTAGATTCCAAAATTAGGCCATTGGGATTTTTTGCTTGTTTGTTTTCAGCAGGGGAAGGGGGGCAAAAACTGTCAGCCTTTTAAGTCTGTAAATATGTTTGAGAAAGCTTTGTGTGGTATATTAATTATAGTAACAGTTATCCTCTACTGCTACGGGTATGGGAAATGATTCTATTGTACTTTATGGATAGATTTCATTTTAGGAGCCTTCGGATTATAATGAAATTGTGTTATTTCATATTAGGTGGTTATGAATGCGTAGTATGTTATGGATCTTTAACAACATTTACCGTACTTGCAGTGCAAAATAAAACAAATTTTCTTCAACCCAAGGTTCTTTCCCCAGAAGTATGTTTTTGTGAGGGATTTCATACTTCCCCTATGAAACTCCAGTAAAGTTCTAGCTTTATTTGGAAAAATGGATTCAGATGTAATTGTTTACTTTTGAATGAGGCTATGGAAATGATTTAAATGAATATTTGATGTGGGACCCTGAGGTTAAAAAAAACCCTCTTGAAAGAATGGTAAAATACAGTCAATTCTTTGCATTTGTATGTGGGAGAGTCAGTTGAGTGACTTTTCTGTGTCCTGTGGTTTAGAGTATCTTCTCCTTAATTGTTTTGAACCCTTAACTTTGCATAATAAGGGCGTTTGGGCAAACTGTTGAGAATATGGCTTCTTAAGGTAAAAAGGCTGGGATGGGAGAAGTTCCTAACTGGCCTTTAAGAAGTGAATGAGGTATTGTGTTTAAAGGAAGCTTTCAGATTGTCTTTAAACTTTGAGTAGTAATAGTTGGAACAAGTCTTTTCTCTGTATTTCCATGCCTTGTAAATGAAGTTTGAGATACAGCTTTCCATCCCTGTGGCTCCAGGCCAGTCACTGATGAAGGAAATCTAAGGAGGCAAGAAATAATTAGCATTTTACCAGCCCCTGCCCCCCCCACCCCCCGCAACCTGCCTATCTAGGTGTGTGTTGTGTGCTCTGTGTTGATAGCACCAGTGCCTGGGTACTGTGGAGGGGGATAAAGATTGTGGGGAGGGAGTGCAGGTATCTTGGTAGCCTAGGCTTTATTATTAGTGGGAAAAGCTTATAAAATATATTAGCTATTAATGGTATTTTTGGTAGGGCTATAGGAAATGACAGTATGCTAAAATAACAGCAAATAGATACTGTTCAACATGATTTTTTTTCTGTATGTTCAAGAAAGAGTATTTTTCATATTGGGAGAGAAGTGATTTTACTGATTATCTCAAGTGTATATAGTTACCATCAAGCTAGAACCCTATTTATCTTTATCTGTCATTTATGTCTCTAAATTTTAGTAGAGGGGCACCTGGGTGGCACAGCGGTTAAGAGTCTGCCTTTGGCTCAGGGCATGATCCCGGCGTTATGGGATCGAGCCCCACGTCAGGCTCCTCCGCTATGAGCCTGCTTCTTCCTCTCCCACTCCCCCTGCTTGTGTTCCCTCTCTCACTGTCTGTCTCTATCTCTGTCGAATAAATAAACAAAATCTTTAAAAAATAATAAATTTTAGTAGAGAAAGAAACCAAAGGAGAGAGGCAACTTAAGTTTTAAATTTCTTTTTTGATGGTATTCATTTTCAATTTGTTGGCGTAAGTTTTTATATCCATTCAGTTATCTCCCTGCCACCTTTACCTTTGTGTACTGTTCTTGAGAATTTGTCTGAAATTTATAGTAGATATTTTTATTTACATTTCCCTCGTGCCCTCTCCATTAGATTTAGGGTAGAGGTGTATCTCTACCAGCCTGTTAATTCCTCTCTGAGCCTTTGAAGTTAACTTTGTTTCTGTGGCTTAAGGACCCAGAGAACTCCATTCATTAGCGTTCCTGAGATACACGTAGATAGGCTCCAGCAAAAGGTGTTAAAAGATATCAGCATTATTGGGGACTTTAATTCTCTTGTCTTTGTTGTTGAGAACAAGTTTCATAGATCCTTGGGTATTCTGACATTTTCCTGTGTTCTAAGAACAAAAGACTGCCAACTCTTGGTCTCAGTATTCTTTGTATTTTTCTTAGCACAGCCTAGCAAAGATAGATGCCTGGGATCTTTCTTGGAGGAGATATTCTTGGCTGTTTGGAGTTTACCCGCCCCCCAAAAATGTTTTTAAAGTTGAAGGTTAATCCTACACTAGAGTACACTAGAGATGCACCCTTTTGCCACTTTGTAAAAGTCCAGGTTTTCATCTTCTTGCCATATATGAATGCCCAGATTTATAAAGGTTTGTGAGCAGGATACTGAAGACTTAAACCTAGCTTGTTTCAGGATCAGTAAATTAGGGGGTCTTATTGGCTAAGAACTTTTACTTTACCCAACTCCTATAAGGTAGCCTCTTCATTTATAGTCTTATCTGAGCTCCTGCTATGGAGTAGAAGGGGAAGTGGGAGGAAAGGAACAAATTTTGAGAGCTTAGTAGACATCACATTTTTGTATTCATTAAATCTGAATTTAATGGGAATAGTACAGATTGCATAGGTTTATGGGAGAACCTGAGACCAAGAAAGGAAAACTTCATCTTTTACACCTTCTCAACTCCCCTTTTTGGTAGCATGCTGCCTGGTCTAGATTACAGAAATCCCAGACTGTAAATGGTAAGCTTTCTTGTAAGAGATGTCACAGCCTGCCCTTAATTATGTGCTCGTAGAGATAGTTTAGACCCTTTGCATCTGGATGGCTAGGTCTTAAAGAGATACTTTGCTGTTAAGGCTGGAACCAGATTAATACTAAAGGGTATAAGTGATGAAGAGGGAGGCTGTGGGGAGATAACATTCTGGAGCAGCTGTGGTAAGTAGAAAATTGGAGTAGAAAAATCTAAATAAGTCCCTGTTCTTAGTATGAAACTTAGCTCTGGCAGCCAAACATTGTTTTGTCATCTATAGATAGGGATGATATTTCTATGCTTCACAAGCTATTGAGATTTAATTAAGTTTATAGAGAGCCTCTTCGCCCACATTTTAAAATTGAAACTTTGGTCAGACTACTTCTATTCTGAAGTGGGTCTTTATTTTGAATGTTAGGTTTCAGGTACTGATGTTGGTGACTTCTTCCTTCACTGGTATTCCCTGATAACCTTTTAAATCTTCTGACATTTACACAGTGAACAGTAGCATATAACTAGAGTTCGCTGAGTCTTTACCTCACTGAACTTCACAGCCTACACTGATCTCTTACGATTATGAAGCAACCACTAAAAAATGAAAGGTGGTGTTATCTGTTTCTAGGTTTGGGCTAAGTAGGAGCCAAATGTGTATCTGGTCTCTACTCTTCTAAGAATAAGAATAAGGCAAGATTGCATTGCTGAAAGAACTTCTTTTTCAGAGGGGAGGAGCTTAGAAATGAAGAAACTATATTGCTGTGGCTAATTTCTCGGCCCTTTAGTAGAACTATGGATTTCCTCTTAAAGATGCCCAGAACTTAAATGTCAATTATATCTCAATTTTAAAAAAGGTACCAAGAGCTTTATCTTTATTAGATGCACTTAGTAAGTGAAATGCCGAGTTCATTATTTGTGATTTTTTTTTTTTTTTTTAATTTATGTGACAGAGAGACAGCCAGCGAGAGAGGGAACACAGCAGGGGAGTGGGAGAGGAAGAAGCAGGCTCCCAGCGGAGGACTCGATCCCAGAACACCGGGATCACGCCCTGAGCCGAAGGCAGACGCTTAACGTCTGCGCTACCCAGGCGCCCCTGTGATTGTTTTTTTTAAACAACAGAGCTCAGTATGTCTTGTGTCAGCATGTTTTTTCAAAAGGCCGCTATTTTACTTCTCCCCCTAAAACATTTTTATTTTTATTTTTTCCCTCCAAAACATTTTTAAACTGATAAGACTCAAAAGCATCTGAGAGTTACCTTGATTTTTCATTTATTCATACAATGCTTAAAGGGACCAACTCAACTTCCTGTGAAATAGTAATTCTTGGCAACAAGAATGCCTTAAGTAATAAAGCTTAGG
Organism: Ailuropoda melanoleuca; assembly: GCF_002007445.2. Classification (NCBI taxonomy): domain Eukaryota; kingdom Metazoa; phylum Chordata; class Mammalia; order Carnivora; family Ursidae; genus Ailuropoda; species Ailuropoda melanoleuca. The sequence goes on along the minus strand of NC_048230.1, from coordinate 63,685,520 downwards.
AATGAGAATTTAAGTAGGAAACTCCATGCTAGCAGTTATGCATGAGTATAGGCATTTGGGAGATTTCATGAAAAAATGTATCTAGTAAGCAGAAATTTCAATAATGGCTCTTAAGTCTAGCTAATGCTGAGTGCTACTTAAAAGAAAATAAATCAAAATGAGTTGTGGTATATGTTTACTAATGTCCATTAGATTAAGCCGAGTGGATCTTAGTAGATATACCATTGATCAAAAGGATTATCATAGAAGCATCACAACAGGAGCAAACTTCAAACATACTCTCTTAAAGGTGGGCTGGAGAAAATAATTTCATAGGAGAGAAATTACAAAATTGGGTCTAATTTTAAAAAGTCTTCAGAGAGAAAGTTTTCAAAAGATAAACATCTCAGGAACATACGGTTCATAAAGTATATGGAGAAAAATATCCTGTGGGAAAGTGAATATTTATTAATACTGCATGGCTGTATTGCCCTCAGTGTGTCAGAATATCCAAAATGGAATTTAAAGTTTTCAAAGCTTGGGCCTCTTCCTCTTTTTTCTCTGATTCCGAATGTGAAGAGTGTGTGTGTGTGTTCTTTGATTCCGAATGTGAAGAGTGAGTGTGTGTGTGTGTGTGTGTGTGTGTGTGTGTGTCCTGGCCAAATCAACCGTGGTAGAGTGGAAAGGACAGAGATTGAGTCAAGGGGATTTGAATTTGAGTTATTGTGCTTCTGCTCAATAGCTAGAAGTTAATCTCCAAGCCTTAGTTCTTTACCTGTAAACTAGGTCTAATACTTAACTCACAAGATTGAGGATTAAAGAGCATGTGAAGATCACTGTAGGAAAAGTGAAGCTTAATACAGAATTTTTAGTTCCTTGCCAATCCTTAAAAAAACAAAAAACCAAACCTTTTTCAGAGATTGCTTTTTTAGTGGGTTTTTTTTTAAGATTTTTTTTTTTTTTAATTTATTCATTTGACAGTACATGCAGGGTGAGCAGAGGGAGAGGGAGAGGCAGGCTCCCTGCTCAGCAGACATGGGCTCCATCCCAGGACGCTGGGATCATGACCCAAGCCGAAGGCAGACGCTTAACCAACTGAGCCACCCGGATGGCCCCGCTTTTTTAGTCTTTTGTATAAAAGGAACAACTTTAATTTTTGAATTTGGATATTGTGAGATTTTGCCCAAGAGAGTGGGTCGCTAGGGAGCCTTGAATATGATACTGTTGCTGTGGATCCAGACAGGCGAGGTCAGGATGGGTAAGACTTTGTGACTGTGTACAAACCACTTTGTTTCTCATAGTTAAATTACAGTTTAAGAATCTTTGGCAGCCAGTAACTTTTCCCCCTTTGCACTTGGGATGGTGCAGTATTTATAGATCTACTCAGGAAAGTGAAAATTTCATGTTTAATTGCAAATGAAAAATTTAAGCTGCCATATTTATTCATTCAAACATTGAGAAAGTAAATAGCAGTAACGACTAGATACAGATGAACAAGACAAATCCATATGGTTCCCAGAACAAACATTTTGAAGTTAGTACTTATAGGTCTGTATGCTCACTTCCTCTGTTGAGATTCCATATTTTTCCTTGGGCCTCAGTACAGAGGCTCCTGACATACCAGGTTGAATAGGGATGAAAGGTATTTTCTTGCAGTTAATACTTCACTATCAGTGAAAGAATGACGTCTCCATTTATTCCCAATCTAAAAGATTTTTTTTTTCTCCTTGCAAAAATTGGAAACCTAGGACCTTATTACAATTCCAAAGATGTCCAAATTCCTAACTGTTGTAGAAAAAAAAAATTTTTTTAGGATACCTGTAAGCTCATTAAATCATTTCACCTGGAATAGATGTTTAAAGTTCTGTGTATTTCCCATTATCTTTCTGTATCAGACAGCAGTTATTACATGAGATTTAGGAAAGTAGTTTTCAAGTTTTCCTGAACAGGTAGATTTGTCAGTGACTAGAAATGTTCACCTTCTGTTCAAGAGATCATGTGACAATAGCTAATTCAAGTTATTTGCTTGAAATGGTTTAAATCCTTGAACTGAATTGCCTGAAATAAAGAGTGTAAAATCACCAGCTTCATAAATTTGAAGAACTAAAATCTTAGAAATTAGACTCAGTACTTAAAGTCCTGCGAAACTAATTTTGTGGAGTAGTTTAAATATATTACTGTTGTTACTGCTTCCAGGCCATGAAGTGTCTTGATATGAAAGCTGTTAAACTCCTCAGAGAAGGGGTCAGAGTACGTAGTGGTATTACTTATAGTGTTTTGAATATGGAAAATTAATAGAGACTAATGTTAGACTGAACATGCCTTATTCTTATAATCAGTGCGTTTTCACAAAGAATGAATGCAATGTCACTAGTTCTTGCTGTTTAACATCAGAAATGAAGAAACAAGAGTCTCTCAGGGAATTGATCATATCTCAGGATCTATTTCTTAATTTTTCATGGTTCTAGTTAACCAGGAAAGAAAACAAAAGCAGGGAGGAGGAACATAAGTTGTCTAGTCTTTGTAACTGCTGGCGTGTTATACTTGACTTCCAGGCAGAAAGCTCTCTTAAGGCCAGACCTCCCCCTGCCGCAGCTCTGAGCGGTCTCCTAGTTAGTGCCTTCTGTGCATGTTCAGCTGGTGGTGGTTTGACCATAATTACTACTTTTTTCCCCTTAAAAATCAAATCCCTCCTTTCTCCCTTGAATATAGTGTGATATAAAAATAGGCACTTAAGCAGAACTTTATAGTCCTTTACAAATGTTAACACCTTCCTAATCTCAGAATGTCAGGAAAGTTGTCTGTTAGCAGAAGTATGTTTGTTTGCTCTGTAGAAAATCAGATTCTAGTTGGACAAACAAGAAGCCAAAATTTTTCTCTTACAGTCTTGAAAATACTATAGAACTTCTTTAGGACTGGAGCTAACCTGTGGAATTGTTAGATGTCAGATAGTGTTTGTATTGAGCTCAAGTTTTTAGGGCAATAGTTTTAAGGTTACAGTAAGGTATGATTCAATTGGGTCCATAAGTGGCTGAAAACAGTGGGAGTGTTGGTACAAGACTACCAGAATTTTAAGCAGAATCCATACTGGTGGCACATAATGTAAATATGCAAGCCAGTGGGTGCTATTGTACAAAAGAGAAGATAACTTTGTTAAGTACACTTATTGAAAACTTGATTAAAAATTTAAAAAGGTCCTTCTGCAGCAGCTCTGTTTCCCAGAAATATAGTTCAGTGTGTATTCTTCTCCCATAAGTCTATAGTCCTGTTTTGTTCTGTTCAGGTATTCCTTTTTACTCTGGAGTACCTCTTAGTCTTTAGAATTTGGTACGGTTTGGATAAGTATGCCTGGTACTTCTCCATTTTACTACCTATTTAGGAAGGCACTAAGTATTGTAAACTCCTTTAGGATTAGCAGCATCTCAGAGCTTATTTCCGTATTGAAGGCCTAGTTATGGATGTTCCCCTTCCATTTTCCTGAGTCTGTCTACAATCACCACTTAATCCCAGGTCAGAAGCAACCACTTTTCTCTGGCTTTGAGCTTCTCTTGCCCTCTTCTTCCAATTTTTTATTCTGGACTGGAGAAATTTACATGTTTTGCTTATTTACTAGGAAGTGTAAAAAGAACACTATCTCATCCTGTATGGGTAGTACAGATGCTTTCCACAAATGTTTAAATTGTGAAATGGGAACCCCTCTCTTTCTAGCTCATTAGCTGGTTGAAAATCAAGTGAGAAAAAGTGAGAGCTTTATGCTAAGTTTTCTTTCTTTCTTTTCTTTCTTTCGTTTTTAAGTAATTGCCACACCCGGCGTGGGGCTCTAACTCACAACCTTGCAATCAAGAGTCACATGCTGCACCAACTGAGCTGGCCAGGGGCCCCTACACTAAGTTTTCTTTGTTCTCAAACTAATCTGCTTAAGAATCACCTGGGAGCACTTGGTAAAAATACATATTCCTAGGCCTCTTAAGTTGATTCTTTAGTGGCACAGGCTGAGAAATCTTTTTTTTTTTTTTTTTTTTTTTTTTTAAGAGCTAGAGCACTTAGGGATGGGAAGGGGCAGAGGGAGAGAGAGAGAGACTCTTAAGCAGGCTCCATACTAGGCGTGGAGGGGCTTGATCTGATAGCATGACCAGAGCCAAAATCAAGAGTCGGACACTCAACTGACTGAGCCACCCAGCTGCCCCAGAAATCTGCATTTTTAAATATTTAGCAGCCCTGGATGATTCTGATTAATACACCTGACCACAAATTATCCTTAGAGAAATTGATCCGTCTGGAGTTTACTATCTTACTTGACTAATATGTATGTTTTTCTTTGTTTGGTTAAGGTATTCCGTTGGTTAAGCTATTAAGTTTATGGTTGATTTTGTTTTTGTTTTGGAAGGACCAGAGCGTGTTTTTCAGTATATGTTTATAGAAGCTTGATATTTATCCTCAATATCTTCTACCTTTCAATGAGTATTTGCCTAAATAGTAGAGATCGTTCACTGCTTTTGCAGCTGTTTTACTATGTATCTCATCAGAATCCTAATCCTTTTCCTCCTTCATGTTTAGCAAGCCATTATTTGATCCTGATGTCATCTTTCAGGATTGGGAGACTAAGCAGAGCACAAAGAGCAAGAGGTTGTTTTCATACTGATATCCCTACAGTGGTTAAGGCAGAGCATTAGGAGGTAAGCGGAGGTATTGGCACAGTTTAAAATGTGGGATGCTGAAGATCTTCTCTATGGCAGTCACTACCTTTAGATTAAGTTAGGGGTCTTTAGCTACTGATGGCACCGATTGACAGGGGAGGATTCGAATGGAGCAGTGGTTCCTGAACTGTGTTTTCCTGATCAGCATTGTCTGAGAACTTGTTGGAAATGCAAATTCTTGGTCTCATCCGGACCTCCTGGCCCAAACTCTGGGAGTGGGGCTTAGTCAGCTAGGTTTTAACAAGTCAACCAAGGTGATGTGATGCACACTAAGTTTCAGAACCAGTGGAATAAATAAGATTTGAAGTTCACCTTTTCCTGTTGAGCCTCACATTTTTATTTTATTTTTTAATTTTAATTTTTTTCGAGCCTCACTTTTTTAGTAGGAATGGAAGACCGTGGACAAAAAGTTCACTTGCTTACCATTGAAATGCAGACTTCAGAACTAGATAAACTTGGTTAGCTGGGTGGCCCTAAGCAAGTCACAACTCTGATCCTAGTTTCTCATCTGTAAAAGTAGAGGGATAATAGCTATCTCAGAGCCATATAAAAGAGCACCTAAGAGTATCTGGTAGTACTGTATCCCAAGGTCAAATAATTGATGAGAATAAGATAAATTGATCAAAATAAGCTTCTGGTCAATTTTTTAGTCCTGACATTCATATGAAACTTAGAACTAGTTTTGTAGTAATTCAACCTCTTAAGCAGTATTCCTTGCTTTGTAGTTTTTGTATTTTTTCTTTTACAAGGCCCATGGCTAGGCCTCAGTACTTGTTCAATTACTTATTCTTCATTACAGTTTTGAAGTTGGGGTAATTCATAATTAGAGCATAAAAAGTAGCCTGTTAAATGAATTGCATTAGAAAGGCTTCTGAAGAACATATGTGTGTTCAGGCTTACTCTTTCTCCAGCTAGTTGCCCAGAGAATGGCCTGTGCATTTCAAGTACCATCAGTAGTGATAACTCAAAACAGAGGGCCCCTTAGTTGAACTGGTAATAGGATGCATGAAACAGTGCATCAACACCCTTGACTCCTGTATGGCCAGACAAGTTGTAGACTTTGGGGCATATTGAGGCCCATGCTCTGTTGAGAATAAGGGCAGCTTAGGCTGAGCTGTGGATTTCTATGTAGCATAGACAGGAGGTTTGTAGTCACTTTCACTATTTCCCAGGCATTAAGGGCTCACTTAATAGAAGCAAAGGAGAACAAGCCTGCAGGAATGGGCCTGTCCTAATTGAGCTGGCCTGGGAAGGTACATTTTCAGGTTAGACAAGTCCTTTTTCCCTTTTAAGTTTTGCCTCCTGGGAAAGAAGAAACATTTTCAGTCAGGGATGTCCTTGTGAAAACATGACTCACTGCAGAAGAGTATATGAAATATAAATGCCCATTTTAGGGATCTTGTAACTGGTTAATTACTCTCAGAGTAAAACATTCTAACTTCATCTTGTATTTAGAGAACAAAGGTGAGTTCGTTAAATGGGATTTGCCATACTTCTGACACTTAAAATGATTGCTCTATCTAGGTTTGACTTATACCTCAGTGGACTAATACCTTAGTTGCAGTGTTCTCTGGGAAGCACTCATTGAGGCTCTGATTCTCCAGGGACTATGTGCAGAAGTGGCCTGCTTTCGAGATGGACATTTTAGCCAGGAAAACTTTTGGCCAGCCTTAAGGAATTACACAGCATTGTACCTTGCCATGTAGGGAAAAGGTCCTTGACTGGCCTCCAGCAGGGGAGTTGGTGGTGGGGTGGGGAGTTAGGACAAGGGAAGTCTTACTCCTGGCTTTGCCAGTTGTGACCAGAGTGAATCATGCAACATGGTGCCTCATGCTGTCCCCGCCAGTGAAAGGAAGATGTTGACCTGGATCCAAGCTTTTCAGTCAGTGCTGTCCTGGTAGAACCTTCTATCATGATAGAAATGTTCTGTATCTGTGCTGTCCTGTGTGGTAGCTGCTAGCCAAATGAGACTTGAGCCCTTGAAATGTGGCTGGTGTAATATTTATTTTACTTAAAGTAGCTACATGTGGCTAGTGGTTACTATAATTGGACAGCATAGCTCTAGATAAAATTTAGATGAGAGCAGAGAGATTTAGGTTTAGATTTTGCTTGGAATATGGGTGCTTGGGGCACTTGGAACTTAAAAATTCAAAAGAGGTGTGAATTTGAGTCTGAGTAACAGTCTTCCTTCTGTATATCTACATTGCCTTACCTGGATGATCCACTAAGAGGACTTATGACTGGATGCACAGTTGTGTTTTTAAGAGCAGGTGGAAGTTTAGACAGTTCTCCATTTTACTTGACCCCTTTAGTATTGCACAAAGGTGAACATTTAAGGTCCTTTGGATTGAGTAAATTGTCATTTTATCTCGCAACTCTATGAGATGAAGTATCATGTCTATTTTGTAGTTGACAAAACAGATTAGCTTACATTTATATACACCGTTATGGATCATTATCCTTTAAAATGATTGGGATTTGTCTACATTTGAAATTGCAAGTTTTTAGCATGTTGCTATAACAAGAGGTTTGTATTTGTTAAATTGTAGTCAATAAGTGAATGTCTGACTATAAGTGGAAGAAAATCTAAAATTGTGTAGGCAGGGGCTCCTGGCTGGCTGTCTATAGAGCATGGGACTCTTGATACTGGCATTGTCAGTCTGAGGCCCACGTTGGGGGTAGAGTTTACTTTAAAAAAAAAAAATTGTATGGGCAAACAAACAGCACCCAAGAGATTAACTCACCCCAAAGTGTTGCTTACAGTAAGAGCAGGTCAGAACTCAGTTTCTACAACCTAACTGGGGTCTTCCTCTAATTTACATGCTCATAGTGAATGCTGACTGCATCTCATAAGTACTCTGGTCCACAGTTAGACAGTATTAGTCTAATTGCCCAAAATGGGACTGTAGCCTTGGCTACTGTGAGGACCACCGACATAATGGACATGTGAAGTCTCAGAGAACAACTTGGATGAATTGCTTTAAGACCAGGAACAGATCCATTTTCCTCCAGCTTAAGCTTCAAATTATGGTCATTTATTTTAGAGGTGGGAAGACGAAGTGGACTAGGCATGAAATAAATAGATAATTTGAACATTTACTCTTTCCACTTTACTTTTGAAGAAACTGAGATTCAAGGCTTTATAGTTGTATGAAAACCACAGAGCTGGAAGACTAATCTAGGCCTATCTCATGCCACATCCTGAGTTCTTAAAGGTGACACAAAACAAGGTAAAGGGAAACCTGGGTGACTCAGTTGCCTCCTGAGAATTCTGGGCTATAGCGGAGCTACCCATGTGGCATCAGACTAAAGGCTGTTGGAATACTCACCTTCATTTACAGTGGATCTTTACCAGACTATTATCGTTGACTAGCAGGGTCTGCTGAAATGTATGTACGTATGTATGTGAGAGAGAGCGCACAAGTAGGGGGAGTGGCAGGCAGAGGGAGAAGCAGGCTCCCAGGACTCTGGGATCATGACCTTGAGCGGAAGGCAGATGCTTAACCGAGTGAGCCACCCTGAGCCACCCAGGCGTCCCTCTGCTGAAATTTAAACTAATGTGTAATCCTTTCCCTATTAAGGAACGTCTGCCTGCCTGTGTAAAAAAGACCCCAGAGTAATTTATTTTTTAGCAGTTCAGCTTGTACTTGGAGCCAGTTATTCCAGAAATCAGTAAAACCTCCTTTTATCTGAGTACCCAAGGAAAAGGATCTTGTTAACCAAGGATTAAGTAGACCCTCCCACCCCCTTATTTTAGAAGGATCTCTGAAGCCTGCTTATTTATGAAGGAATTTCATCAGAATTGGTTAGCAGTATGTGAAAAGTATGATGTTGTTACCACCTCAAGAGGGATAAATAACAAATTTAACTAGCTTGCTGCTTAAGAAGCAGAAATAGCAGTGGGCTCAGCATTGGCCTCCCCTTCAGAGTATCATTCATGCGATTTATTTTATCTAGTTAAGCAGAGTAGGAGTAGATTTTAACTACTTTTAAATTATGTTGATTAATGACCATTCATGGGCTCTTTAAAGGAAGGAGAACGGTGGGAGATGGGCTTAGTGTGAATATCGTTTAGGAGAAAGCTTAGGAATTAGAGAGGAGCCATAGGTAAAGTTAAAGCAGGGAGGATATTCTTTACTTACGCACTGAGCTTGAGAAAGGCACCTNAGCATTGGCCTCCCCTTCAGAGTATCATTCATGCGATTTATTTTATCTAGTTAAGCAGAGTAGGAGTAGATTTTAACTACTTTTAAATTATGTTGATTAATGACCATTCATGGGCTCTTTAAAGGAAGGAGAACGGTGGGAGATGGGCTTAGTGTGAATATCGTTTAGGAGAAAGCTTAGGAATTAGAGAGGAGCCATAGGTAAAGTTAAAGCAGGGAGGATATTCTTTACTTACGCACTGAGCTTGAGAAAGGCACCTCTTCCCAGGGTACATTGGGGTTAGTTTCAAAAAGAATGTTGTTAAATACACCAGAAACTAATGTTATATGTCAGTTATACCTCAGTTTAGAAAAAAAAGGGGGGGG